>NC_043003.1:1959800-2164800 GCF_006345805.1 Octopus sinensis
AATCAGAGAGTAAGACACGGTGGGCAGATGGAGACTCGTCAAGACTGCTGGCTATTCTTATTCATTATTTAACTGTACTTTCTACTTTTTCAGTATCATCACGACTGTCGCCTGTCTATTCCCGTAAGTAATTCTTTTGCAGTTACGTTCTTTTCATACTCTTTCGCATTATCAATTAAAATGGAAGCGTTTAGTTTCACGTTTTTCTTATCATTCAAACCCTCTCCAATTACACATCTACCCACGACCCTCACACTTCTTCATTCCCTTTCTTTCCTAAACTTCATTCAGCGTTTCCACCCATTTCATTCCTTCTATTCATTTTTTTCTTCTTTCTTTTCTTCTTATTTCAAGTCAATATTACTTTATGTAATTATCAAATATGTTTACTATTTTTAACCAAAAGAAAAACACGGTCGATTGTGCATTTAGAATTGTTCAGTCGTGAAAGCATGTTTTACTTCAGAGAAAACAACAACTGCACCCACACGGGTGGCGACAAGTAGGAAGGGAAATTGCTCAGACGTTGCATCATTTAATCAACCGCTGCACCCCAAGATTCATCACGAACTTGAATAAAAATTAATGATTGTGAAGTCAAAACATTTGCTTTGCAACCACGAGGTTTCGGGTTCAGTCCTGTTGCGAGTATTTTTTGCTATAGCTCCGGGTCGACCAATGCCTTGTGAGTGAATTTAGTACACGAAAACTGTGTAGAAGCCCATCCTATATATATGCGTGTGTGTGTGTGTGCAAGTCTTGTCTGTGTTTGTCCCCACACACACACACCCCAGTTGACAATTGTGGTGTTGGTTTGTTTACGTCTCCCTAAGTTAGTGGTTCGGCGAAATAGGTTGACAGAATAAGTAGCAGACTTGAAGACAAGTTCTAGGCTCCATGTATTTGGCGAAAACCCATCGAGGTGGTGCCTCACTTTGGTCACAGTTTAGACTGAAACAAGTAAATATATATGTGCGGGTGTATACGTGTGTGTGTGTGTGTGTTGTTGCTCTAAAATAACTGTAGGTGGCGTTAACCAGAAAAGAGAGCGAGGGACTGGCGCCGCTGAAGAGATTTCACCGATTTTTTGCCAAAGCTTCATGGTTGTTATTCATTCAAATAGGAAACATTTACAATTAATCATCCATTTGTATAGGTTTGACAAATATTATCATACAACATAAAGAAAATGCGCTGCTTAATTCTGTATAATAATAATAATAATAATAATAATAATAATAATAATAATAATGATGATGATGATTTATTCTTTCGTTAGCCACAAGGGCTTACATACAAAAACATTTAAATGACAACATAAAAAAAAACGGAAACAAGACGATACAATTGGTTTTCCGCGTATAAACAATATAAATAACAATTAAAAATTAAACAAATTAAAACTTCCAATGGGGGAGGCGCTTTAAGGTCCTCGTGGAAAACCCCACAAAAGTCACGGGTGCATGAACAACGGGGCAAGAGCCCTTCTCTTTTGATTCCCTTTTTACAGGTGCAAGCTCAGAATTGGTCCTTTCACACTGGCCATTCTTCCAACATTCACCCACCTTTCAACAACAGCAACAACAACAATAATTATTATTTAAGGTGGAGTACTTGTGCAGACTGAGACTGATCCCTAAGTCGAAATTAAACGGACAGAATAAGATTGAAGTTATCAATACCTGAGCGGACTGTATGTACCAAAAAAAAAAAGAGGGGGAAGAGGACTTATTGGATGCGAACACAGCATTAGAGCAGAAGAAAACAACACAGCATGGTATGTAAACAAATGCCACAGAACTACTATTATTAGAAGTAGGAAGGTCAGGCTTGTGTAAGATGAAAGACTGCAAAGATAAAGCACTATACAAGAAATTGAAAACGAATGAAACTGAAAATAGGTGGGTAAAGAAAAGAATGCATGGACAATTTCATAGGGATGTTGAAGATAAGACAGACAGAGAAAAAAGATGGCTGTGGATGACTAAAAGTGATTTAAAACCGAAAATGGAGGCTCTAATCTGTGCTGTCCAAGAGCAAGCACTAAGAACAAACTGCATAAAATACAGAATAGACAACGCAGCAGAAAGTGATAAGTGCAGAATCTGTGGACAAAACGGTGAAACCGTATGGCATATTACCAGCCAATGTATGCCACTAGCCCAGAAGGATATAAGAGACGCCACGACAATATAGCAAGGCTTGTCCATTGGACACTTAGCAACAAGTATGGACTTGACAGAGCAAAAAATTGGTACGACCACAAACCCGAATGCATCGTCGAAAATAGAAATACAAAAATCCTATGGAATTTTTTGATTTAGTGCGACCATGAGATAGAGAATAGGAAGCCAGACATAGTGTTAATTGAGAAAGAAAACAAACTATGCTGGATAACAAGGTATGCAATAAGGAAGAAAGAAAAGTCGAATGATATGACAGGTTAGCTTGGGAAGTTAAGCAGTTGTGGTCGATGAAAAAGGTAGCAGTAGTACCAATAATTGTCGGAGCCCTGGAAACAGTAAGAAAAAATCTCGAGAGGTACGTGGAACAAACAGGGCCTGCAATAAGGGTGGAGCACTTGCAGAAAACAGCACTGCTTGGAACTGTCCGAATACTCCGGAAGGTGCTCAAAAAATAAGAGCTGTTACCTTAGTTCACTGGTAGTGAACAGCTGACACTGTAGCACATCTCTAGCGTTAGAAGCTGTGCAAAGGCAATGATAATAATGATAATAATAATAATAATAATAATAATAATAATAATAATAATAATAATAAGATTGTCTTAACTGGTACATCACACGTATTGAGAAGAGCAGATTGTCTTAACTGGTACATCACACGTATTGAGAAGAGCATTGTCAATGTGAGAACTGTTGCTGCTCATGTATTTTAAATTAACTTTAAAAAAAAAATTTAAAAAATGAACGAACTATTGAGTTTGGTTTAATGGCCTACCAATGTATACTATGAGTTTCTTTGCCCTAGGAGTCGGGAAGACACTCGGCAAGAAATGGAAGCAAATTTGAAAGAAGAAAAATAAAGTAATAATAATAATAATAATAATAATAATAATAATAATAATAATAATAATATATGGGGAGGAAAAGAGGAAAAGCAGCACAGGAAATAAGCCTGTTCAAATAATGCTATTGATGATGACAATGATGATGAACAACAACAACAACAGTTTCAAATTTTGGCAGAGGGCCAAGTTTTTTCCTTTTTTTTTTTTTTGAGAGAAAGAGAAAGTTGATAATATCGACCCTTGCACTTGTCTGGCACTTATTTCATCGATCCCGAAAGGATGAAAGGCAAAGTTGACCTCGGAGGAATTTGATCACAGAACATAAAGACGGACTAAATGCCGCTAAGCATTTTGTCCGGCGCCCTAATGGTTCTGCCGGTCAAGGGTGGAGCACTTGCAGAAAGCAGTACTGCTTGGAACCGCTCGAATACTTCGGAAGGTGCTCGAAAAATAAGAGGTGTTACCTTAGTTCAATGGTAGGGAACAGCTGACACCGTAGCACATCACCAGCGTTAGAAGCTCTACAAAGGCAATGATGATGATGATGATGATGAGGATGATGATGATGATAATAATAATAATAATAATAATAATAATAATAATAATAATAATAATAATGTCTTTTTTTGTTTTTTTTAATGTTTTTTCGAAAAAGGCAATACGGTAGACAATTACAGGCCGATATCCTGTTTGCCATTTATGTGGAAGTTATTGACTGGAATACTCGCAGAGTCAATGTACGAACATCTGGAAAAAAATGGAGTCCTGCCACACGAGCAGAAGGGTTGCAAGCGTAAGTGCAGAGGTACCAAGACTCAACTCCTGATAGACAAAACTGTACTTAGAGACTGCAAAAGGAGGAAAACTAACTTAGCCATGTTATAGATCGACAATCGTAAGACGTACGATATGATCCCACATTCTTTGATTATGGAGTGCATGAACCTATTTGGTATTGCATCGAATGTTGAGCGATTGCTTGGAAAAAGGACTCTTATTTTTGTATTGAAGCCATTTGTCGTCTGTGGTTTATAGTTTCCCCTCTCAGTTCCTGCAGAACTCGCTCGCTATCTTTGACCCTTTGGTCAGTTTTGTCCTATATTTTCAGCTTCTAAGTCCTGTCTAGGTTGACCCTAGCGATTACAAACAACTGAAATGGTAAATTATCCGAAAACATAAGCAAATTACGCTTTCCAGCACCATAACAAATATTCTACTTAAATACTACTTCTACGACCAGAACCGACCACGGAAGGAAAGAGTTACGATCAGGGATATAAGCTGAGACATCGATATCGATCTAAGGTTAATGGTCGCTTTCAAGAAACGGTATGAGGAGGTCGTGAGATCACGAGAGACCAGTAAAAATATATTGATCAGGTTTCAGGATGGAACTCCAAATTCTAATAATCCCCAACCCGAAGACCATAAAATCATTCCAGAGATGTTCCACATCAAAGGCTCCACCTTTAGAGGCCAGCTTTGTGACATATTACAGAACCTGAAGTACTGCATGTTATGCCAGTAAAAATCAACTTGGGGTTTTCTACCCAGAAAAAAGGAAAAAAGAGAGGAATGAAATACAATAGCAGCGTTTCGTCATTAGTGTGAGCGCTTCTGGTGCTGCAGTAAGGGTTGGCTCCAGTCGTACTTTGCAGGGTACAAAGTAAGTTTTTGTAGTTTTAGCATTGGGTAGGCAGATTACTGTCCTTCTCTCTCATTCTTCATATGTGACACAGGTTTAGGTACAAAAGCACCTGTTTTTGTCACATAATGGTAACATGGTTCTTAACTTGGGTGGCAGCACCGCAAAGTGGAGGGCAAAGGGCGCTGCAAGTTCACAAAAGGTGGAAACGTCACGGACTTGATATGGGAGTGTTGGATACAAGTCGTGATTTTTGCTAGAAATAAAATATTCAAACTGTGCACAATACTTAATTTTAAATGCATTAAAAAATATTTGATTAATCGTGATTAGAATATGATTAAAGTATTGTGTTATGTGTGGGCAGAAACATTACTGATAATGCACTTGAAATTTTGTTGTTTTCAAACCTGCTTTTAAAATTAAAGCAAAAAATGTTTTGTTTGCTTTAACGTTTAGTTTCAACTCTTTTAGAAATATTTTTCTTACAGACTATATATATATTTTATAATTAATAAGTATTAAAAAGGCGGCGAGCTGGCAGGACAAAACGCTTTGCACACCGGACAAGACACTTTGCAGCATTTGGCCCATCTTTAAATTCTGAATTCAAATTCCACCGAGGCCGAATTTGCATTTCATTCCTGCGGGGTTTGTGAAGTAGGTATTAGTCTAGCACTGGATCGATGTAATTCACTTTCCCACTAGCATAGCTAGAGTGTGTGCCGCCTGGGGGCGGTCCTTCCGTTTGCCACCCCCAGACCCCACAAAAAATCCGTATTGCCTACAGTAGACCCCAAAGTGGTGCCCTTTTAAAAGTGTTGCCTGGGGTGGACTCCGCTTCCCCCAGCTACGTTAGTGCACTTGCCCCATCCCTTAAAAAGTTCCAGGCCTTATGCCTATGATAGAAAGGATCAGTAATAAATGTTAAGACGTCGGACGAAATGCTTAGCAGTATTTCTTCCGTTTTTTACTCTTTCCAATGCTGCCGAAGTCGACTGTGTCTTTCTTCCTTTCGGAATTGATAAAACAGTAGCTGTTGAGCCCTGGAGATCGATGTAATTGCTCAAAATTACTGGCCTTGTGTCACAAGGTCAGCTTGATCTTTTCTGAATTATGAATGTTAGAGGCAGTTAACTAAAAGAATTGTTAGGACCCTCCGATAAAATTAGCTGCTGCTTGATTGAAACAATCTGCAAGTTTTTTTCTTTATTGCCCACAGGGGGCTAAACATATAGGGGACAAACAAATACAAACAAACGGATTAAGTCGATTACATCGACCCCAGTGCGTCACTGGTACTTAATTTATCGACCCCGAAAGGATGAAAGGTAAAGTCGACCTCGGCGGAATTTGAACTCAGAACGTAACGGCAGACGAAATACCACAAATCATTTCGCCCGGCGTGCTAACGTTTTTGCCAGTTCGCCGCCTTTGCCAGTTCCAGACCATCATGAGTAAGTATTTGTAAAAAGCCATTCTGGAGAAGAAGAAAAGGTAGAACAATTAGGGAATTGCTGCTTGAAATGCCCCTTGTCCCAAGTGCGTCTGTTATAAGTTTTGTTTACAAAACTGACCCACCTCTCAAATTTCTAACGCTGCTTTCATTTGACAAATCTATGCGTGTGTGTGTGTGTAGGCGTTACTTTTGTGAATTTTTCTCATCAGAATCATTCTCGGTAGTATTTTTCTCCACAGAAATGTCAACATTTTCCATATTCTCAAACGCACGCCTCTTGTTGCAAAATATTGTTAGTTTTCTTTTCATCTGGGGTTTAACATCTACGGAGACACGTTCACCTTTATTTCGGTTGTTCTGGATGGGCGTTCTGCGTCGCTATTGTATTATAAAAGTATGTAAACAAGATAGGAACGAACGTCTTTAACAACAGCCTTTTTTGTTTTCCCCGCATGGGTCCCAATGTTCAAAAGCTATCTTTCAGGCAGTTTAAACGAGTTAGAAACCACCTGAAAACATCGAAAACACCTCAGAACTAGTCAGCAGCAAATAAAAATCCGACATGTATCTTTCAAATTTTGACACAAGGCCAGCAATTGCAAAGAAAGGAGTTAATTGATTGCATCGATCACAGTCAGTAACGGGGGTGGGGGAGGCAGGGGAGAGGCACGTGTCCCGGGCGCCGATTGAAGGGGGCACAGAATTAATCATAATCTTTTCTACTCTAGGCACAAGGCTCGAAATTTTGGGAGAGGGGCCCAGTCGATTAGATCGACCCCTGTACGCTACTGGTACTTTATTTTATCGACTCCGAAAGGATGAAAGGCAAAGTCGACTTCGGCGGAATTTGAACTCATAACGTAAAGACAGATGAAATACCTATTTCTTTACTACCCACAAGGGGCTAAACATAGAGAGGACAAACAAGGACAGACAAACGGATTAAGTAGATTATATCGACCCCAGTGCGTAACTGGTACTTATTTAATCGACCCCGAAAGGATGAAAGGCAAAGTCGACCTCGGCGGAATTTGAACTCAGAACATAAAGACAGATGAAATACCTATTTCTTTACTACCCACAAGGGGCTAAACATTGAGAGGACAAACAAGGACAGACAAACGGATTAAGTCGATTATATCGACCCCAGTGCGTAACTGGTACTTATTTACTCGACCCCGAAAGGATGAAGGGCAAAGTCGACCTCGGCGGAATTTGAACTCAGAACGTAACGGCAGACGAAATACAGCTACGCATTCGCCCGGCGTGCTAACGATTCTGCCAGCTCGCCGCCTTCAGAATTGACCATAATGCGATAAGCTTGAACTCCGTTGATAAAATAGCAATTGCAAAGATGTATCTCCAGCATCTCGGTTTATGCTGTTATTGAAGGTAAACGTAACACGATAGCTTTCCACATTCATGTCTGGACATTTTTTACAAATGGCGTCAAAAGAGGCTTCGTATAAGTAAACATTCAAAAAATATATTTCGAATTACAGGCTGTACCGAACCGGCAGGTAAAACGAACCCTGGTGAAGTAGTTATTCCTAAAATATTGCTCTAAAACATTAATTCTTTTTTACTCTAGGCACAAGGCCCGACATTTTTGAGGGGGAGGGGGACCAGTCGATTAGATCGACTCCATTACGCAACTGGTACTTAGTTTATCGACCCCGAAAGGATGAAAGGCAAAGTCAACCTCGGTGGAATTTGAACTCAGAACATAAAGACAGACGAAATACTGCTAAGCATTTCGCCCGGCATGCTAACGTTTCTGCCAGCTCCTCGCCGCCGTCTTTAAAACATTAATTACTTGTAACCGGGGACGGGTCGGTAAATGGGCGTATTTTTGCGGCTTGCCCCGGGCGTGGGATACCCTAGCTGTGCCACTGACCACAGCACATGACTGGTACTTTATTTTATCGACTCCGAATGGATCAAAGGCAAAGTTGACCTCGGTGAAATTTCAACTCATAAGACAGACAATTTCGCTGAGCAGTTTGTTCGACGCGGCAGCGTTTCTACCAACTCACGCCTTAATAGCTCTGTATATATAATCCTTTTTATTATATGCACAAGGCCTGAAATTTGGGGGAGGGGAATAGCCAAATACATTGACTTTTGAAATAATATGCAGGATATCTGTTGGCTTTATTTTCAGATTTTTGTCCCGATTATTATTGATTATAATTCACTAAGTGAATAATTTACGCTATCTCAAACTACACCCTTCTTATTGATATGTGAGTGTGTGTTTGTGCGCATGCGTGTATATATATATGTGTGTGTGTGTGTACACAGCTATGTATGTATGCATGTATGTATGTATGTATACATTAAGAAGGCAATGAGCAGAAAAAGAAGATAGCATTGGAGGGACACGTTTTAACAAATGTATTAGTTTAACACCTACAGAAAAGGGAACGAGACGTTTCGGATGCTAGTCTTTTGTCAGAAGAAAGAAAAAAAGAAGATAGCATTGGAGGGACACGTTTTAACAAATGTATTAGTTTAACACCTACAGAAAAGGGAACGAGACGTTTCGGATGCTAGTCTTTTGTCAGAAGAAAGAAAAGAAAAAGAAGAGAGAACAATTAATGATAAAAGGTGGTTGAGGAAGAAGAAAAATAAAGTGAAGTTAGGAGTTCTATAGGGGTAAGGGCGGTGTGGTGTGGGCACATATGAGAGGATATCTGGGAATAAAGACAGGCAAAAGGGATTTGTGTGTCTGGTTTGAGGGTGTATATGTCTCATTAAGTACACCATCATGTTCAAGTTTTACAGTTTATATTCTTCGTATTTTCTTCTTATTTTTATTAACAATAAAGTTCCCCAAATTATAATCGACGTTTCCAGACCTTCACAGACTTATTTTCAAGAATTTAATAAATATGTCATCTGTATTGTTTCTCACATACTTGCTGAATCATTGTAAACTTTACCGCCAAATGGTTATTCTCCTTTTTCTTTTGGGGTTAGCTTCATATGTCAGCTATCACGGATTGATTTATTTGTTGCAGTCAAGTTTTTATCTCAGTAACCACGTGATAATTTTTTTGAGGTGTGAGTTGTTTGTTGATTTCAACATTGTATTGCGATTTGAGTATGTCTTCCTTAATTAATCTTCTATTTCTGTGAGGAATTTTTTCAGAATATGTATTCTCCTTTAATAATTAATAGCGACAGAATCAGTAAGAATATCAAAGGGCAACCATTATCTCCATTTTGAATTGGGCGTTGTGTTTGAATACAAAATACTGTGTTATTTACCTTGGGAGGATCTCTCATAAGGATTCATGGCGCATAAAAGCACTTGAAATTACATCGTTGACAGTCGAGAACCATCTGCTACAACCACCGGAACTGCCTGATCATGTGATTCTGCCCTGCTTAGCATCACGACTCCTTATGAGAGATCCTCTCAAGGTAAATAACGCAGTATTCTGAGTTCTTACACAACGTCCACGTTACGTTGGCGATAAAGATTGCCTTTTCGTATTCATACTGCTTCTGTCGCTATTATTTTTTAATAAACCCGCTGGCTATTTGTGACATCAGTACCTGAATAAACATCAATAGTCTATATATATCGTCGACAAGAGATTCGGCTGTTATATCGCTGTTGGATGTCTGTCACCGAGGAACTCACAGCAGGGGGAAATCACGTGACCTGGTTAGAGAACATAGTTATTTAAATTTAAAATAATAAGGGTGAAAAATTGAATATTTATATGATTAATATCAATGTTCTGTAACCGGCAAAATTCACTGCAGTGAATTATTTTCTGCAGAATTATTTCCGGTATTTTGGCACGCTAAAACGAAGAATTTTGAAATATAACCTCAAATGTAATTGGTAGAACTATATACATGTTCAATCTCATGCGGACGTCTCGTGTATAGTTCTGCAAATTATATTTTGCTATGACGATCACACTGATGAGTTGCGGACAATTACGTAAGTGGTAGCAACGAAGCTGGTTTGTGATTAATCTGTATATTTGTATATTTTCATTTGTCTTGCTCGCTTACGTTTAGGCATTTGTTAAATTTTCTTGAGAACATTCCTTTCTTAGTGGTAAAACCATAGAGGGTCGACTTCTAGCATATGGGTGTCCACTTAGTGGTCATACCCCTTATATGTATGTACAAATATATATATATATATATATATATACGACGGGCTTCTTTAAGTTTCCGTCCACGAAATCCACTCACAAGGCTTTGGTCGGCCCGAGGCTACAGTAGAAGATACCTCTTACCACACAGCCACTCCTGCGTTTTTTTTTATTGATAAAGAGGTTTTGGGTGTTTTTGCTGTAAATTATTAGGTTAGGTCTATGTTCGGGATTGATGCATTATGAATTCTCTTTTACGAGGGTTTTCATTATGGGTTCGTCTGTTCTATAATTTTTATGTATTTGATTCACGTAATAAATTTTACTCATGAAATAGATTTTATGTGTGGTTTGTGTAGTTTTATTGGGTGTATTCTCTGATGTATTTGTGTTTATACTCTTCCATAACTCAATCCGTTCGTATGTTTCAACATCCGTTGTTAAATATTTACTCTCACTTTAACACTTTCCAAGCAGAAGACCTTTAAACGGCCCTTACTACCACACATATAGCAACTAGACCTCCCTTTTTAACTCGACTCATCCTCCGTCTTATGAATCAGGCACACGTTTCCATGTCTTGTTCCGATCCATGGAGCACACATCCTGCTGCCACATGTTGACCAGGACTTCTTCCAACTCGTTTTCATACACCTCCAACTTCCGTTTCCTCCAAATAACTTACATCCTGACATGAACGGAGATATTTAGAATACATTTATTCAAAAGAAGTTTTAATTAAAACTTTATTGCAAGTTTTATTCATTTATTATTTGCACCCTCTTCTGAAGTAACCCATGCTCTACCGGTGTGGGGTTCGTTCCCACATTGAGAATCATTGTTCTAGAGAAGAGAAAGCCCTCTCCTTAAAAAACAAACTTAACAACTACGTCATATCGTTCTTTGCATTTTCCTGAATAAACTCTTCAGAGGAGACAAAATCTTTTCTAATATGTGTAGCTTCGTTTATCTTTTATTCAATCATCGCTGATCCGCGATAACACAATAAGCTCAATTGTGGGTCACGTCACTCTTACCACAGATTGATCTGTAATAGAACGGGTCTGCGAACAAATCAACACTGGTCTTTACATTTTTTAAAACTCTGGCACTTATTTTATCGGTCTATTTTGTCGAACCGCTAGTTACGAGGGCGTAAACAAACCAACACCGATTCTCGAGCAGTGGTGAGACAAACATAAAGACCCTCCTATGTGTGTGTGTGTGTGTGTGTGTGTGTGTGAAGGCGCGTGGTTTAGTAGTTAGGGCATTCGGCTCACGACTGTAAGGTCGTGAGTTCAATTCCCGGCGACGCGTTGTGTCCTTGAGCAAGGCACTTTATTTCATGTTGCTCAAGTTCACTCAGCTGGCAAAAATGAGTTGTACCTGTATTTCAAAGGGCCAACCTTGTCACACTCTGTGTCACGCTGAATCTCCCTGAGAACTACGTTAAGGGTGCACATGTCTATGGAGTGCTCAGCCACTTTCACATTAATTTCACAAGCAAGCTGTTCTGTTGATCGAATCAGCTGGGACCCTCGCCGTCAGGGAAGAAGGTTTCGTTTTTATTTTTTTATTTTTTAGTTAGCAGCATCTTAGGCGTCATGGGTTCGCTCCTAGCAATCGATGCTGAAGTCAGTTTTATTTGCCGGTTCATGAGTTATATCTAGTATCACCTTAGAACCGGAAAACTCCATTAGCTTACTCGTTTACTGGTTTCAGTCATTTGACTGCGGTCATGCTGGAGCACCGCCTTTAGTCGAACAAACGGACCCCAGGACTTATTCTTTGTGAGCCTAGTACTTATCTTATCCAACTCTTTTGTCGAACCGCTAGGTTATCGAAACGTAAACACACCAACATCGGTTGTGAGGCGATGGAGGGGGGGAAGCACAGACACACAAATACACACACACACACATATACGACGGGCTTCTTTCAGTTTCCGTCTACCAAATCCACTCACAAGGCTTTGGTCGACCCGAGGCTATAGTAGAAGACACTTGTCCAAGGTGCCATGTAGTGAGACTGAACCCGGAACCACTCCTGCGCCTTGTTCTTGTTTTTGGTTTTCTTTTCGTTTTTCTGTGTAGAAAGTTCTCAAAAAATGGGCGTCAGGAGGACTTGTTTATATATGGTGGCCCCACCCAAATGCCTCTCTGGCCATATTTAGCAAAAAGCGACGATGAGTGGAGGTGCGCGGCTTGGTGGTTAGGGGTATTCCCTTTGCGATCGTAAGATCGTGAGTTCAATTCCCAGCGACGCCTTGTGTCCTTGAGCAAGACACTTCACTTCATGTTGTTCTAATCCACTCACCTGGCAAAATAATTAAGCAAGACACTTCATTTCACATTGCTCCAGTCCACTCAGCTGGCAAAAATGAGTAGTACCTGTATTTCAAAGTGCCAGCCTTGTCACACTCTGCGTCATGCTGAATCTCCCAGAGAACTACGTTAAGGGTACACGTGTCTGTGGAGTACTCAGCCACTTGCACGTTAATTTGATGAACAGGCTGTTCCGTTGATCGGATCAACTGTAATTCTCGTCGTCGTAAGCGACGGAGT
This sequence comes from Octopus sinensis, assembly GCF_006345805.1. Classification (NCBI taxonomy): domain Eukaryota; kingdom Metazoa; phylum Mollusca; class Cephalopoda; order Octopoda; family Octopodidae; genus Octopus; species Octopus sinensis. The sequence goes on from NC_043003.1 coordinate 1,972,620, forward strand.
GCCAGTTACATCTGGGATGCACTTCCCTTGTTTTCTGTGGTTAGGAAGTTCATTTGTAACTATGTGGTTTCGGGTTCAATCCAACAGCGCGAACCGTGGGAAAAATGTTTTCTACTGCAGTCCTGGGTCGAGCAATTCGTTGGTTAGCGGAAACTTTGTAGAAGCATATCGTGTGTGTGTGTGTGTGTGTGTGTGTGTGTTGTGTGTGTGTGTGTGCGTGTGTGTAAACTAAGCAAAAACACCCGTCACTGACTGGGTTGAAAGAAGCTGCCAAAATTGTACTCTGAATATTGAAAGTTATTTACTTAGATTGTATTGAACGTATATAAGAAATGGTTGTTAACTTTCATGTAGACGATAGAGATGTTTTTTTGTGTTCTGGCCAATATTATCGTGGGTGCATATAAACTTCTAATCTATGATCTATAGTATTTCGGTCTATAAATGAAGCAAACATCGCTGATGTCTAGTCTTTTATGATAAAAGGCAGATTTTCTCTGCCTCCCAAATCGTTCGTTTTTTATACAATTGTACAATATAGAATTTTATACAATTGTAAAATATAGAATTTCTTCAATTGGAATTTACCTATGATTTTTCCAAGTAGATTCCAAGTAGTTTTTTCAATTTGACCCCCAATTAAGCAAAAATTCGAGAAAACTCAATATTTTACGATTTGCCTCTCTCATTTCAAGTGCTTCACTCCTTCCATTACCGCTACACTTTCTCCTCCTTTCTCTTTGTAAGTGTGCAACAATTAAAGTGAAAGTATTTATATAACAGGGATGAGCCATTAATACTGGCCATCCTTTTTGCTGGAGGAAGATCAGCTATGGTCTTATATGCTACACCACTGGTTTTCAATTCATATTAATCAAATTAATATTCAATTTTTCACCCTTATTATGTGTGTGTGTGTATTAGCAATTCGTATAAAATTGCATCAATGATTTGAACTTGAATAAGTGGTTTCACATAAATGGAGATAAATTAAAAAGGTTTGTTGTTATTATTATTACTGTTTGACTATTGTAATCACGTTTGTTGGTTCCTCATCAGGGAAACGTTGTTGTGTTGAATTTGTTAAATAATTGTAAACCGTAATACTCCCCCTTTCGCAGAAGGGGCTTTGGTTATTGTTTCAAAATTGAATTGTGTCCCTGTTTGGGGAAATTGACAATATTTTCACCGTCTTTACGGAAGCATTTTTGTTAAATGCCTTCGATAGAAGAAAGTCCAAAAATGAATTTCGCTGCAGCCGTACACTTCTATACAAGAGGGAGGACAAGATCCAATTGATCGAAATTGCAAGAGACAGGCCTACAATTCCAGTCTGTTATATATTTTGAGTATTGTTATCACTAGCGATATCAAGATATAACTTTGTATTTTGTATTTTATGTGTAGATGTATATATATATAGATGTGCATGTAATATGTACACATATATATATACACATATATACATGCATAATATATCTACCCATACACACACGTACACACACACACACACACACACACATACATAGGGGCAGGTGTGGCTGTGTGGTAAAAAACTACGTTCGAAGATACTGTACTTGATATGGGCGGTAGTGCCTTGCCGGTCTATGGCCTACCTTCAACAAACCGGGAAGGCACAAACACTCTGTCTTCACATTTGCTGCGTGAGACATGTTTTAATGTTGATGAGCTTGCCGAGTACATAGCCGACAATGAGCCAAAGCTCCTTCCAGAACACAAGTTCGCTTACAACTCCGTTGTTAATTCAGTCCGGGCCAAAGCTGTGGGGATATTTTTCCTGGACGCTCCTGGGGGCACTGGGAAAACTTTTCTCAACAAATTAATATTGGCTGAGATTAGGCGAACACAAGGCATTGCCCTAGCTGTGGCATCATCTGGAATTGCGGCTACTTTGTTGCCAGGCGGCAGGACAGCTCACTCCACTTTCAAGCTTCCGCTTGACTTAGCGAAGACTGAGACACCAACTTGCAACATCAGTAACAGCTCCGATCAGGCAGAAGTCTTCAGACCATGCAAGCTTATCGTTTGGGATGAATGCACGATGGCCTATAGAGGTGCTCTTAAGGCACTAGATAGATCTCTCAGAGACATCAAACACTCTTCAGCTCCCATGGGAGGCATAACACTTCTTCTTTCAGGGGATTTCCGACAAACACTTCCCGTTATTCCCAAGTACGAAGCACGAGTACATGGAATATGAACAATTCTTTCGAACAACGAAAGACACAAATGGAAAACAAAGCAAACAACATAAAGAACGACCCTTCATCAGTTGTTGGCTGTTTTTCAAGTCTCGTGCGCCCGAGTGCGCGCGTGTGTGTGTGTGTTTGTCAATGTAACTTAGCAGTTCACCAAAAGAGGCCAATACAATAAGTGCTAGGCTTACAAAGAATAAGTCCTGTGGTCGATTTGTTTGACTAAAGGCGGTGCTCCAGCATGGCAGCAGTCAAATGACTGAAACAAGTAAAAGAATAAAAGAATATAAATACGATAATGGTAGAGGAGGAGGAGGGGAGACTCAAAAGATATAAAAATAATATTTTAATTGTCGTCTGTTGTGAGGCAAACAAAGTGTATTTTGGGGCCGGCGAGAGGCGTCTGCCATCTTGAGTTTAGGACACTCCTGCGACTGATATTGTAATCCTAGATACCATTTCAAAGACGGGATTGTCACTGCTGGTCTTGGCTGGACCACCATTGACCACCATCGCCGCCGCCATCACATCCACCACCACCACCACCACCACCACCGACACCACCACCGACACCACCATCGACACCACCACCGACACCACCACCACCACCACCATCGACACCACCACCGACTCCACCACCACCACCACCACCATAACCACCGCCATGGCCGCCACCACATCCACCACCACAATCCCCATCACATCCACCACCGCATTCGTTATAACAATGACATCAAGCACATTATTTCTAAAAGTTGTATTAACAACGACTGCAAAAACTACAGCAACAAAAAACGCGGCAGCAGCAGCAGCAGCGATGTTGTTGCTATTGCATGTTACAATTACAACCACCAAGAACAACAACAACAACATGAACAGTAACAGAAGGAGTCTTCTGTGTAGTCACCTGTTCTACTGAAATAACAGTCAAATCCCCCTCAAATCACTCTCATCGTCTTAAAAAAAGAACGGACACATTGAATAATTTAGTTCTAGATATTCAAAGAAGATAGGGTAGTGATAGTCACAGTTGGAACGCTTCTAACCAAATATCCCATTCATAGCAACAGAAACAGTTATTAATATCAAGGCAATGTTTATCTCCAACTTAACGTTGCAGTTGTGTTAGAACATAGAACACGGCTACGTTTACCTTGAGAGAACCTAAGGGTACCATTCGAGTGTGATCGTCACCAGCGTCGCCTTACTGGCACTTGTGCCCGTGTTAGTAGGGTGCCAAGAGCACTATCCAAGCGTGATCGTTGCCAGAGCAGCCAACTGGCTTCCGTGCCAGTGGCACATAAAAGAGCACCATTCGAGCGTGATCGTTACCAGCATCGCCTTACTGGCACCTGTGCCGGTGGCATGCGTAAAAAGATTCGAGTGAGGTCGTTGCCAGTACCGCCTGACTGGCCCCCGTTCCGGTGGCACGTAAAAAGCACCCACTACACTCTCAGAGTGGTTGGCGGTAAGGAGGGCATCCAGCTGTAGAAACACTGCCAGATCAAGATTGGGGCCTGGTGCAGCCATCTGGTTCGCCAGCCCTCAGTCAAAATCGTCCAACCCATGCTAACATGGAAAGCGGACGTTAAACGATGATGATGATGATGAGATACGGATCTTTGTGGTTTTGTCAGTCTGTAATTTTGTTCCAACTGTTTTCAAATTTGATATATGGATTAAGCTTAGTATACTAATTATGAAAATGAAATTTATTTTCCCTGTAAATTCATAATTAAAAAAGTTATTAGCCTTTAAAATTTGCAAAATTTGGGTATTTTAGCCAACCAGAAGCGAGTATTTTAGGCATCGCCGTGGCGAAGAAGTCTGTATAGTAATCATAGCAGAGAAGCACCACGTGTTTCATAGCTGATTGCAAAGAACTGTTTCCATAGGAACCAAAGATGCTGCGCATTGCACAAAGAGAGTAACCACCACTTGTTCTATAATTGTTTGTTTTCATAACAGATGGAACTCAACAATTTTAGTTTAATGTTTTGACATGCCGATGTCCCCACCCCCACCCCCTGATGATAGAAGAGGCAGCGAACGAGCTGTTTTCTGATTGGCTGAAAATTCTGAAAATTATTAAACTTTGAACACCTGTAACATTTTTGCAACATTTTTCTGGAATAAATAAATAAGAAATTCGGATTCAGCGTCAAAAATTACATTTTTATGATACGTTAAAAATTTTGTTTTAAAGGTAATTGTAAAGGAAAACCACAATGATCCATATATTCTTTTACTCTTTTACTTGTTTCAGTCATTTGACTGCGGCCATGCTGGAGCACCGCCTTTAGTCGAGCAAATCGACCCCGGGACTTATTCTTTGTAAACCTAGTACTTATTCTATCGGTCTCTTTTGCCGAACTGCTAAACACACCAGCATCGGTTGTCAAGCGATGTTGTGGGGACAAATACAGACACACACATATATATACATATACATATATACGACTGGCTTCTTTCAGTTTCTGTCTACCAAATCCACTCACAAGGCTTTGGTCAGCCCGGGACTGCTATGAACCCGGAACCATGTGGTTGGTAAGCAAGCTACTTACCACACAGTCACTCCTGCACCTATATAATTACGCATGTTTTTATGCATCACGAGTCGACGTGAGAGCTCTTGTCAATGTAAATAATGCAGCACGATGTGTTTTAATACAATCTCAATGTTAAGTTGAAGATCAAGATAAGCAAATATTTATTTGTACAATCAGCGCTGACAAAATAGATTTGAAGAAAACCAACAGTCACAGTTATGGCATATGGGTGGTAGGTGAAGCAGAGGTGTAAAATGAACAAACATTTATTTTCTTTCGTCGATATTTGTTTCACCTGCAAAGAAAATGGATTTCACAGCGATTTACCACGGACAAAAAAATTCTCGCTGTCGGCAAAAGGCGTTAAAAAGCGCAAACTCATTTCAGAATGCCCCCAGTCAACCGGTAGATACATTTTGAACAAGGATTAGGTAAACATATTTGAATTACAGGCAAATGGCATAGTGGTTCAGAGTGCGGGCTACTAACCCCAAGATTCCGAGTTCGATTCCAGGCAGTGACCTGAATAATAATAATAATAATAATAATAATAATAACAACAACAACAACAACAACAACAACATCGAAAAATACCTTAGGAATGTGAACCCAGGTTCGAAATTTCCCCCAAGACACCTGATGAAGGCTGGAGGATATATCAGCCGAAATATTGTGTTACCAACAAACAAGATGAGGACAAATACCCGTCAAATGTAAATAATGTAAATAATGTATATTTGAATTAATCTAAAAGTTTGGTTATTTTACCCGACTGCTTCGAGCATTCCTCATACATTTTGTTCCGGCCTGGCAACCAAAGCGTGCGAGCACTGATAATTTCGACTGATTTCTTATAAAGGAGCGATGACTCCCAATCAGTTTACGGTTGCCCAGCTTGATATCTGGGACTGATGAGCGCATTAAAAGCCCGAAATGCAATTACCAGTCCATAGGAAGCACTCTGAACTGATATTTTATTTTAAACACCATTTGCCAAAAGCGAAATTTTTTCTCATCGGCAAACCACAATGAAAATACATTTTACTGCTTAAATATATCCCAAACATTCAAACTGATCATGAGTTTGATTATAAACAACGATAAATTGTTCGTTCTTCCTGCCTACCTATGCTCCTTTGTCTATCTGTCTGACAATCTGTTTACCTGCAGCCTGTCTCCCCGCCTCTCTCTCTTTTTCTCAGATGAAGGGACAGCTCTGAAACGTCGCATTGCTTCTCCCTCGTGGCAAACGGATCTATTCAGTACCTATTTCTTTACTATCCACAAGGGGCTAAACACAGAGAGGACAAACAAGGACAGACAAACGGATTAAGTCGATTACATCGACCCCAGTGCGTAACTGGTACTTAATTTATCGACCCCGAAAGGATGAAAGGCAAAGTCAACCTCAGCGGAATTTGAACTCAGAACATAACAGCAGACGAAATACGAATTTCTTTATTGCCCACCGGGGGCCAAACATAGATATGGACAGTACAACTGATGGGATCAGTGAATCGATATGATTTTACATAAATGTGACATCAAAAATAAAATACAATACATAAAAATCGAATGGAATACACAGTACAAAAACAATACAAATGAAGCGATGATCAAGTTACGCTCCGATCCCACAAGCCCCGATCTACCGCTGATACCTTTTTATTTTTCCTTTTTTTTTTTTTTCCTCGTCTATTCACACGGTTCCTTGCACGTACAACACTCGTGCAACATACTTCCATCTCTTTTGGAACGTACACTCTGACAGACACCTCTTCTCCAGCCACAGTTTCCTTTTCAAATGAAAAGAAAAAAAAGGATCGTAAATTGTCACCAGAGATAAAGTTGCCTGTCTTAATTCCTTTTATCCTAGTCTTCCATACAGCCTCTTTTGCTATTGCTACAACCGTGAGAAAACAATTCTTACCTTCGTTCGTTAGAACTCCCGGTGGGTCAATTTTTATAATTGACTCAGTCGACAGCCGTACTCTTCCTTCGCCGGACAACAGATGTTCAGCATAAGCCCACATTTCAGTTATCTCCGGACACTGAACAATAGCGTGAGGGACGGTTTCCCTGTCCCCCCCGCATCTTGGACAGGTCGGCGACTGACGTTTACCATGTCTTGCGAGCTTATCCCAAACGGGCAAGGCACCTCTGTAGCATTGCCAGGTTAAGGACTTTTGGAAGTTGTCCAACGTTCTCAACCCGAATGTACGATGAAACAAGCTGTCCAGTTGAATAAATCCGAGACCTAGAGTCGACCCCAGGCCATCGTCGCATTCAGACTCTACCAACCCACTATATAAAATCCGTGTGGAACCCCCACCGCTGGCGTTGCCCGAGCGCCGGAACAGCAAGAGGGCCTTACGGCACTCTTTATGCCACTCACTCGACCTCGGTCTACGAGAACACCAGGCTTCCTGTTCGCAAAAACTCTTGAACTGAGGGAACATTTGTCTGGCCAGCGGAGACCACACCCGTTCACTATCCAGGAGAATCCAGAGGTGCCTCAACCTCAACGCATCATTAACCAAGGCATCCCTAAACCTCCATTTAAAGGCTTTTGACAGCAGACAGAGCGTTTCACAAGTGGCGACCTGCCCTTCCTCAAAAAGCGAAAGAGCTGTCTCTCCAACCTGATCAACCACGAATCCGGACAGGGCACGACGGTCAGGCGGTAGGTAATGACCGATGCGATAAACACATTGGCCACTTCCGCCCTCCCTTTCAGGGATAGCCACCGCCAAGACCAGGTCTTGACTACTGCAGCCACCCTGCTCAATACCTCCGTCCAGTTCTTCTCTATCTGGAGGCCTGGTCCAAACCAGACTCCCAGCAACTTAACCGGTCCCTCCGTCCAGCGCCTAACAACACTGTCTGAAGGCATCGACTTGCCAACCCAGGTGCCGAGCAGCAAGCCGACCGACTTTTCCCCGTTAATCTTTGCTCCTGCTACCTCCTCGTAAGCCTCAATAGTCTTACCTACTTCACGTAGGCGTGCCACTGTGGTTACACTGATAGTGATATCATCCGCGAAAGCCGTAACAAACTCCTCTAGTCCTGGTTCTCTCGGGATGCCACTCAACCTTTGCAGTAATGGCTCGAGAGCCATCACATACAAAAGTGGTGAAAGCGGACATCCTTGACGAACCGAGCGTCTGATGCAGAACGGCTTCGAAAGGAAACCGTTCACCCGAACTATCGAGTCAATGTTGTGGTACAAAGCGATAAACCACCTGAGGAAGCCAAGGCCCAGGCCAAACCGCGCAAGTACAGTCGCTAGGTATCGATGGTCAACCCTATCAAAAGCTTTAGACTGGTCCAAATGCACCAATGCCCCACCTTTGCCAGATTTATTACCAAACCTCTCTATGGTATAGCGAATAAGATGGAGGGTATCCTGAATGGTTCTGCCTGGGATGGCATATGTCTGTGCCTCCCCGACTATACCATTCGCGACACGCGCCAACCTTTTTGCTAGAACCTTGGCCAAAATCTTCACTTCTGCGTTTAACAGAGTGATGGGCCTGAAATTCTCTAGAACGTCCCCCTTGTCCGGGTCCTTTCTGACCAACGTCACTACTCCTCGGCGCACAGATCTGGGGATAAACCCATTCTGTTTCCAGTTCGCGTACACGTCAGTCAGTAGTTGCCCGAACAAGTCTGGCATACATTTATACAGCTCGTACGGAAGACCATCAAGTCCCGGTGACTTACCCGCTTTACAATCGGCCAAAGCCTCCATCACCTCCTCAGGTGTGATTGGCCCTTCGCAAGACTCCGCATCCGACCCCGAGAGGCACGGCAGCCCGGTAAGAAAGTCCTCGAGGGCTCTCCCACCACCAGGACCGCCGTCACCCCCGAACAGCTGGGCGAAGTACTCCCGAAAGACCTCACACATTTTCTCGGGTTCGTTTATCAAGACACCATTTTGATTCGTCAAAGACCGAATAGAGGAACTATTTCCTTGCCGAGCTTCCACCACTCGGGCCCATCCAGCGGCTTTGATTCCTTCACTTCCCATTGCACGTAACTTAGCTCGGGTAATACTTCCCATGTGGTGGGATTCAAGATGCTGGTTTAACTCCAGTCTTTTCACCCTCGCTTGGTCTGTATTACCAGTCCTCCAGGCTTCTTCTAGTTCCTTAACTAGACCATCTCCTATTTTACGTCCCTTCTTAGCTAAACTTATGCTAAACCTAATAGACTTATATTTGATGGCTCTTTTTAGGGCGTACCACCATTTGTTATTAATGATGGTACCTGTTAATGCCCTCTGTATTAACATCTTGATCCGCTTTCTGTACTCCTCAATCGCCAAAAGGGACGTATTGAGTTTCCAGTAGCCGGATTCCTGTCTATGCAACTTATCTACCGTCCGTTTACAGGTAACCATCTTGTGGTCACTGTAGCTGACTAGAAAAAACTGTGGACACTCAACTATGGACTTATCTTTTTCTCTAATTAATCTAGATATGTTCTGGTAGACCCGTCACTATTTGACCACGTCCACTGTGGAGTGTTCGGGTGCTCCAACCTATATGGATCTGCTAGCTGAAATTGACTTAGCAGATCCCGAAAGCCTGGGTTACATTTTCTGTTCATGTTCGAGTTTGAGCCAACACAATCTGTGTGTGCTGCACATATTGTATTAGAGTCTCCTAACACTACTAGTGAATGCGACGTGGCTAGGAACTTTCCTAGGCCACGAAAATATTCAGTTTGCGGGCCAATAATGTTTGGTGCGTAAATAGCGACCAGCCTGATTGTCTTGCCACAACTGAATGTCAAGTCGAGAACGACCAGCCTGCCTTCTGGGTCAGAAAAAACCAACTTTTTCTCGGCTACCCGGTTTCTTTTTAGTAGGACCAACACCCCACCCCCACCTCCCGCCCGACTCGGAGAAACGTATTTCTCGTAGCCGTTCAGGAGGGGGAACAGATCTCTTGGCCCCTTCACCCGGGTTTCCGTTGCAACAATTACATCCAAATTTCTCGACCTGATGTCATTCAGAAAGCGTCCTTGCTTCCAGCTTGACAACAGGCCATGAACATTTAAACAACCAATGTGAATAGCCATCACTTACCTGTTTAATTAGGATTGTCCGGTGGAGGGGGACCCTCCACCTTTTTTTGATCCAGGGTCGGAGGTGGACGGTCTTGGGAAATAGATTTGTCAAAATCCCGTCTCACCACCGACACAGAATTATCAGGTGGAGGGGGAATCTCCACCTTTTCCTTTTCTCGCGGGATCGGAGCTGGTAATCCATGAAATATCGACTTGTTAAAATCTAATCTCAATGAAGATACAGTCTTTCTGTACTTATTTTGTAGAATTCTATAAGTCTTATTTGAGACTTCATATATGTCGTAATTGATAAATTCCTCTGAAAGGTTATCAATTTTTTTTACAGTCTTTATGAGTTGAATGTCTCTCATGAGCTCAGTATCTTTAGTGTATACGGCTATTATGCCTTTTTCTTCTTTTTCTCTTCTGGCAGTCTTTTTTGGTCGTTGTTCTGTAGTAGTCGCCGCTCTCGGCTGGGTTGCTGGTTGTATTTTTCTTTTGTTTGTTGTTTTTTTTCTCATCTGTTTCTTTTTTATCTTCTTCCTCTTTGTCTTTTTTCTCCTCTTCTTCATTTTCCTTGCAGTTCCTTCGAATGTGGCCTAATTGACCACATAAAAAACATCGAGGTTTTCGGCCCTCAACAAACACCACGAGGTTCTCCTCCCCTACCTCAATTGTCTCAGGAATTGTTTGAATTATTTTAGGGTCCGCTTGAATGAGAAGATTAATTGTTTGACCATCCCAGCGTGGGTTTTCCGTAGCGGTAGCCTGGAGGAGAGTAATTTTTTCTACCTCTTTGATTAGGACTGCCGCCAACAACCACATAGGTTCGACCTCTGGCGGGACCCTTGTAATTTTTATTCGCGACGTCCTCATCCCCATATAATAGAGGATTAACTCCACGTCGTTCGTTTTCAACGTTTCAACTGAGTTCTTGTGTGCTATTTCTTTATTGGTGAACCTTACTTCCACCGTTCCGAATTTTTTTCCTCTTCTCAGAAATACTACGTCGCCCAATATTGGCTTTAAGCACTTTTCTATTTTCTCTTCTGACATTCTTTCAATTTTTCTTTTTTGTAGACAATATGTTTTGAAATTTATTGTTTTTTGCTTTTCTTCCTGTAATAACTTTTGCGGAGGTTCAATTTTCACACCGTTGTCAGTTATTTCCATCATTTTGCTGTATTTCATAATTTCGCTTTTATTCGTCGACAGTATCTGGGTTCCACCCCCAGCAGCCAACGCAAAACTTTTTTTCCATTTTTTGGTTCTATCTGGATGCTAGGCACATCAATTATTCTCTTCGACACAATGCCTTTGTTCTCTGGCAAAGTCGGAAACTCTTCTGGTGAAAGTTCTGACGAGCTCTCAGACACATCTCCAAAAATATCAAATATATTATCCTCTCTGCTATTCCTTCTTGTAGCGGGGGAAACCCCTATTTCCTTGTCTGTAGTTGGCTCCTCGCCGGACATGTATTTCCTCCTCTCAACAGGAGAAACAAGTATTTCTGCTCCAACGGTAGGCTCCATGCTAGACGACATTCTTCCCCCCAAAGGGGGAATGAACAACGCGTGCTACCACAAGCACTAAGTGTTTTCAATTGAAAACTCCAACAGTTAAGTTATTCAACAGTTTAACAAGAAACAACAGTTATTAACAATATTAACACCAAGAAACAGCAATTCTTACCACGAACACATGTGCGACAGACGAAATACGGCTACGCATTTCGCCCGGCGTGCTAACCATTCTGCCAGCTCGCCGCCATTCAGTACCAGGAGCAACAATAACAGGTAAGACAATAGTAACATCAAAAACAACAGCAGCGGCAGCACCAGCAGTGGCAGCGGCAGCCATACTAGAACAGCAAGAAAAAAACTCTGAGCAGTAATGGACTTGCGTAATTATTTTACTTGGAAGAGGCAAAGATCTGCAGAGCTAAGTCTCCAGGAACATAACGGATGTCTCCAGAGAAATATTTATGCTTCCAGAAACATCCTCGTGTCTTCTGAAACACATGTCCATCATCCGAAGTAACGTATGTCTCTTAGAACATAAATATGTCTCCAGAGACGTGCACTTCAAGAGACTGCAGAAACGGAACGAGGAGGTTTAACATGGTCACTCTCTATGCCAAAAACAGCAGCCAAATTTGATCAAATCTTGAAAAACAGGACACATTCATCACACAGTGTAGTCCTAAATACACAAAAAGACGAGCTGTCCTTAGACCCACCATGATCGTAAATCTGCTCTGTGAGGGCCGGTTAGGGTCTTGATAAAGATCACCCTCAACCGCTGCAACCACCAACAACAATGGCAACTGCAGTAACATAACAACGGTGATGATGATGATTACCTATTTTTTCTGAAAGTTATAAAGAAACAAATTCGGTGAGGAATTACACTTGTGTAGGTAAGCGACAACTTTAGTAGGGAGGCCATTGTTTGCACGTGGATTGTTGAATTTCCTCTTAGATTCGATGACGTCACTGAATTACGTTGTTTTCTGAAACAGCGCTGGTTTCGTTATCCATGTTGTCATTCACAACATCACACTTCAATAGAGTTTCAAACGGAGTACTTAACGCTTGTCACGTATATAAATAAATATGTATGTATGTATGTATGTATGTATGTATGTATGTATGATGTATGTATGTATGTATGTATGTGTGTGTGTGTGTGTGTATGTATGTATCTGTGTGTGTGTGTATGTATGTATGTATGTATGTATGTATGTATGTATGTATGTGTGTGTGTGTGTGTATGTATGTATGTATGTATGTATAGGGTGTGTAATATATTTGAGGACAGATTTATGGTTTATAGCAGATATATAACATATAATAACTTTATTTATCAAAAAATGCTATGAGGATAAAAATAAACCTTCTTTTCTAGAATGTTATTCAATAAAGCCCCCTTCAGCTTCAACAACTGCTTCTTTATGAGATCTAAATCATCTACATGCTCAAATCAAGTGGTCTTGGTTCATTTTGGACATTACTCTGACTATGGCAGCTGTCATAGAATCTTTGGTTTTTATGGATGTGTTCATTGACCTCTCTCTGAACATCATTCCACATGTAATAGTCCAATAGATTGAGATCTGAGGAATTAGAAGGCCAAATATCAGGGGTTATGTGATCACGAAAATTTTTCGCCATCCATTCCTGTGTTACTAGAGCCATGTCTGATAGTGCAGAGTCTTACTGAAACACGTATGGCCTTCCACTGCATACACTATTCAAGGCTTAACAATTATTTCCAGGACCTCAATATAGGCAGCAGAGTTAACTCTAAGGCCTTGTGGAAAGAAGTAAGGGGGCATCACATGTCCTTCATTGCTGACAACCCCTAAAACCATGACAGTTGCAGGAAATTTTGTATGCATAACACTTGGGACTTCAGAAGGGTCTGCACATAACCATGTCATTTCTTCTGTTAACTTTTTGATTTTGGTGAAAGTTTTTCTCGCTTGAGAAAAACCAAATCAAATCTTCTTCTGCTGGATTTTTTAGTTTGTTTAAGAGCCTTTTAGATCTGATTTGGTGATTTTCTTTTGCTTTTTCTGACATAAATTGACCTTTCCTCATCATATAAGACTTATATCTGATGTCTTCTTGGACAACATTTCTGACTGTTCCTTCTGTCACATGGAGATCTTTTGCAATTGACCTCATGGACTTTCTGGAATTGTAGTCAATGATTTGTTGAACTTGCCGGATAAATTCAGGTGTTTTGATGATTTCAGAGCATTTAGAATGCTTTGTATACTTTGTATACTGGTGATACGTTTCCATCTTTAGTCTCTAACTCCTTACAAACTTTTCTAAATCACTATGCTCAACCTTTATAACCACAATAACAACTTGTCCCTTCATTTGTTAAATAAACTGAGGGTCTGCAATTATTATTTTCTGAAACAAAAATTACACAGTGTATGCATATATATATATATATATATATATATATATATATATATATATATATATATGAATAAAAAATGGAGTTAATGCAGGTGTAATCAAATATTTTTACTTAAATTAAAAAGTAAAAATATTTGATTACACCTGCGTTAACTCCATTTTTTATTCATATTATTCAAAATATTCAACGTAAACACGAAGTTTCTACCTTTATAAACAAGGAGGTACAACACCTTTACTTGTGAGATTTTTGCTGTCCTGGTAACTATTTATTTATTTTTCCGTGTTAATTGTTAACAAGGTAAAAATACACTTATCTATTATATATATATATATATATATATATATATATATATATATATATATATATATATATATAGAGAGAGAGAGAGAGAGAGAGAGAGAGAAAGATAGATAGATAGATAGATATAATGCCAAAACGAATTTCTGCTTGTCAATGTGTCACAATTTCCCCCCCTCTCTCACTAATCAGTGACACTTCTACAATTCCTCCTGCTGGGGTGATAGTAATAGTATCAGCTGTAGTTGTGATAGAAGCGGAGGTGACAGTGATAATGGTGGTGGTGGTGGTGGTGGTGGTGGTAGCCGAGGCGGTCAGGGATGACGGTGAGAGTAAGCGATGTAAAAGACAGTGGTGATGGCAGTGGAGAGGAAGGTGGCAATGTCAAAAGCATTGATGGTTGTACGTCAGAAGTCTGAATGGTGTGTGTGTGTGAAGCAGTTGTGGTGGCAATGGTAATGGTTGAAAACACTTAACAGAAAGAGAGAGAGAGAAAGAAAGAGGTTAGACAGAAAAAAAAACTTGTACTGACCCCCGAACGGGAAGACAAAATGTTGTTTATCCTGCAGCTTTGCAATAAGTTCCAAATCGACAAATTATATCCTTGTTTTGATGAAAATTGTTCATTGCTTGAAAAATATTGGTCAAGTTTATTTAATATGTACTCAATGCATGAAGTGTCATTGTTGGGCCCAAGGCCCAATGAAGAGCCCTCCAGCACAGGAGCTAGCTTAAAAGCCACTCGACAGGGCTGCTTTTAAGCTAGTATATATATATATATATATATATATATATATATGAGTGAGCAATATATTGACCACTCTCTTATATTTGTTTTGTGTTATATATATATATATATATATATATATATATGTAGTGCATCATGCAGGCATAGCGTGGATTTGATCCTCGATAGCCAAATTTCACTCAACAGTTCAACAGCACTTTTCTCACGGTAAAACAATAGATTGTCTGTGAGTGACAGCAGTTACTTTTGTCAGATGCCTTCACTAAGCAGAATAATGTCTTTGCCACTTGACCCTTCTAACCTCTTCTAGGCTACCAAAAGCTAGAATAGAGATAACAGAACTCCCAACGAAATCTATTGGTCTCAACAATATGTCTATCCTTCTAGCTGGTTTTGGATAGTTATAAAAACAAGAACTCCGTAAGCCAGTCTGGCCAACCGGCTGAACAAAACGCCATCTCTAAAGAAAAGGCACAAAGGGACAACTATGGTAACTCACCAACGAAGCAGTTGTTTCATCCCACCACTCTCACTTTCACTAACTCCTTTTCTTTCCTCTGTAACATTACCATATCTCTCTTTATATATACTACTATCAGAACGTGTACACACATACCGGCCAAATGAACTCTTTTTACATCGCATGTTTTTCCATTTTACTAATTATACATACCAACCCATTGTGGTTTTGGATATATACAAACTAACCGTAAATATTTCTTTACAACTTCGATCCCTGTTCTTCCATTTTGCACACCAGCAACTAACACCTTAACAACAACCGTTACACACACACACGTGTGTGTGTGTGTGTCGTCAGTTAATAAAAAATCATACATCAGAAAGAAGCGCACTCTAAAAAATAGAGCAGTAATTATTACAACAACATTTTAGGCATTCATTTACGTCAAGCATTGATGTTAAATGTTTTTGTGCTGCTAAAATATCATAGTTGTTTCATTGTCGTTTGAAAAGTTATTTGCTCAGTGAAATTTAGTTCAACTCATTGGGAGTGGTCACTAGAATACAACACCGCTTAATTTCTTTTAATGTCAGATGTCTTTTGTGTGTAAATTTGTGTGTAAATACTTATTGCTCTCTGATGAATCAAGACCGCTCTTTTTTTTGTTTTTTTGGCGATTCAATTTTCGATTCAGAGAATTAAAAGATTCCCAACACTTTGATGTGTTTCTTTACAATGAAACAATTCCGAATGCGTAAACTAATAAACAACGCAAGTACAATTACCGTATTAACTAATATCCTCTCGTTTTACAGGCCTACTTTTCTACAATATTGTATCATCAAGGGTCATCATTACCATCGGCATTATCTGCTCTCAACAGGTTAAATATTGAGCATTTCCATTCAGGTCTCTTCTCTGCCATTCTTCCATATTCACCATTTGATAGTTTGGTCCAATCTTTGACGCTATCAAACCAGTTTGTTCAAGGTCTTCCTCTTAAACACTCGCCATCTTTCTTTCCTTCTTTTATATACTCCATGCTTTGATGTAATCAAAATACTTTTTCTTTAGTAATAATTAAGAGTAACGATCTTCTTTGTAATTAGGAGTAACGATCTCCTTTGTAATTAGGAGTAACGATCTTCTTTGTAATTAGGAGTAACGATCTTCTTTGTAATTAGGAGTAACGATCTCCTTTGTAATTAGGAGTAACGATCTCCTTTGTAATTAGGAGTAACGATCTTCTTTGTAATTAGGAGTAACGATCTCCTTTGTAATTAGGAGTAACGATCTCCTTTGTAATTAGGAGTAACGATCTCCTTTGTAATTAGGAGTAACGATCTTCTTTGTAATTAGGAGTAACGATCTCCTTTGTAATTAGGAGTAACGATCTCCTTTGTAATTAGGAGTAACGATCTTCTTTGTTTAAACGATTTAATTGGAGTAACGATTCTTTGTAATTAGGAGTAACGATCTCCTTTGTAATTAGGAGTAACGATCTCCTTTGTAATTAGGAGTAACGATCTTCTTTGTAATTAGGAGTAACGATCTCCTTTGTAATTAGGAGTAACGATCTCCTTTGTAATTAGGAGTAACGATCTCCTTTGTAATTAGGAGTAACGATCTTCTTTGTAATTAGGAGTAACGATCTTCTTTGTAATTAGGAGTAACGATCTCCTTTGTAATTAGGAGTAACGATCTCCTTTGTAATTAGGAGTAACGATCTTCTTTGTAATTAGGAGTAACGATCTCCTTTGTAATTAGGAGTAACGATCTCCTTTGTAATTAGGAGTAACGATCTCCTTTGTAATTAGGAGTAACGATCTTCTTTGTAATTAGGAGTAACGATCTCCTTTGTAATTAGGAGTAACGATCTCCTTTGTAATTAGGAGTAACGATCTTCTTTGTAATTAGGAGTAACGATCTCCTTTGTAATTAGGAGTAACGATCTTCTTTGTAATTAGGAGTAACGATCTTCTTTGCTAGTTGCAGCACTTCTTCATTAATTCGATGTTTTGCCTTCTAAATGTCCAACATTTCAAAAGCTTCGAGTTTGTCGGAGCATAAATATTTTTCGGATGTTGTCCTGGATGGATTCCCCTTTTCCATTGGGTGCCAACCATTGTCATTTTTGTTTGATGTTGATTGCAGACATCCATCAAACGAAGATTTGTCTCCCGGAAACAATCACATGACATTTCACTCAAACGAGGTCAAATGAATTTGCCCGAGCTATAAGGGTTATTCGTGGGTGGCGTGGATTACAGAGGATGGCGAATCCCTCGGAGTTGGTTTACGAGTGGATTAGATGCAGATTATAAAATTGAATAAAATTGTAGGCTACCAGAATAAATTCCATAACACTAGTACAAAATTTCCCAAAATAAAAGCATTTCTTGTCACTTCCTCTATATCCTTTTCTGTTTCTCTCTCTCTCTCTCTTTTTGCTGCTCTATTTTTCGCTTATTTTTCTCCCCCCCCCCTCTCTTTTCTCAACCGCTGCCACCACCGCCGTTTAATCTTACTTTCCACTTAGTATTTACTTTCAAATTTCGGAGGACGGATATTCTTTCCTTTGTCTCCTACTACGAACCCTTAATCTCTTCCTTTCATCTCTGCCATGCTACATGCTACGTGAGTGTTGTTTTCTCCTGTATTTGGCTGAAAGGCTAACGCCTGCGTGTGTATGCACACATGCATGCATGTATGTATGTATGTATGTATGTATGTATGCATGTATGTATGTATGTATGTATGTATGTATGTATGCATGTATGTATGTATGCATGTATGTATGTATGTATGTATGTATGTATGCATGTATGTATGTATGTATGTATGCATGTATGTATGTATGTATGCATGTATGTATGTATGTATGTATGTATGTATGTTGTGTCAGGTCACTCTTCGTGCTACTGGGTAAC
The DNA here is from genome assembly GCF_006345805.1 of Octopus sinensis. Taxonomy (NCBI): domain Eukaryota; kingdom Metazoa; phylum Mollusca; class Cephalopoda; order Octopoda; family Octopodidae; genus Octopus; species Octopus sinensis. The sequence goes on from NC_043003.1 coordinate 1,990,835, forward strand.
ATGTAACACAATACAGCCTGTTACATTTGCGGGCCGTTGGCGGTTAAACCGGTACCTACCAAGCCTGCCTGGTGATGAGGTTGGTTGGTTTTTTTATGGAACCCTGCAGGTTGAAAACCATAACTTGCCAAAAGGCGAATGAACTCAGAGTCAATTGCGATCCAGAACTTCGGAATGAGAAACTTTGGTCTTCGTTCAGACATCTCTGTAAGAGAAGGAAATTCCGAAAAAGCTATCGGCTCATTGTGAAACGAGAGATCTTGTCGTTGCTTGTTTCTGGTTATTTGGCTTTGAAGGCGAGAGTCTCAATTTGCTGTGCAAGCTGATGCTGTCTTTCTTTCGATTACAGCACAATCATTGCTAACAGCCAATATGTGTAATATCTAGGATAAGATAATTTGGTGCCGGCGTATGAATCGGCTGGAGCACACTGAAGAGAAATATGTCAGTCACTGTAACTCTTCAATCTTCTGAGAGTAGTCACACGTGACAGGGAATCATAAGCAAAATTTGAACTTGTTCACGAAGTATCAAATGTTGGAAACATAGTGTTTCTATCTAAAATTTTGACCACATGAATTGTTGAAAAAGTCTTTCACTAAGGTTTCCCAACCAAATTTTTGTTTGAAAAATTTAGCCTTGCTCAAAATCAAAAGAAGAACGAGTCCCAAGCACCCCTCTACCTACCCTTTTCAGTGCACACATGTATAAAATATAAGAAACAATAGGAAACAATATAAAAAGGTACTGAAAGATAAAGTAGTCTTAGTTTAACCGGTAGAAAAATATGGGAGATGGCGACCATGTGCGTGCACAATTGGTGACCAAAAGCAAGACAATACAAAATGACAACAGAACAAGACATGACTTTACTGCAGAGAACTGACTTAGATAAAATAATCAAACACATTGTGATAGCAAATGAATGGGTGTAGATAACAATGACAAATAAATGGTTCATGAATGGGCTAGAAAAAGCGAATAGATAACAGCAAACGGAGTGAACTTGCCATTGGTGATGATTAGACTTAAACAACAAATTACAGTAAAATTTTTGAGTCATGATTGTTGGTTGGTTGACAAACGATGGATTCTATTTGATATTTATCAAAACGATGGAAAAACACTGGTGCTGGTGTCATGTAAAAAGCACCCAGGACACTTTGTAAAGTGGCTGGCATTAGGAGGGGCATCCAGCAGTAGGAAGAACCCTGCTAAAATAGAGAATGAAACCAGCTGCAACTCCTTGCAAGCTCCTCCCACACCATCCAACCAATGCCAACATGGAAAATGGATGTAAAAACAGTGATGATGATGATGGTGATGATGATGGTGATGGTGATGGAATACAAAAATACTTCAAAAACTTAATGGATGTTACTCAAAATAGAAGAGGGAAGAAACAAAGTCCAAACCTAAAAAAGATTCTTCTTTAATGAGGAACAAACATGGAATGGTGACAAATTAGTGAAGTCTGCTATGGAAATATGGAGAGAAAAACATGATTTCTGAGAAAGTAATAATTATTAACATGGGTTGGGCATGGCTGGCTTCTCAGCTATGTGATCTTGGGTTCAGTCCCACTGCACTGCACCTTGGGCAAGTGTCTTCTAGTATAATCTTGACCCGACCAAATCTTGGAACTGGATTTGATAGAGGGAAACTGAAAGAAGCCTACCGTGTATACATGTGTGTGTGTGTGTGTGCATGTGTACCCTTGCCTTGACATCATGTGTTAGTTGTAAATGAGCATCACTGTTATACAAGCGAGGTTGTTCCTTTCTGTCTTCTATGAAAAACGCATCAGGCTTGAGAAAACCGTTGCCTTGCATGGAAACAGATGAAGGTTGGCAATGAGAAGGACATCCAACCATTTCAAAAGTCTACTTCAACAAATTTGGTCTGCCTCACGCAAGCAAGGGAAAGGGAACATTAAAATGATGATGATGATGATGATGATGATGATGATGGTGGTGGTGGCGGGGAGTGGCAGTGGTGGCGGTGGTGATGATGATATGGAAGATAATGTAGTCAAATCTCAATACAACCCTGCTCAGAATCTTAATTCTTCAAAGGTCAATCTTCCATAGTCAATAGAATAAGCACCAATTCAATTCTTTAGCTTAATTCATTCCACAACATCTTCCCTCTCTGAAACAACTGAAATAATTTAATCCTTTAATCCTTAATCAGGGAAAGCAACAACAAAAAAATGTAGTTTTACATTAGAGTGAGATTACTCAAAGCTTCATGTTGCTCGTTATGTTCGAAAAATAACTGAAAACAAGTTGAAAAGCAATTTTTTTCTCGGTGAAGGATTTTAGATAAGATAGCAAACAGAAGCCTCAAGTATTTGAGAAGAGAGAGAAAGCACGGAGTTTATTTAGGTATTTGCTTTGGCTTAGAATATCAGATATAATCAGATACAGGGTATTACATGGACTCAACACTGGGATTAAAGTATCTAATTTATTAACGAAACTCAGATTTTGATATTGATTTCTATCATTCTATTGACAGTCACAAGCATGGCTGTGTGAAAGAGAAGTTTGCCTTCCAACCATTTGGTTTCAGGTTCAGTCCTGTTGCATGGTACCTTAGGCAAGTGTCTTTTTTATAGGCCTGGGCCAAACTAAGCCATGTAAGTGGATTTGGTAGGTGGAAACTGAAACAACTCCACACACAATGCTTAGCTGTATTTCGTCTGTCTTTACATTCAGAGTTCAAATGATGCCAGGGTCGACTTTGCTGTTCATCCTTTCAGGGTTGATAAAATAAGTATCTCTTGAATATATAGTGATAAAATATATAGGGTTGATAAAATAAGTATCCCTTAAATAATGCGGTTTTCTCAATTGCATGAACTAAAAGTCGGTGGGGGACGGGATAAACTACCTGCATCAACTTGCTATAAAAGCAGGTAGTAATTTTACCTTGCCCTTATTCTTAGTGCAAGTTTTGAAGAGTGTAGTTCGATTTTAACAGTTATCTTTTCAAAGCTATAATGGAAGTGACAAAGGAGCATATTCAGCATATTTTGCTTTAAGAGTTCAATAAAGGCAACAATGCAACGGAAAGTGTGAGGAATATTAATGCAGTATATTGGGATTGTACAATAAGCGTAAGCCAGTGTCAACAATGGGTCTAGAAATTCCGAGCGGGAAACTACAGTCTAGATGAGCCTTGTCCTGGAAGATCTGTAGAGTTTGACAAGGATGACCTGCAAACCCTGGTGGAACAAAATACCATTGTATCTGTTGGGGAACTAGCAGAGAAGCTTGGATTTGGTCATTCAACCATTTATCGACACCTGTGTGTCACTGGAAAAATTACCAAATTTGGTCAATGCATTCCTCACAAACTTTCTGAGTCTAATCACATGCAGAGAGTGAATGTGTGCTCTTCTTTGCTGTCACGTCCCATGAATAAACCTTTTTTTGGATCGAATAGTGTTTGGTGACAAGAAATGGGTTCTCTATAAAAATGTCAAGTGCCAAAGACAGTAGGCAGGAAAAGGAGAAACACCAGCACCCCAGGCTAAAGAAGGTCTTCATCTATGTAAGGTGTTGCTATCTGTTTGGTGGGATATAAAAGGTTTAATCCATTTCAAACTTTTAAACCCAAACCAAATGATAACAAAAGAGATCTACTGTGAGCAGCTTGAGCGGCTTCAGACAGTGCCAGAAGAAAAACAACCATGTTTGGTTTCAAGACGAAAGGTGTTCTTCCATCAGGATAATGCTCGACCACATGCAGTGAAGATGACATTCCTACAGCTGGACCAATTTGAATGGGAAATGATGCCCCACTCACCATATTCACCGAATATTGAACCCATCTGATTATCATTTATTCTGCAGTCTTCAAAATCATTTGGATAGAAAAATATGAATTCCGTAGACGAGGTCAGAACAGTATTGGAGGAGTATTTTTTGTCACGGATGAGTGAATTTTGGAAAAGGAGCCTTGTAAGTCTACCGGATAGATGGAAGAGCATTGTAGAAAATGAAGGAGAGTATATTTGAGATTAAAAAAGAGCTTTATCTTAATTTTGAAAAATAAAAGAAGTATAAAAAAATTGCATTATTTATGGGATGACCCAATACCAGTTGAGTACTAGAGTTCATGTAAATGACTTAACTCCACCTGCTAAATTGATGGCCTTGTGTCAAAATTTGAAACCATATTATAAATATATATATATATATATATATATAAGTAAGCAAAAATTTTTTTTTAAATGCAGAATGCTCAAATGAAAGAAAATTTTAATAAAATGAGAAATTGATAAAATATATAAATATATATTTATTCAACCGGTTTTCGTCATTGTATGACTTGTCAAGAATATATATGTTTTAAAAAGTTTTTTTAAAAATTAGAAAGGGGAAAAAAAGAAAATTGCATTGTTTTTTGTAAAAGAATAATGATAAAAATGTACAAAAATTAAAAAATAAGTTCTCCGATACATTGTGAGTTCGTTGTGTATCTTGAGTTTTATGGTTGTTCACGAAAAAATTACCTTGAGGTGTTAAGATCCAAAGGGATTAAGAGCATGTGTTGTGTTGTTTAATTCAGCATGTTTGCAGGACAGGAAGTAAGTCCTGCAAACATGCTGAATTATTCTTTTACAAAAAACAATGCAATTTTCTTTTTTTCCCCTTTCTAATTTTTAAAAAAACTTTTTAAAACATAAATATTCTTGACAAGTCATACAATGACGAAAACCGGTTGAATAAATATATATTTATATATTTTATCAATTTCTCATTTTATTAAAATTTTCTTTCATTTGAGCATTCTGCATTTAAAAAAAAATTTTTCCTTACTTATCATTTCTCCACGTGCGGTCAACACAACCCCACCATTTATTGATCTATATATATATATATATATATATATATAAAATCATCATCTTTTAACGGCCATCTTCCATGCATGCATAGGTAGGAGCTGGGTGGGTAGAAAACTATATATATATATATATATATATATATATATATATAAAATCATCATCTTTTAACGGCCATCTTCCATGCATGCATAGGTAGGAGCTGGGTGGGTAGAAAACTATATATATATATATATATATATATATATATACACATATATAATATATATATATACACATATATAATATATATATATACACATATATATATATATTACGGAGATGTACTTGCATAACAAGTGACCTGATCTGAGATCGTGTGCTGGAACGAAAACAATTGCAGCATGGAAGGTGTTTATAAGCTATTTAAAAACACACAAAAACCGTCAGATTCACTTCAACATTTAAATTTAATTTCCCAAAATATTTTTGTCACTTTGAGACTGCGACCTGTTCACTGACAAAATTCTGTGCTGCATCTCAAAATTTTGTAAGAGAACAGGTCGCGATACCAAAGTGACAAAAATATTTTGGGAAATTAAATTCAATGCCATGCAATGGGTGTGAGGGATGACCTTTTTAACTGGTTGAAATCCTTCATTCTCAGCCGAAAGGAGGTAGTCACAGTTCTAGGACAGCATTCTACACCATATGAGATGTCATCGGGTGTACCACAGGGATCTGTCCTTGGTCCCCTCTTGTTTGTGGCATACATTAATGACATAGATGCCAATTTAAAGAATGCCACAGTATTGAAATATGCAGACGACATCAAGCTGTACCTTGAAATCAAGAGGACAGATCCTGATGTCTACAACTCTTTCCTGCAATCAGACCTAGACACAATGCAGCAATGGATCACAGACTGGCAACTGAAACTGGCTGTGGACAAGTGTACCACCATGCATTTTGGGAGAAAAAACCCTGCGTCCACATACTCCCTCCACAACACTGATATCAAGAAATCCTCTTGCGAGGTGACCTAGGCATCACTGTCAGCAGTGATTTGCGTTGGACAAAGCATATCTCTAAAATTGTCAAGGCCGAGGGTGTCTTGGCATCACTCAGCAAGACTTTTGTTAGCCGCTCTCCAGCCATCTATTTAAAACTGTATACAGCTATGGCACAACCACATTTGGAATTCGCATCATCAGTTTGGAACCCCTATCTTGCACAGAACATTGACCTCCTGGAATCTGTTCAGAGACATGCAACCAAACGCATACCCTCCATCAGACACCTACCATATTCTGAGCGCCTTGTTTCCCTGGGCATGGATTCACTGAAGCTCCGGCGTCTGGCGACGGACTTGGTAAGCGCCCACAAAGTTGTCAACCACCTCACCAACAATGACACTGAACACCTTTTTGATCTCCATGTGTCTAACACACGTGGACATGCCTACAAAGTCAGAAAACAGCACAGCTCCCATGACTTTCGGAAACATTTTTTCACGCTCAGAGTTGCTGAAGCATGGAATAAACTGCCTGCGTCAGTTGTTGACTGCCATGACACTGCATCCTTTAAGGCCCTCATGCTTTCCGAAATCCGCCGAAACTACACCTGTTTATATATACACTTTAGATGAGTTGTAGTGCACCTGAGCACTGTACACAATTATTATTATTATTATTATTATTATTTAAATGTTGAAGTGAATTTAACGGTTTTTTGTGTTTCTTAAATGGCTTATAAACACCTTCCATGCTGCAATTGTTTATATATATATATATATATAGGATCACACGGTTTTGTTACAACGACGAGGGTCCCAGCTGATACGATCAACGGAACAGCTTGCTTGTGAAATTAACGTGCAAGTGGCTGTGTACTCCACAGACACTTGTACCCTTAACCTAGTTCTCAGGGAGATTCAGCATGACACAGAATGTGACAGGGTTGGCCCCTTTGAAATACAGGTACTACTCATTTTTGCCAGCTGAGTGGACTGGAGCAACATGAAGTAAAGTGTCTTGCTCAACGACACAATGCGTCACCGGGAATCGAACTCACGACCTTACAATTGTGAACCGAATGCCCTAACCACTAAGCCATGCACCTTCACTATATACATATATATATGTATATATATATATATATGTATGTATGTATGTATATATATATATATATATATTATATATATATATATGAATATGTATAGTTGGAATTTACAAAAAACAAAAGATGAAGACAGGTGTGTAACCAACAAACAGGTGTATTAATTTAATGCCTGGGAAGTGAGAGAGTCTTTTACATTTTGAGCCTACGCTCTGCAACAGAAAGGAATATGAAGAAATAACCAGAGAGAGAATATATACACACACATACACATATATACATCAATATATATATATATATATATATATATACGTATATATATATATATATATATATATATATGTATATATCACCATGATCACCATGACCAACCAGGCTATCAGATGTTGCTACACATCGCTGGTCACAATGCGCTTCGCATTGTTTTTAGCCTTCAAATGACGCCACCCCGCTGGCTAAGCGAGCAGGCCAACAGAAGAAAGAGTGGGAGAAAGTTGTGGCGAAAGAGTACCCCCCCCCCCACTGCCAGAGCCTCGTGGGCTTTAGGTGTTTTCGCTCAATAAACACTCACAATGCCCGGTTTGGGAATCAAAACCGCGATCCTACAACTGCGGGTCCACTGCCCTAACCACTGGGCCATTGCGCCTCCACATATATATATATATAAATATATATATATACACACATACATATATATATATATATATATATATGTATGTATGTATATATGTATATATATATATGTGTGTGTGTGTGTGTGTACATATATATATGTGTGTGTGTGTGTATATATATATATCTATGTATATATATATGTATATATGTATATATATTATATATATATATAAATATACATATATGTGTGTGTGTGGTGTGTGTGTGTGTGTACATATATATATGTGTGTGTGTGTGTATATATATATATCTATGTATATATATATGTATATATGTATATATATTATATATATATATAAATATACATATATGTGTGTGTGTGTGTGTGTGTGTATATATATATATAAATATCTATATGTATGTATGTATATATATATGTATATATATTATATATATATATATATTTACATATACACATGTGTGTATATACATATATGCAAATATGTGTGTATGAGTGTGTGTATGTTTGTGTCTCCTTGTTTTGACATCGCCTGATAGTTGTAAATGATCGTGTCACTGTCATCCAAGCACTGTCCTTCATTTCCGATATTCTGCGTAAACCTGTCTGGCCATGGGGAAAATATTGCCTTTTGCTTGGAAACAGTTGAGGGTAAGGGTCGGTGACAGGGAGGGGAACCAGTTGTAGGAAATCTGTCTGACCCATGCAAACATAGAAAAATAAATATTAGAAAGGTGCTGCTGCTGACGATGATGATGATGATGATGATGAAGGACAGCTTTTTAATACTTAAGCAAAATGCCTAGAAGAGTTTTGAGAAAATTCTTAGCTGTTGCTACCATGAAATATTTCTTTATGTTGAATTCGTTTTAATGACAAATTAGTGCATTATATTTTTTGTTAGTACGACCATTCTAATTGCCATGGAAGCATGGCCGTGTCTGTGTGGTTAAGAAACTTGCTTGGCAACCACATGGGTTTTTTTTAATGTCTTTTATTATAGCCCTGCGCCAACCAATGCCTTGTCACTGAACTTAGTTGATAGAAACAGGAAAAGAAAGATGGATGATGGTCACATGTGAGCAACGGGAGAGAGAAAAAGAGAAAGAGGGGAGAGAGAGAGAGACAGACAGATAGAAAATGGTGAAGGGGAGGATGGGGGTAATATATATATATATATATCAGTTGAATAAAGTTACAACATGGTCATGGTTTTCACTATTGTATTAAAAAAAAATTTTTAGTGTTGAAGTGTGTTAAACATTAAAAAAATATTCTGTAATGTTCACATAGTTCAATTAGCGCTTTCATACGTTCTTAGTAATCATCAGATTTCAAAATGTATTTAACTGACAGTTGAATTGAGTGCTTGACAACTGTAGTCAAATGACTGACTTCTTCCTTTTTATACCTCTTTGAAGGCTCCAGCAAGATGAATTTTTCAAATACGGTTTTGACCAATCAGTATGCAGCTTAAACATCACAGTTTCCCAGGTGCACTGATATTACTGGCAAAAAAAACTTGTAAACCAGACCATGTTGTAACTTTATTCAACTGATATATTATTCTATACACAGGAGCAGGAGTGGCTGTGTGGTAAGTAACTTGCTTACCAGCCACATGTTTCTGGATTCAGTCCCGCTGCATGGCACCATGGGTAAGTGTCTTCTACTATAGCCCTCAGGCTGACCAAAGCCTTGTGAGTGGATGTGATAGATGGAAACTGAAAGAAGCCTGTCATATATATATATATATATATATATATATATAAATATACACACATATATATATATATATATGTTTGTGTGTCTGTATTTGTCCCCCCGCCATCACTTGACAACTGATGTTGGTGTGTTTATGTCCCCTGTAACTTGGTGGTTTGGCAAAAGAGACTGATAGAATAAGTACTAGGCTTACAAAGAATAAGTCCTGGAGTTGATCTGTTTGACTAAAGGTGGTGCTCCAGCATGGCCACAGTCAATGACTGAAACAAATAAAAGAATAAAAGAATTTACACAAATTTGGAAAAAAAAAAATCTTTTATCTTTTACTGGTTTCAGCCCAGGGCTGAGGTCATGCTGGAGCAACACCTGTAGCGTAATATCATCATCATCATCATTTAGCGTCCGTTTTCCATGCTAGCATGTGGTTGGACGGTTCAACTGGGGTCTTGGAAGCCCGAAGGCTGCACCAGGCAGTCAGATCTGGCTTGTTTCTACAGCTGGATTCCCTTCCTAACCGCAACCACTCCGAGAGTGTAAGTGGTTGCTTTTACTGCCACCGACACAGTGCCAGACGAGGCTGGCGAACGGCCCGCTCGGATGGTGTTTTTTGTGCCAACCGACACAGGTGCCAGACGAGGCTGGCGAACGGCCACGCTCGGATGGTGTTTTTAATGTGCACCGACACAGGTGCCAGACGAGGCTGGCGAACGGCCACGCTCGAATGGTGTTTTTATGTGCCAAAACCGACACAGGTGCCAGACGAGGCTGGCGAACGGCCACGCTCGGATGGTGTTTTTATGTGCCACGACACAGGTGCCAGACGAGGCTGGCAGACGGCCACGCTCGATGGTTTGTTTTATGTGCCACCGACACAGGTGCCAGACGAGGATGGCAGACGGCCACGCTCGGATGGTGTTTTTATGTGCCACCGACACAGGTGCCAGATGACGCTGGCAGGTGCCAGACGAGGCTGGCAGACGGCCACGCTCGGATGGTGTTTTTATGTGCCACCGACACAGTGCCAGATGAGGCTGGCGGACGGCCACGATCGGATGGTGTTTGTTACGTCCCCAAAGCACGGAGGCCAGTCTATGCAGTACTGGCTACGGCCACGTTCGGATGATTTTCTTGTGTGCCACCGGCACTGGTACCACAAAGATACAAATTCCATTTATGCTCATCTATTTTGATTTGTTTTGATTTGATTTGATTTTCACTTGCCTCACAAGGTCTTCACAAGTGTCACTTGCCTCAACAGGTCTTCACAAGTGTCACAAGAAGAGGTATGCACAGGTGGACTGTCTACGTCGCCGGGTCTTCGGATGGTGTCTTTATGTGCACCACACACAGGTGCCAGATGTGGCTGGCGAACGGCCACGATCGGATGGTTTTCTTGTGTGCCACCGGTACTGGAACCACAAAGATACAAATTCCATTGATGTTCATCTATTTTGATTTGGTTTGATTTTCACTTGCCTCAACAGGTCTTCACAAGTGTCACGCGTGTCCTTGTGTGCCACCGTACTGGAACCACAAAGATACAAATTCCATTGATGTTCATCTATTTTGATTTGGTTTGATTTTCACTTGCCTCAACAGGTCTTCACAAGTGTCACGCGTGTCACACACTTGCCTCAACAGGTCTCCACAAGTGTCACACACTTGCCTCTGCCTCAACAGGTCTTCACAAGTGTCACACACTTGCCTCTGCCTCAACAGGTCTTCACAAGTGTCATAAGAGGGAAGGTATGCACAGGTGGACTGACTACGTCGCCGGGTCTTTGGATGGTGTTTTTATGTGCCACCGACACAGGTGCCAGGTGAGGCTGGCGAACGGCCACGATCAGATGGTGTTTGTTGTGCCCACAGCACGGAGGCCAGTCGATGCGGTACCAGCTACGGCCACTTCGGATGGTTTTCTTGTGCCCACCGGTACTGGAACCACAAAGATACAAATTCCATTGATATTCATCTATTTTGATTTGGTTTGATTTTTGATTTTTGATTTTCACTTGCCTCAACAGGTCTTCACAAGTGTCACACACTTGCCTCAACAGGTCTTCACAAGTGTCATAAGAGGGAAGGTATGCACAGGTGGACTGACTACGTCGCCGGGTCTTCGGATGGTGTCTTTATGTGCCACCGGCACAGGTGCCAGATGAGGCTGGCGAACGGCCACGATCGGATGGTGTTTGTTGTGCCCACAGCACGGAGGCCAGTCGATGCGGTACTGGTTACGGCCACGTTTGGGTGGTTTTCTTGTGTGCCACCGGCACTGGTACCACAAAGAATACAATTCCACTGATGTTCATCTATTTTGATTTGTTTTGATTTGATTTGATTTTCACTTGCCTCAACAGGTCTTCATAAGTGTCACAAGAAGGAAGGTATGCACAGGACTGACTACGTCCCAGGTCGGGGCCACGGGTTATGGCCTGACTAGTCTTGGCCGGGTCTTCTCATGCACAGCATACTTCCATAGGTCTCGGTCTCTAGACATTTCCTTAGTGAGACCTAAAGTTCGAAGGTCGTGCTTCACCACCTCGTCCCAGGTTTTCCTGGGTCTACCTCTTCCACAGGTTCCCTCCACTGCTAGGGTGTAGCACTTTTGCACACAACTATCTTCAGCCTTTCTTGTCACATGACCATACCAGCGCAGCCATCTCTCTTGCACGCCACAACTGACGCTTCTTAGGTTCAGCTTTTCTCTCAAGGAACTTACACTCTGACGATTATGAACACTGACATTACACATCCATCGGAGCATACTGGCTTCATTTCTTGCGAGCTTACGCATATCCTCAGCAGTCACGGCCCATGTTTCACTACCATGTAGCATGGCTGTACGTACACATGCATCATACAGTCTGCCTTTTACTCTGAGCGAGAGGCCTTTTGTCACCAGCAGGGGTAAGAGCTCTCTAAACTTTGCCCAGGCTATTCTTACTCTAGCAGTTACACTTTCAGCACACCCACCCCCGCTACTGACTTGGTCTCCTAGGTAGCGGAAGCTATCAACTACTTCTAGTTTGTCTCCCTGGAACGTGGCAGAAGTTGGTCTCTGCATATTTCCAGTGTTTATTGCTCCTGAGCATTTGCCACAGACAAAAACTATTTTCCTAGTTAGCCTTCCTTTGACATTGCTGCATACGTACATGTGTGTGATTGTGTGTGTGTGTGTGTATGCCATGTGTGTGTGTGTATGCCATGTGTGTGTGTGTGTGTGTGTGTGTGTATGCCATGTGTGTGTGTGTGTGTGTGTGTATGCCATGTGTGTGTGTGTGTGTTTTGTGTTTGTCCCCCACCCTCCACCGCTTAACAACTGGTGTTGGTTCGTTTACATCCTTGTAACTTTGCAGTTTAATAAAACAATAGAATAAATACCAGACTTTTTAAAATAAAATAAGTGCTGGGGTTGATTTGTTTGACTAAACCCCCTCCAGGCAGTGCCCCAACATGGCCGTAGTCCAATGATTGAAACAACAACAAAAAAAAAGAAAGAAAGATAAATCTCACAAGCTAAATGTAACACCAAAGTGTTTTAGTTTGAAAAACTACGTCAAACATTTTTATTAGTAACGTACGATAAATCCCCATAAATTAACGAGAAAGCTGAGACGTCCTCAAATGGAACACTAACATAATACAATGACCGTATTTGTGGCAAAGTTCAAAATAGATAAACCAGATCGAAGACCTTTGGAGCTGAAGTTTTTTATCTTTTATTTGTATTTGAAAGTCAACTGAAGTGAAGAGAAAAAAATTGAGATTATCAAATTTGTTCACAACCCTTACCAAACGTGTGTGTGTGGCTCTGTATCTGTGTTTGTCCACCCACAACTGACTGGCATCTGGTGTTGCTGTGTTTAGGTCCCTATAGCTTAGTGGTTCAGCAAAAGAGACCAATAGAATAAGGACCATATGTGTGTGTGTGTTTGTCCCTGCCAACTGATTGACAAACAGTGTATCATTTAACATTCATTTTCCATGCTGGCATGGGTTGGACAGACTGAATGTGTGTGTGAGTGTGTGTGTGTGTGTATGTGAATGTGTGTATGCATGTATGTACATGCATGTGTATGTCTGTGTGTTTGTGTTTGTCCCCCACTACTGCTTGACAATCGATGTTAGTTTGTTTCCATCCCCATAAACTAGCAGTTCAAGGGATACTTGATAAAGTACTGGACTTAAAAATGTACTGGGGTCAATTTGTTCTCCTAAACCCCTGAGGGTGGTGCCCCAGCATGGCCACAGTCCAATGACTGAAACAAATACAATAAGTAAAAGACAAAACATGAAACTAATTATGAAAGAAACTCAGAACTGAGTATCAACACTCAGTTCTGAGTACAGTAATCCCTTGCCATGGCACAGTTTATTATTTAATCTTACATCAATTCCTCCATTGTGTTGTTTTGCATTTATAATAAAATAAATATAAACAAATTATGAAAATGATTTTTAAAAAATATACAGTACAGTAGTGTTTCTACCTCATGGATTTTCATTCATATATTCATCACTGAAACAAAAACAAGTGTTGATAGAGGCAAATGTAGGCTACATGTTAAATTGCCACACAAGATGAGAATTTATTTTACTTTGTTATCGCTGTAATTATAGTAAAGTTCTCCTCACGGTAGGCTACTGATATTAGGTTATAGTAAACCACTCAGACTTCCTTTTCTTGATAACTGCTAGGGATGTTAAAACAAAGTACATTAAATAAGAGAGCCAGGTTACGTGAAAAGCAGTTTAGTAGTAAGTTTAGTTATTTATGAAAGTGATCAATGTTTGAAATTTAGAGATGGAAAACAACTGTTTCGTGATAGCCATAGCTTACTCTTTACTCTTTTACTCTTTTACTTGTTTCAGTCATTTGACTGCGGCCATGCTGGAGCACTGCCTTTAGTCGAGCAAATCGACCCCGGAACTTATTCTTTGTACGCCCAGTACTTATTCTATCGGTCTCTTTTGCCGAACCGCTAAGTGATGGGGACGTAAACACACCAGCATCGGTTGTCAAGCAATGCTAGGGGGACAAACACAGACACACAAACACACACACACATACATATATATACATATATACGACAGGCTTCTTTCAGTTTCCGTCTACCAAATCCACTCACAAGAATCCACTCACAAGAAGAACAAATCCAAGATTGTTTATCCGGATTGCCCTTCAGCTTTAAAACCAGTTGCTCATGCTGCTGAAAATATTCCAATTCCAGAACCTCCCTCATCTTTTGACAAAGATAGTTTAAGTGAAGAAAGTACTGCATCTACTTCAATTGAAGTCGTGACGAATGACACAAATCAGGATCGTCACTCTGACAAACCAGGGTCTTCAAAAAAAGTTTCTCATTTATGAAGTCAACTTGAGTTAAATGATTTAGTTAGAGACTTGGGTTTAACAAAAGAAACGTCAGAACTACTGGGCTCCAGGTTGAAACAATGGAATCTTTTACACAAAGGTGTAAAATGCTCATATTTTTGAAAATGGCATACAGAATTGCATGAATTTTTCTACAGAGAAAGATGGTATTTGTTTTTGTTGTGATGTTGAAGGACTCCTACGTGAGATGGGGTACAGCCATAATCCCAAAGAATGGAGACTCTTCATAGATTCCAGCAAAGCAAGTCTAAAAGCTGTTTTGCTGCATAATGGCAATCAAAACCTTTCAATACCACTAGCACATGAAGGTAGGATTAAAGGAAACTTATGAATCAATGGATAAAATTTTGCACTTGATTAAATATTCTGAGCACAAGTGGAAAATATGCGGGGACTTGGAAGTTATTGGTTTGCTTCTTGGGTTGCAAATGGGGTATACAAAGCATCAGAGCTTTTGTGCCTTTGGAACAGCAGAGATGACTAGCCAAAAACAGCAGAGATGACACCAAAAAGAGTGGCCAAAGGGAAGTGATTTCACCCCAGGGAAATATATCCCTTTATGTGACCCTCATAAAATTTATCTTCTTCCCTTACTCATTAAACTTGGCTTAAATCCTTAAAATCCTTAAAAATGTTTTAACCCGAAGGCCATGGCCATGCTGGGGCACCACCGGTGAAAACGATTAACTTGTCGTCCCTGGCTTGTTTAAGAATTTTGTTAAGGCCATGAATGAAGATGGTGAAAGATTCAAATCTCTCAGTGAAAAGTTTGTTTCTAGCAAGAGTGAAGCTAAGATCAAAGCTGGTGTTTTTAACGGACCAGAATTTTGCACACTAATTTGTGAAGAGCCTTTTCAAGAAAAATTAAGCTCAGTAGAGAAAGCTGTTTGGGAATAGTTTGATTCTCTTGTAAAAAAAATTTTGGGAAAAGAAAAATCATCTACGTTGCAATTGGGAATGAATTTTTGAAGGCTTCTAAGCAACTTAAGGCAAGAATGTCTCTAAAAATTCATTTTCTTCACTCTCATCTTGACTTTTTCCCACCCAATATGGGTGATGTGAGCAATGAGCATGGTGAACGATTTCATCAAGAAATCAGAGATAGAAAGCCGCTACAGGGGCAGACTTACACCAAACATGCTGATGGACTATTGCTGGTTTTTAGAACGAGAAACAGACATGAAACATAAGCGTAAAAGACGACGCCAAAACTATTTTTGAAAAAAACATAAAATGAATTATATTCACTTTACACTTTTGTTTCATGTTTTATTGGTTTTAGAGCTACTTGTCCACCAAATTGTTATTGTTCTTATACCAAATAACAGTAATTAACGCTTAACATAACAGTTATTTTATTTGTCATGAATTTTCACATTATTGTAATTTTGATAGCAGTATAACAATGATAGCGCAAAAACGTGAGGTGCTAGAGCAAAAGTAATTGCAGATTTGGAATCGGTGCTCCCGAATTACCTATAAGCACCATTTTGTCCAATAGTAGCAAAAATTTTATTGCCTAGTGAAACCGGGGTTGGTTTGTTTATGGTCTTATAACTTTGCATTTTGACAAAAGGATCGACAAACTATCTAACAGAATTTTTGCCTTGCTTAAAAACAAAACAAAAAAAAAACGTCCTAGTGTCACTAGGGTAACTAGAGTGTGTGCCGCTTGTGGTGGCCCTTCCGTTTTCCACCCCTGGACCCCACAAAAGGCACATATTTATTTCTTTATTGCCCACAGGGGGCTAAATGTAGAGGGCACAAACAAGGACAAGCAAAGGAATTAAGTCGATTACATCGACCCCAGTGAGTAACTGGTACTTATTTAATCGACCCCGAAAGGATGAAAGGCAAAGTCGACCTCGGTGGAATTTGTACTCAGAAATACCTATTTCTTTACTACCCACAAGGGGCTAAACACAGAGGGGACAAACAAGGCCAGACAAACGGATTAAGTCGATTACATCGACGCTAGTGCGTAACTGGTACTTAATTTATCGACCTCGAAAGGATGAAAGGCAAAGTCGACCTCGACAGAATTTGAACTCAGAAATACCGCAAAGCATTTCGCCCGGCGTGCTAACGTTTCTGCCAGCTCGCCAAAAGAGACATATTGCCTACAGCAGACTCCAAAGTGGTACCCCTTTAGAAGTGCCACCCGGGGCAGACCGTCCCCACCGTGCTCCTACCTTAGCTACGCTAGTACCTGGTGTCGCTTTGTTCGCCTAAACTTTTCAAGGCGTTGCTCCAGCATGGCCGCAGTCCAATGCATGAGGCAAGTGTAGGAAAGATTATAAAGAGGACACGAATAAATGACTTCTAAAAACGGCAATGTTTATGATTTCCTGACATCGTGGTTTTAGAAAGAGAGATATTTTCGGCAAAGTGTCAACAACTGTGACATAATTTGGCAGATGACAGAAAATGTGACCGAAGCTGACATTGTCTTGAAAACGTTGAGTTCATTCCAGTAAATGACCTGAACGGAAACTCTCTCTCTCTCCCTCTCTCTCTCTCTCTCTCTCTCTCTCTCTCTCTCTCTCTCCTCTCTCTCTCTCTCATCTCTCTCTCTCTCTCTCCTCTCTCTCTCTCTCTCTCTCTCTCTCTCTCTCTCTCTCTCTCTATATATATATATATATATATATATATATATATATATATTATTATATATATATTATATTATATATATATATTTATATGTAGGTATGTGTATATATATATATATATATATATATATATATATATATATAATATATACATACATACATACACAGACATACATACAGATAGACACATTGATGAATGGATAGCTAGATAGTTAGCTAGATAGACTAGTACGTGTACACACCCACACATACACATGTATATATATATGTACATATATAAAAGCGACCTCTGCAGATGATGTAGTTGTTAATTTTGTTACATTGCCCTTTCAAATAAATCTGTTTTTTTTTATCACCAACAATGTTATTATCGCTAAACTAAACACTATTTCGGCAAGAATGCCGTACTCTAACAATCGTTCGCCCTTCTTACTCTGGACTTTGGTTCGTTATTGACAATTTTTTTACTATCTCCAGTCGCATCTTCATTAAATATAATTTCCACTTTACCCCACTCCGCTTTCGGTAGCTTTATCATATGAAACAAAACTGTTACAGCTTAGCAGAGCAATTAACTAGACATGTTGCCTTTTAATACACTTTACAAGACTGGTTTTCTGGTATTCGCTTCCTTATTTATTATTAATGTCGCTGGTAAGTTTTACTTTTTATTTCGCATCTTCGAAGAATTATCTTAATTTACGGGGGTTCAAACTTGCTCCCAAGACACTGCTTTGACTATCGAAGGATTTTCCTATATTCAAATGTGGTGTGTATGTTTCATGATGGATAAATAAGGATGAGAACAATCAACCGTTTCGCAGTGTTTCATATTCTTCTTGTATATACATCGTTCGGTTGTCATTCATAAAATATTTATATATAATATATATTTCTATATTCTTTTCTGCTGTTTACTCTTCAGACATACATACATGTATATAATACATATATACATACATTCACATATACATTCGTACATATACACATGGCATATATATATATATATATATATATATATATATATATATATATATATATATATATACACATTAACATACATCTAGTCATATATACACACATACACGTTCGCATATACATTAAATGACATTCACATGCATACATATACATATATAAACATACATTTACATATGTCCATGCGCACACACACACACCCACCCGCATAAACCGAAGGAGCCCCCCCCCCCGTTTCTTCATTAAAATCTGCCACGTGTCTGTAGGTGCCAGCAGCTGTCTTTGGTTCTTTATTACTCACCATCGTTGCCAGACCGGACCAAATGCTTGGCAGCATTTCTTTCGGCTTTGTACGTTTTAAGTTTGTCTTTCGTCTCTTTCGATAAAATAAGTACCAGTTATACACTGGGGTCGAAGATATCACCAAATCCCCTTCCTTCCAAATTACTAGCCTAAGGAAACATGGACATATCATGTGTGTGTGTGTGTGTGTGTGTGTATAGGGGCAGGTGTAGCTGTGTGATAAGAAGTTTGCTTCCCAACCACATGGTTCCAGGTTCAATTCCAGTGTTGGGCAAACGTACTCTACTATAGCCTCGGGCCGACTAAAGCTTTGTGAATGGATTTGGTTGATGGAAATTGAAAGAAGCCCATTATATATGTGTGTGTGTGTGTGCACGCGCGCGCGCGTTGTGTGGGTAGTGCATTCGTAACCTAGCGGTTCGGCAGAAGGAACCGATACAATAAGTGCCAGGATTTTTAAAAAAAACAAATTATATCCTGGTGTCGACTTGTTCGACTAAAATTCTTCAAGGCAGTACTCCAGCATGGCCGCAGCCTAATGACTGAAACAAGAAAAAAGACATATATATATGTATATATATATATATAGATATATATATATACACACACACATGTTCTACGTCGTTCCATATTCTGTAGAGTGTCGAAGAATGAAGTAAAGCGTTAGAGCTCGATATAAACAGCTGGGATAGAATTTATAAGAAGACCTCAGTGGTTCTCGGTCATTATAATGTGCGTTAATTAAAAAATTATAGCTATTTTAATTAATAATACGTTTGTATATTTTGCTTTCAGACATTTCGATTTCAAATGTTTAGTTCACTTCGATTTCAAATTTTTATTTGCTTCCGTCTGGCCGGGTGCTCGAATGACGGGTCCCACCCACTTTTTGACTCGGAGACAATCGCTGGCTCTTATATATATATATATATAAATTCGTGTGTGCGTTTGCGCGTGCGCGTGCACACTTGTTTCAGTCGTTGGACTGCGGCCATACTGGGGCACCGACTCGATGTGCTCGGTCGAAACAAGTCTACCCCAGTACTTATTTTTAAGTCTGGTACTTAAATGTATCGGCCTCTTTGGCAAAATATATCCTTACGAGGACGTGAACAAACCAACACCGGTTGTCATGCGATGCTGGACACACACACACACACACGTGTGTGTATAATGGATTTGTGTGTGTGTGTGTGTGTTGGTCTGTAGAGATGGAATGGTTATCTTATAAGCTTTGGTTCATTGTTTGAAAGGCTTGTGTGAAATCATTTATTTCCTCCAAATCTTAATTGTGACATCACTTTTTTTTTTTTTTTGCTGAAAACCTAAGTTTTTGAAACGATTCCAACATTTCTTCGCTGAATTAGCATCACTAACATCATCATCATCTCATCACAGCACTGTGTGTGTGTTTGTGGAGAGAGAGAGAGAGAGAACAGAGAGACATATAGATAGATAGATTAGAGAGAAAGATATATATATATAAATGGCGGTGCCCCAGCATGACCACAGCTCGTGAGCTGAAACTAGATAAAATAAAAAAAATAAAATAAAATATATATATAGATAGATAGACAGACAGATAGATAGATATATATATATAGATAGATAGACAGAGATAGATAGATAGATAGATAGATAGATAGATAGATAGATAGATAGATAGATAGATAGATAGATAGATAGATATAGAGATAGATATACAGAATATAATATATTATATATATATTATATATATGTATAAGAGAGAGAGAGAGATAGATAGATAGATAGATTCGAGAGAGAGAGAGAGAGAGAGACAGAGAGAGAGAGAGGTGACGTTTTACACGCAACAGACGACATGCTGTCATGGATCCAAATGGAAAGAGCAGACGATACATCACGTGACCAACAATGTCGTTCTGTTTGTTCAGTCACAGGTCAGTCCTGATTGAACAGACTTATGATTAAGTGTATATGATTAACGAATTATACACTTTTAGAACTAAGCCTAGAACTACATTATCTAATGTGTCCTTTCTTTTGCTTTTTTTCTCTCAACACAATAGGATGCGATAGAAGGGAGATTTGGCTGCTATTTCTAGCAGATCCATCGACTACATAAAGACTCTAAATGTGAATGACTAACATTTTCGTGTTGCTTGCTACATGTGTTGTTTCCAGTTCTATCTTTGTCGGTCATTGGAATGCAGCCATGCTGGAGCACCGCATTCAAGGGACTTAATGCACAAATCAAACGCAGTACTTTTTTTTTTATTTTTAAAGTCCGGCACTTATTTCATCGTTTTCCTTTGTCGCACTGCTATGTTACGGGGACGTAACTAAACCAACGCCGGTTGTCAAACGGTGGCGGAACTGACACAAACACACACACTAGCGTAGCTGGGGTGGGGAATGGTCCGCCCCGGGCGGGACTTTTGGGTCTGCTGTAGGCAGTGTGTTTTTTGTGGGGTCCGGGGTCGCAAACAGAAGGACCGCCCCGGGTGCGAATTTTTTTCCCCACGAGAATTCCGGACCCCAGTGATGGTGTATGCCCCTCTATGAATATAACAGCAGGTCTCACATAAGCATCGCAGTCTCCGCCGCCTCCACCATCATCATAGATCAGTGGAGCACCATCTCTATATGGAGCTAACATTAGGCACCCATACTCAGACTGAGATTAGTGATACTGCATGTAGCCATTGATATATGCAAGGAGGGCGCAATGCGACACAACGCCATATTGATTACGTTGTTCTCAGATCAACACCAACATTTTAAATTAAGAATGTACAAAATCAGTCAAAAAACTAGGAAACTACACACGTTTACATTTTCTAGTAAATTACGCAAATTGGCAACACTTCTGGCATCATCTGGGAGCAGTTCTCCATTCCCTTCATGCACTAATTTTCACATTTGTCACCCCTATTAACCCGTTTAAAACAGATTTTGCTATAACGCACATTTTCCACTAAACTCAACCGGAGTATTTTCGTGACTAGGTGGACACTAGTTTGATAGTTGAGCTGTGATTGGCTGTATGCAAATGAGTTCATAACTGGAGTCCGGAACTCTCGTGGGAAAAAAATATTTCGCGCCCCGGGCGGCAACACACACACACACATGTATATGTATGTATGTATGTATGTATGTATGTGTAACAACGGGCTTCTTTTAGTTTCTGTCTACGAAATCCACTCAGAAGGGCTTTAGTAAGGTCTGAGGCTATAAAACAAGACTCTTGCCGAAGGTGCGGCGCAGTGGGACTGAACCCAAAACCATGTGGTTGGGACGCAAACTTCTTACCACACAGCCATTATTGGGAAAGAAACTAAAACCGTGTTGCCATATTTGGCCGGGACGTGTTGTAACTCCGTGGATGTGTTAGTCTTATAAATGTGCGGAATGCGTCGGTTCGGAAACCGAAAATGACGGAGTGTGGAATTGGAGGAAGTGAGGCTAACATAGCTACGGAGTGTAGAATTGAGTGATTGATGACAGATCATGTGGGATGCAGAGAGAGAGAGAGAGAGAGAGAAATGGAGAAGCGACGAAGGTGGGGGGAGGGGCAGGAAAAGAATAACAGATTGAGGCTGCTTACTTGAAATGTTTTCCTGCATCAACAAGTCGATGTTGAGAGAGAGAAAGAGAGAGAGAGAGAGAGGTGAGCAAACACAGTGTAGCCGCGATTAGAGAGGGAAAGAATGAAACTAGACAAGAGCTGTTTTAGAGAAATGATGACAGACAGACAAGCAGACAGACAGACAGATAGATAGACAGATAGATAGATAGATAGACTGATTGATAGACAAACAGACAGACAGATAGATAAACAGATAGATAGATAGACATAGATAGACAGGCAGGTAGACAGATAGACAGACAGACAGACAGACAGATAGATAGATAGATAGATAGATAGATAGATAGATAGGTAGGTAGGTAGGTAGGTAGATAGATAGATAGATGAACTGATAGACAGGCTGATTCATACTGTATTCTCCTGCATTAACAAGTCGATGTAGTGTAGAGAGCAACATGTAATGTAACCATTCAACCATCATTACTACCCAACCAACTCCTCTTGCATTTCACATGGAATTTTTGGTTCTCCACCGTCACCCTGGTGCAGAAGTCAACCTGTCTTTTTTGGTTGTGAAGTTCGGTCTGAAAGATTAAACTCGTACACCGGAAAATATGGCAGGGCACTGCGGTCGATGTAATCGACGTCTCTCCTCCTTTCAAAACTGTTGGCCCGAATCCTGCAATGTACTGGCATCGCATTCAGGGGGATGTTGTGATCTTGGTCACTCATAAGCCTTGGGAATCGGGTAACCGACCCTGTGAATCCTAAGGCTCAAGGAAAAAACTGTGAAAGTATCTTTTGTTGACACGGGATTTTAAAGGTCATCGACATCACAATGTGTCTGCTGTGGGTGGTGGTGGCGGCGGCGGTAGGGGGTCATGACTCGAACCCACGCAAAATAAAATACAAACTGCTCCGAAGGTGAGGGCCTTGGTATGGAGGCTGAGCTTATTTTCCAGTCATTGGACGGCGGCAATACTGGAGCATCGCCTTGAAGGGGTTTAGTCGAACAAATCGACCCCTGTATCCAGTTTTAAGTACTGGTACTTATTTTATCGGTTTTCTTTTATCGAACTGCTATGTTGTGGGGACGCAAACAAACCAACACCGATTGTCAAAAGTGGTGGGAACAAACACAAAGGTATACACATACAACAAGCTTTCTCTCAGTTTCCGTCAACCAAACTCACTCACATGGCTTTGGTCAGCCCGAGGCTACAGTTGAAAAAAAAAACACCTACGCAATATATATAAAGATTTTCTTTCTGAACCTTCTGAAGGATGTTTGAGACGGTTTTGAATTTCCCTGTCCATTGTGCAATCGTACCGATGTGCAGTCATTGGAGATGTTGCTGCCTAGAAGTCTGGATCGGAGGAGAGTGTCTAATTATCGCTTCTGTGCTGAGAAATGAAGGAGTGATGCAGGAGAATACTATTGACATATTAACCGAAGTTTTCTAAACGTTAACTATCAATTCAGTTCATGTATGTCCTTACTCGGGTGCTGAACTAATAGCTGTAGGGCTTCCAGAATGTGAGCAATGATCTGTATCAATAAGATATTTGGGTTTGGTAAGGAGATGGAAGAACAAAAATCTGTATGAAGTTCCAAATGCTAAGTATTTACCGGTAGCAAAAATGTTGTCGTTGTGACGAATGACAGCAAAAAAAAAAAAAAAAAAGATATTCACACTAAATGAAGCAAGCCAACAGTTTGTATGAAATGGTGAAATGTATATTAGCGATGACAGTAACCATGAGTTGTGTAGATTCTTACAGTATACTGGTTTAAACTGTCACGACCACCGTCAGTTGCTAGATAAACGATCTTATAAATGGTGTATCAATGAAAAGGCGCCAAAGACAAAATTGTTAATGACATTTCTGTTTGTACAAGAGACTTTAGAGGTCAGTTGTTTGCTGACGTCATCAATATTTGACAAAATTCCGTTTGTGTTGTCTAGTCATCTTTACATATGGACACAGTGATTCGGGCTCGATTCCTAGGTAGTGAGTGAGTGTTTGAGACTGCCAATTTACCTGCTACAGATCTATTGCAATGTAAACTTGGTTATGGTCTGTAACCTTCTGATGCTGAAAAGCTTTTGTTGAGATCGAAAGTTAATAGGGAATCCTGCATCCCTTTTCTATCCCTTAGCATAATAGAGTTGTCACATATACTAAACGGTACACAAGCAAGCACGCAGCTTTGACTTCTGTTTTTACACCAAAGGGCTCAAATTTCTACCTTTCAACAACCCTTGTGTGGACTTGGCAAAGGAAATTAACTTATGTGGGCGGTTAGTAAATTCTCTGAAAACAATTCACAGAAGTCCTCTGTTTATTGTATAAACAGCTCTTTTGATAGAACCACAAATGCATACATAGACATTTGCATGTATGCATGCATAGGTAATGATTGCATCTCGATGTCAAGCAATGCCATCGTTTGATTGATCCCTCAAAGCAGCATGGATGTGGCTTTTCTATCCTACGATGGACCCTCACGCTTTTGCACGGATGTGACAGCGATGGACTCCACTTATAGCAGACGTTTAGAGACTTGCCACTAACGCTGACACAGGCCTTCATTCCTTCGTGGGATTTTTCTTTGAGTTTTTTGCCTTCTTTCGGCCACAGTCAGCCATAGTATGCAACACAGAATATAATTATCAAAAAAGCAGGCAATGCTTGTGTCTGAAGCTATTTAAGCAAAGAAAGGCTTTGCACGGGGTCGATTCCACTTTCTAAACAACATGTGTTTTCCCTAAAAGAACTAGTCTACATCACTGGATGCAAACGAAATCGCAAGTGTCACATCAGAATTCCCTTCTTCTAAAGAAGGTTCTGTCTAAAGAAAGGTTCTCTTACTTCCAGCTGTTGGATACTCTCTTTTTACTCTTTTACTTGTTTCAGTCATTTGACTGCGACCATGCTGGAGCACCGCCTTTAGTCGAGCAAATCGACCCCGGGACTTATTCTTTGTAAGCCCAGTACTTATTCTATCGGTCTCTATTGCCGAACCGCTAAGTGCCGGGGACGTAAACACACCAGCATCGGTTGTCAAGCAATGCTAGCGGGACAAACACAGACACACAAACATACACACACACACACACACACACACACACACACATATATATATATATATATATATATATATATATATATATATATATATATATATACGACGGGCTTCTTTCAGTTTCCGTCTACCAAATCCACTCACAAGGCATTGGTCGGCCCGGGGCTATAGCAGAAGACACTTGCCCAAGGATGCCACGCTACTTACCACACAGCCACTCCTGCGCCTTTGTCATTGATTCTACTGATTTCAGACCCCCTTTCACAGGATTTGTTTTTCGTCATACCAGCTGTCCACCGAAAACTATCTTCATGCACGCATACATAGATACGTACGTACGTAATACATACATACACTCAAAGACAGACAGACAGATGTAAATTGACTTTATTTCTCAGATAATTAATATTCATGTTTCGAGCAATTTGAATTTGTGTAATCATTTAATTACTTAAAACTAATAATTCATTAAAATATCGTTTTATTTTCCCTTTAGCTTTAATTCCACTTTCAATCACAGAATCGTAGAAATTAAAGCATTGTCGGCGATTAATCTGGATTTTTAATTTTTTAATCAAAAATGTTAAAACGTTTAACGAATACATCTACCCGGCCTGTAACGAGCCTCAAACATTCTCTGTATATTTACCTCCACTGATAGAGACAGTCACAATCCTATTTCAAATATGTTTGTTTTTGGAAATGTCCCTGACATACATACATATTCTTTGTGACAATGTTTTATTATTTTCTTTCTCTTGCAACATTATACGGTCGTTTTTTTTTTTTCTTCTTCATTTGGTTATGTGAGACATTCTTAACTCTAATATTCACTGGTTCAAAAGATTAGGTTGCGGGGGCTTAAAGCTATATATATTCGTGACAACTAACCCATGAACGAAAAATATTTTGCCGCCTTAACAAAAAATGCAAGTTGTTGAGGCGAAGGATGACACTAAAGAGACACACCATAGTAACATTTGACCTAATTGGAAATGTTGGTGGCAAAACGTGGGACGAACAGACATTTTATAGATGTCCTTTTATTTTGTTGTTATACATTAAAGAAATCCAATAAAACTGATATATTAGAAACGATGAAAAAATAGTGCTGGGTTATACCTACTCAGTGCGTCCACTCCTAGACTTTGTTTCCTCATAACTTTAATAGGTATTTTTAAATGAAATCTTCTGGAAATACCTTTCAGATGGTATAGAATTCGATTGTATCGGAATTTAATGCAACAAGACAAACAAACGATGGCTGCGCACACATCCTGACACACAGCACAATTTTTTCAGAATTTCAAGTTACATTTTAAAGACATGTGATGTGCATAACAATGCATGTGTGCATCCAACAATTTCTTTTTCTTTTTTCTTTTTTTACATTAAATTCCGATACAATCGTATTCCACACCGTCTGAAAGTGCTTCTTTGGCGTGTGATCTAAAGGGGAGATGACTTTAGGTTACTTTTTAAAATTATTTTGTACATACTTAGCATTGTAAATGTATTTTTCAAAATTCTTACTATTTTAATAATAAAAACAGAAGATACTGTCACTCACACTTTTCTCCTTCAGCCTTAGACTCTTTGATTAAACAAATCTGTATCTTATAGCATCGTCTAAATTCTAAACAAACTCCAAATGTTCGGACAATTTTTCACAATCGCAAAGTTTCTCTTCCCACCCACCTTTTTTTAAAATTATTTTGAGAACCCAATTTTGATTTTAGGTTGTAATATTTCTTTAAAATCCAGATTGCTTCCTCTGCTAGTTTTCTTGGGGCTGTAAATCCGCTTAACCAGCATTGGGAGAAGCGCAATGAGAGATTAACAAAGCAGCAAATTTCTTTTCGTAGGTGAACCCATAAAATGCAACATTTTTTTTTTTTTTTTTTTGCCAAGTTACTCAAGAAGTACTTTTGTTGTCTCTTATACTGCTAGAAATATCGACTAAATCTTCCTCAAATTGCACTTTTCTATTTTAGACTTTGCGTAACGTAGCTCTTGACACATATATCTGAAAATATGATAATATATAATAGGGATGGTCATAGCTGGAATGCTTTTTTATAACAGGTGTACTCCACGAGAACAAATGTTACTGTTTGAGAAGTTCAGGAATATTTTAGGGAAAATATTGCGTGTAAAATTATGTTGTAGATAAATGACGGAGAGGGTTACACTTTGAAAAAAAAAAAATGATTCCACCCATCCATTCTATTTTCTCCGCCCAGTATTCCTGGTAAGATTGTGGGGTAGAGCCTTCAGTCACCTCCTGCTTAGGGTCATATCAGAAGCAACCATTATTACACTTTCCGTCTGGATTCCCAAGCCTGACCAACTGAGTCTCCCCTGAGCCTCCTGCTTGTTGGCTCCGCTTGAAGAATCCGTCTTGCCATTCTAATACTTGAGTTGTGATTTCTCAATGTAGAGAAGTAGCAGCTTTACTTGGAGAGACTCCCTGATCTTCAAGCCATGACCCTGTTGAATAATATTATTCCAGAGACCCTTCGAAAGAACCCCATTTCAGCTGCTTGTGTTCTCAGTTGAGAAGCTCAGTTATAGGTTTACTTTGTCTCGAAACTCTTATTTTCGTAAAGAATGTAAAAAAGGAAAAAAAAAATAGTGATCTGTCAACCACCCCTTAATTCTATTGGGTTGTCATACAAATTCATTTCTACCCATTTATTTTAATCCTCTCCAATGTTATTTGAATTAACACGAGAAATATTTCTATCCTGGTGTTTTATGGGTTCTCAAAGCTCTGTTCGTCCTTTACAATTTTCGTTTATCGATTTTGAAATTTGAATAAATTTTACCTCTTTTCAAACATATCATGATGGAGTGCCAAGTAGGAGAAAAAAATGACAAACCAATATTTTAAGCAGAATTTTAAAAATATAATCATGCTTCAGTTAGTTTCCCGGATTCTTTAAAGTCAAATCTGAGAAATATCTCAGAGTGGCCAGAGAAGAGATAGCCAGATATGCTAGACATAAGTGTGATAAAACAGCGAGGAGGCTTGAATACAAATTACAAAAATTATTTCGAAAGGATTTGTTTAACCAGAGCAGGCTTCATAAAAACAATTCGGTATACAGAAATACCACCACCAGGAAAATACAATCTAACGTTTCGGACCTTCTCTTTTTGCCAAAGAATGGGGAAAAGAAAGGAAGGAAATAATGCTCTTTCTTTCTCTCGGTGATCTTTTGTTTTCGGTACATATATCTGCGGGACTTATATTCGGCCCTTACGCTGTAACACCAGAGCTTCCCGGGATCACTCACAGATGGAGGTGAGAAAACTCCCACACAACAGCATGAGCTTTGTCGAGCCAGACGTTGCGACTCTGAGACAGATGTTTCTCCCATGCTCAATGTCCCCTGTGATCCATTATAGAGAATTAATCTCAGTGGAGCAAAGTCTTCTGTTATTTGGAAGATCAAAAACTGTGCAGAAGACCATCGAGGATTCTAAGGGATACATTTCCCCACTTCTGTCTCAGTTTCCCCTCACAAGAGGACCCACAATACAACACCCTCTTCCTTCTCTCCGTCTTCTATCATTTCATTTGTGTGAAACCCAAAATCCTGAAGTTCCCATCACTTTTGAGTACCAACTTATTTCTTTTGCTGACACCAGATGTCAGTGTTTTCAACCAACACCTGTTGTCCATTCCGTACACGAACTCACACCACATTTGTGACACTTTCTTTTTGCTACGTTGGTTCAAATACTCAGCCGCCCCCTACTTGCTCACAATTTTTAATTCATAGATTATACATCTTCTACCTTTTACTTGTTTCAATGGCCTAGTGGTTAGGGCAGCGGACCTGCAGTCATAGGATCGCGGTTTCAATTCCCAGACCGGGCGTTGTGAGTGTTTATTGTGTTAAAGCAACACGTGGCTCCGGTGGGGGTGGAGGTGACGAAACCTGCTGTAATCTTTCACAACAACTTTCTTTCTGTTGTACCTGTATTTCAAACTCTGTGCCACGCTGAATCTCCCCCGAGAACTATGTTAAGGGTACACGTGTCTGTGGAGTTCTCAGCCACTTGCACGCTAATTTCCCGAGCAGGCTGCTCCATTGATCAGATCAACTGGAACCCTCGTCGTCGTAACCGACGGAGTGCCACGATAACGTTATACACGTGCGTGCGCATATGCACAGGTGTGGCTGTGGTAAGAAGTTTGGTCTCCAGCTTCATGGTTCCAGGTTCAATCCCACTGCACCGTACCTTGAACAAATGTCTTCTCCAATGTCACCAGGCTAACCTAAATCTCAAAGCCTTGTGAACGGATTCGGTTGACGGAAACGGAAAGAATCTTGTCGTGTGTGTGTGTATGCATGAGTTTGTGTGTGTAAGTGTGTGTATGAGTGTGTGTGTGTGTGCATGAGTGTATGTGTGTTTGTGTGTAACTTAGCAGTTCGGCTATCGAATAAATGCCAGGCTTAAAAAATGTATTGGGTCGATTTGTTCGACTAAACCCTTCAAGGCGGTGCTCCAGCATGGCCACAGTCCAAAGATTAAAACATGTGAAAAAGTAAAAACATAACACTGGAAAGGTTTAAATATTACAAAAAAAAAAGTGCCAACCGATTTCTGGTTTTGTTGTTCTTCCAGGAGCAGCGAACTATGTCGAGTTGTTTGTCGAGGTTTTCTCTTCTAATTTTATTCCCACCGTCCTAACAATCGTGGCACGAGGGTTCCAGTTGATTCAATCAACGGAACAGCCTGCTCGTGGAATTAACGTGAATGTGGGAGATGCAGCGTGACACCGAGTGTGAGACAAGGCTGACCCCTTTGAAATACACGTACAACAGAAACAGGAAGAAATTGTGAGGGAAAGAGTACAGCAGGGTTCGCCACTGCCGGAGCCTCGTGGAACTTTAGTTGTTTTCATTCGTTGTTTCAACGCCCGGTCTGGGAATCGAAACCGCGTTCCTACGACCGCGAGTCTGCTGCCCTAAGCACTGGGCCACTGCGCCTCCACGAACCTAACAATAACATTTGACTGTTGTGTGGTTAGTATAACTATTATTTCTTAAACTTCAGTTCTTGTGGGTCGCTGTTGTTTATCAAAATCCAACGTGTGAAAATGAATCACCGGGGAACGTCATGTTGGGTCGTTGTTCTCAATTTTCATTCTATCGTTTATAGTTTTTATATTTTATTTTGTTTAGTTATCTATTTAAAGAATTCGAGTAATGTCCTCCAGAATATTCGCTAATAAACATCAAGCACAACAATACTAACGGTTCCAACAGCTCTGTCGCCTGACTTTTAGAGGCCCCTCTCCTGCAACCTTTTGTTTCGAGGCCCCATCCTTTCAATCAGAATTCATAATCTACGTACCTTTTATTCATAGCTATATTTTACTTTATTTCGTTTCTGGATTTGTTTTGCAAGATTCTTTATGTGAGTTCGTGTGTTGAAGCATATTCTGTTGTGTCTGGGGAGAGTCATTCTCTTTTAGTGCCTTATGATTTTCAACTATTGAAAAGGTTGCAAGACGCAACGAAAATTTTAGAAAAATAAATAAGAAATAAGTGGGAATTTTACCAATGAGTGTGTTAAATGATAAGGCACCAAAAGAGAATGACTCTCCCCAGACACAACAGAATATTTTACTATATTCTATCTGAAGTTCAGTATTTCACGATATCGTGGAGTCGGTAAAATAATGTACCGGTCACAATATTAGTCAAGCACTGGGGGATCGATGTAATCAACTCGTGCCCTTCCCTTAAAATTGCTGGTCATGAACCTTACAACAAGGGTAATATTGTGGTCCTAGTCACTTGTACGCCATAGAAACCAAGTGACTGGCTCTGTGAGTGTAAGGGTCCTATAAAACCACAAGCGCACGCACACATTCTTTTACTTGTGTCAGTCATTGGTCCACGGTCACGCTGGAGCACTGCCTTGAAAGGTTTCGTCGAATAAATCAACCCCAGGACTTTTTTTTCTTCAAGTCTGAGCTATCGTTTTTCTTTTTGGCTTTTTTTTATTGTGTGTGTGTAGAATACGGGAATGTAAACAAACCAACGGTTGTCAAGTGTTGTAGCGATAAACACACACACACACACACACATTATACATACATACATACATGTATATGTATGTGTATTTTTTCAATGTGTACAAATAACACGGAAAAAATAAATAAATAGTTACCAGGGTGGCCAAAATTCGTGTAAATGCCAAGGATATTACAGCCTACTTATAAAGGTGGAAATTCCAGGGTTGAATGAAATGTTTTTGTATAACGTGGATAAATTAAGAAATTGAATCAAACGCAAGTGTTATTCAAATCATTTATACTTCCAACACATGTTTCAAAGAAAGTATTGAGATTATTCCGGAGGGAATAAAAATGATGTAAAACAATGCAATCATCTCGGAATAATCTCAATGCTTTCTGCGAAACATATGTTGGAAGTATAAATGATTTGAATAACTCCTACGTTTGACTCGATTTCTTAATACATACATACATACATACATATACATACATACATATATACATACACACACACACACACACACACACACATACATATACACACACACACACGCATGCATGCATGCATGCATACATACATACATACATACATACATACATACATACATACATACATACATACATACATACATACATGCATACATACATGCATGCATGCATACATACATACATACAAGAAAACAAAAAATGGAAAAAAAAGAACATAACAGGCGACAACAAAACATTCGGATGGTTGGACGATACAAAAAAGGACATATATATATATATATATCATCATCATCATCAACGTCGTTTAACGTCCGTTCTCCATGTTAGCATGGGTTGGACAGTTCAACTGGGGTCTGTGAAGCCAGGAGGCTGCATCAGGCCCAGTCTGATCTGGCAGTGTTTCTACAGCTGGATGCCCTTCCTAACGCCAACCACTCCGAGAGTGTAGTGGGTGCTTTTTACATGCCACCAGCACGGAAGCCAGTCAAGGCGGCACTGGCATCGGCCACATTCGGATGGTGCTTTTTATGTGCCACCGGCCCAGGGATCACAACTAGTTTCCATTGATTTTTGCTGTTGCATTGATTTTTGATGTTAAAATTAACTCATTAAGCTAATGTTTGGAATATAAATTAACATTTAAAAGATTTTAATTTAGATCATAATCAAAATAAGCAACAGGATATCAAGAGGCGATGCAGTACGACCATTTCAAGCAGCTCCATTTAATTGAACAATGCAATCATTACATCAAGTTAAATGCAGGGCTATCCTCAGCTGCATAAATAAATAGAAATTTTTAATCAGTTGGACACATTTGTATGATTTTACTTGAATACTCAAATAGAGCAAGAAGAAGGAGAAAGTGCATGTTGCTACTAATGTGACTCAGAATATACTACACTTCTAAGAACTCTATGAAGTTTGTTAGGGTCATAGCTTGTAAAGGATTGTGGTTGCTTTTAATGTATCAGTCTTTTTTTATCAACTACCAAATCTAAGACAAGAGGACAGTGTCTGTTTAGAATGGATAGACAGAGTGAGTTGATGGTTTATAGTTGGGTATGATCATAAATATTGTCAGGATTTAGAAAATGTATAAATAATTGTCTATAAAGGAGGCTGGGTAGGGGAAGAACCTAAATCAAGATATTAATTACCAGTTAATGGGGCAAGACACTAATAAAACCTATAATGTTAATACAAAGGAAATTATCATGGGGTACAATGGATGATTGTATATAAACAATATTGTTATGTTGTATGAAGATAAAATTTAAGATTATTAAAAATGATATTATAACCAGAATAAATAAACTGTGTATATAAAGCAATTTTCAACATAGAAAGGGGAGATTACATAAAATTTGTTTAGTATTCATACCAGTACTTAATTATTTTCTTATAAGGTGATTTCTGTAAAGATTGCTCTGGGTATTTACTTAGGGAATACTGGGGCGATAAATCATGCTATCTTTATACTAGTTATAAGCTAAGAATCAGAAAAAAAAATGGAAAAAATAAGTTGTGCACAGATACATACACATATTTAACTATGTGCATACATACAAATATACACAAATATTTGTACTTTATTATGGGTAGGTTACAATCAACTCTTCCTGACTTAAATAATTAGAAAGTTTATATTTCTCTTTAAGAACATTAATAGCTTATAAGAGATAAGAAGTTGATAGGTAAATATATCAAAATAAGAAAACACAATGATAAGAAATTATAGAGAATAAGAAGAAAATATATACAATACTAGCAGGTGTTCACATCACATACGACACTAAAATTAATTTCTCCTGTCCAGGTCCAAATGTAGCATCTATAAACGCTAATTTCAAAAATATTTAAATGTACAGCCAACACTATGTACGCATGATACCCTTAGGTCTAATCTATTATTAACCAGGTTGCTCTTATCCCTACACTTAAAAATTTCATATATTTCCATAGAGCACAGCTCACACCCATATCGACTATCTCTATAAGGCTGCGCTTTCCTTATAATATCCCATTTAAGGCGAAATTTGATTCCGCTTTCTTTCAGTTCCCAAATCTTGCTAGATGAGGACGTACAATTGGCTTTATGTTTGAGCCTAAAAGATGAAAAATATTTATTAATGCGATTTTTTAATATTTATTGAACATCCTATATATACAATGTTACCAGCTACAATTGTGATAGTACACTTATAGAACACATTTTGGGTTAGACATCAGCCTAATAACGGACAGTGGGATTTAACCCTACAATTGCAACTAGAATTACCACAATTAATATTATTGATATTCATACCATTATTATTATAAATATTGTTATTAATATTAATCCTACTACTACTATTGTATGTGTTATTTTCATATCCGGTATTATATCTCCATATATATATATATATATGTCGTTGCCAGTACCGCTTGACTGGTTCCCGTGCTGGTGGCACGTAAAAAGCAACCACTACACTCTTGGAGTGGTTGGCATTAATAAGGGCATCCAGCTGTAGAAACTCTGCCAGATCAGATTGGAGCCTGGTGCAGCCATCTGGTTTGCCAGCCCTCAGTCATTCGTCCAACCCATGCTAGCATGGAAAGCGGACGTTAAACGATGATGATGATGATATATATATATATATGTGTGTGTATGTATATATATTATAGTGTGGTATGCCGGTTTATGGGGTTAGCCCTGGGTTTCTCGCTCATAAGGGGTTTAGCCTTACTGCGCATCTTCATACTCCAAACACCATAAACGGGGCTAACCCACTATAATATCAACTGCTCTACATCTTAGGGTGTGCTTCTCCTCCGGATTGATGTATTTCTACAAACGATCCATATATATATCATCATCATCAACATCATTTAACGTCTGCTTTCCGTGCTAGCATGAGTTGGATGATTTGACTGAGGACTGGTGAACCAGATAGCTACGCCACGCTCCAATCTGATCTGGCAGAGTTTCTACAGCTGGATGCCTTTCCTAACGCCAACCACTCCGAAAGTGTAGTGGGTGCTTTTATGTGCCACTGGCACAAGAGCCAGTATGGCGGTACTGGCAACGGCCACGCTCGAAATGGTGTTTTTAACTTGCCACCTGCACAGGATGTCAGTCCAGTGGCACTGGCAACGACCTAGCTTGAATGTTTTGCTCCCATGCCACCGGTACAAGTGCCAGTAAGGCGATGCTGGTAAGGATCACGCTCAAATGGTGTTTTTTACGTTCCACCAGCACAGAAGCCAGGCAGCTGCTCTGGCAGTGATCCCGCTCTGATGGAGCTGTTAGTGCTCCACTGGCACGGGTGCTAGTCATCGGATTTGATTCAATTTCGATTTCACTTGCCCCAACAGGTCTTCGCAAGCAGAGTTTAGTGTCCAATGAAGGAGGTTGGCATGGGTGCCAGTCGTTGAATTTGGTTCGATTTCGAATTCAATTTCGATATATATATATATATATATAGGCACAGGAGTGGCTGTGTGGTAAGTAGCTTGCTTACCAACCATATGGTTCCGGGTTCATTGCCACTGTGTGGCACCTTGGGCAAGTGTTTTCTACAATAGCCTCGAGCTATAATAGAAGACACGTGCTGGGAATCTTCATCCCACATGAGTGGATTTGGTAGACGGAAACTGAAAGAAGCCTGTCGTATATATGTATATGTATATATATATATATATATATATATATATATATTATATATATATATATATGTATGTGTGTGTGTGTGTGTGTCTGTGTATGTTTGTGTATCTGTGCTTGCCCCCCACCCCCCACCCCAACATCGCTTGACAACCGATGCTGGTGTGTTTACGTCCCGGTATCTTAGCGGTTAGGCAAAAGAGACCAATAGAATAAGTAATAGGCTTACAAAGAATAAGTCCTGGAGTCGATTTGTTCGACTAAAGGCGGTGCTCCAGCATGGCCGCAGTCAAATGACTGAAACAAGTAAAAGAGTAATATATATATATATATATCATATATATTATATATGGATCGTTTACATACCGTTTATACATGCATACAAACACAGACACACACACACACACACACAGAGGCTTCCACTCAATTTTCGTCAGATAAATTCCCTCTCAGGACATTTACCGACTCGAAGCAACAGTAAACGACTCAGGGTTGAACACGAAATCACGCGCTCCCAAAGCGCGTGCGCGATAAAGAGTGGTGGTGATGGGGGGGGGTCGGTGAGTGTGTATAGTTATATATATATATATATATACTATACATATATATTATATATACTTTGAGAGACAATTTGAAAACTATGTCACTAGAAAAATAAACGCATAAAACGCAGTGGTATAAGCGATATTAAAGTCCAAACTGTGTAAAGGAAAATAGAAGTTGTGGCGTTCAAACTTTTCCTAAAATTATTGTGAATGATTCTGAGATGAAGATGAACTTTCCTCCACCACACTTCGAAACATCTCGAAAATCCCAAATCACCGTCAGTAGTACAACTCGCTGTATACATCCGGTTAGGTTTGTGTACCATTCTCTCAAGTGCTGGGAATCTTCATCCCAGCTCAGCATCCTTTCAACGAGGACAGTCTTGTAACATTTTGGTAATGGCATTCCCAAGTAATAATACCCGTTCTTACTTTCTGCTTTGTTACGCGTTGATTTCTTTATTTTCATGTGAGTATCCACGATTTGCTTTTTTTTTTTGTTTTTAATGTGGCATTTTAGAGATTTCTAGAAATGATCAACAACTGAGTCGGACGGAGGGGGGTGGGGCTCGGAATCCCGTCGCCTTGCGTTGTGGACAAAACAAGATTTCGCTCGCAAAAAAAAATAATTTAATTCCTTCTGATATAATAACAAATTATTATTATTATTGGAGTGAAAAATTGTTGACAAAAAAGATGTTTTCCCGAAAGTATTTCGTTTTAGCAGGAAAGAAAACTTTACGGAGATAGGGAAACATTAAGCGATCAAATTGTGAAGAACTTAACAATAATTATTTATTGTGTATGTGTACATATATATTCTCATACATATACACATGCATATGCATACACACATTGTGTATGTAGTTGTGTGTGTATGTATGTATATATATATATATATAAACCCTTTATGGACGGGAAACCTGAGGTAATCCCATAAACTGGCTTTCCTCCTTTTTAATATATATATATATATGTATATAATATATGTATATATATATATATATATATATATATATATATATATATATATAATATATATATATATATATATATATTACAAACACACACACACACATATGTGCGCACACACCCATATTTTTGTTTAAAATGTTTGTGTGTGTGACCTTTTTTTTCCAATTACATCAGTCATATTTCCAAAACATCGTTGTTATAACTAAATTCTTGATGGAAAGGAATAACTTTCCTGAACTCGTCAGTTGTTTCCCTTCCCCTGTACCACGAGCCTGTATATGTGTATATATATATCGTTTTTGGATTTGGTTTGCAAGATTCTTTATATGAGTTCGTGTGTTGAAGCACATTCTCTTGTGTCTGGAGAGAGTCATTCTCTTTCAGTGCCCTACAATGTAACACACTCACCGGTAAAATTTCCACTTATTTCTTATTTTTAATTTTTTAAAAATATTTTTATTTTCCTATAAGAATAAGAATATAAAAATAAGAAATAAGTGGAAATTTTACCGGTGAGTGTGTTACATTATAAGGCACAAAAAGAAAATTACTCTCCCCAGACACAACAGAATATATATATAGGACATGCACAAGGAATGTTTTAGTTTGACAGTCAATAAAAAGAGAAAATTTTTTGACGTTTCGAGCCTAGCTCTTCTTCATAAAGGAGAAAAGGAAAAGTCCAAAGAAGGAAAAGAAATCGCCAACAGCACATGTGTAGTTACATTGCTGAAGTATATGTCTGTCATTGTTCAGTTTAGTTCAAGATTTTTTGCCAATGGAGAAAGAGCTGGTTTCTAACCCAGATCCAAGGCTCCTTCATTGGAATTTCAACATCAACAACAGGGTATGTTTGTATGTACGTATGTATGTATGAATGTATGTATGTATGAATGCATAATGTATGTTTTATGTATCTATTCTCATGCATATAGCTACATATCTAGACATGCTCATATATATATTTAAATGCTAAACTTCTGTAAAGTTTTACAGATTTTTACAGTTCCAGTGATGGATTGGATCTGCAGTCTTCCAATTAGCTTTCTCCTTTCTGGTTTTGTGAAGCTTAATTTCTCAAGATTGGTATTTAGGCAGTGTGTTACATATCCCAGGGCCCCAATAATTGCAGGTGTGGAGGTGCAATGGCCCAGTGGTTAGGGCAGTGGACTCGTGGTCATAGGATCATGGTTTTGATTCCCAGACCGGGCGTTGTGAGTGTTTATTGAGCAGAAACACCTAAAAGCTCCACAAGGCTCTGGCAAGGGGTGGTGGTGAACCCTGCTGTACTCTTTCACCACAACTTTCTCTCTCACTTGCTTCCTGTTTCTGTTGTACCTGTATTTCAAAAGGGGCCAGCCTTGTCACACTCTGTCACGCTGAATCTCCCTGAGAACTACATTAAGGGTACATGTTTTGTTGTTGTTTGTTCCTTCTCGAGCCATGCCTGGCTCATAAGGGCCAGTTTCCCGGTTTCTTGGTGTATAGGTTCCCCACCTGGATGGTACGCCAGTCCATTGCAGGTGAGCTGCAAGATGCAAGAGGAAAGAGTGAGAGAACGTTGTGGCGAAAGAGTCAGCAGAAGTTTCGCCATTACCTTCTGCCAGAGCTGCATGGAGCTTAGGTGTTTCGCTCATAAACACACACATCGTCCGGTCTGAGATTCGAACTCGCGATCCCTCGACCGCAAGTCTGCTGCTCTAACTACTAGGTCATGTGCCTCCACATAGGGTACATGTGTCTGTGAAGTGCTCAGAGTAGGCTGTTCCATTGATCAAATCAACTAGAACCCTCATTGTTGTAACAGACGGAGTGCCGTAGTAATTACAGGTATAAACCTGAACTTGTAATTTGGATAGAGTAACTGCAGATTTCTCAATACTTCAGCGTCGGTGTTCCCTCTTCCACTGATCTTCAGCTTTACGTTAACATCCATTGGGCAGCTAATTTCCACAACTGTGCACCGTTTCTCTTCTCAATCCCAAATCATTATATCAGGTCTGTTGTGCTTACATTTTATTGAGGTCTTCTCTGGTACATTCCACCAGTATTCCTCTTCGTTATGAGTGGTTAACACTTTAACAATACTCTTTTTTTCTTGTTTCAGTCATTTGACTGCGGCCATGCTGGAGCACCGCCTTTAATTGAGCAACTCGACCCCAGGACTTATTCTTTTGTAAGCCCAGTACATATTCTATCGGTCTCTTTTGCCGAACCGCTAAGTAACGGGGACATAAACACACCAGCATCGGTTGTCAAGCAATGCTAGGGGGATAAACACAGACACACAAACACACACATATATATATATATATACACATATATACGACAGGCTTCTTTCAGTTTCCATCTACCAAATCCACTCACAAGGCTTTGGTTGGAACGAGGCTATAGAAGAAGACACTTGCCCAAAATACCACGTAGTGGGACTGAACCTGGAACCATGTAGTTGGTAAACAAGCTACTTACCACACAGCCACTCCTACGCCTATGTGTTTTTTTTTTCTTTGTCCTTGAGATTATCCTTCCAAGTATGTATGCATGTATGTATGTATGTATCTTTGTATTTGTGTGTGCGTGAGTGTCTTTGTATGTGTCTTGACAACTTTGTTGGTGTGTTTACTGTAACCTAGTGGTTCAGCAAAAGAGACCGATAGAATAAATACCAGGCTTACAGAAATATAAATACTGGGGTTGATTCATTTGATTTTTAAAAAATTCTTTACGGCACTGCCCCAGCATGGCCACCACAGTCTAATGATTGAACCAAGTTAAAGATAAGAGATTAAAAAAAGGAGCCCCCATACCTGACCAGACCTGTCATATTGTCTTAATTAATTATCTGTAATTTACTGTCAATAACATCTGTTAATTGCCAGCTAATGTACTTGAAGGAATAACAAATGTGGCTGAACTCTTCTAAGACTTGATGGAATGAAACCAAAGAACATTTAAAATTAGATGATTTCAGCATCCATCCATCAGTGAGTTGGCAGAATCAATAGAGTGTCAGAGGAGAGAAATACTTTACCATTTTATGTCCTGAGTTCAAATCCTGTTGGGGTCAACTTTGCCTTTGAACCTTGTAGGTTTGATGAAATTTGCATGGATATGAGCAGGTTTTTTTTCCTCTTCCTTGCGTCAGGTGAGGAACTGCAACAGACCCACCTAACCCATACCTGTCTGGATAGATGGACGTAAAAGGGTAGTTGGAATTATTTCTGTAACAAATGTTTAAAATACGCAATGAATTTACATTCTTTTAGACTTCTATTTGTTTCAGTCATTTGACTGCAGCCATGCTGGAGCACTGCCTTTAGTAGAACAACTTACCCTTTGTAAGCCTCGTACTTATACTATTGGTCTCTTTATTGAACCGCTAAGTTACAGGGATGTAAACACACCAACATCGGTTGTCATAAGATGGTGACGGGGGGAGGGGCAAACATACACACACACACAACAGGCTTCTTTCAGTTTCCATCGACCAAATCCATTCACAAGGCTTTGGTTGGCCCAAGGCTATTGTAGAAGACACTTGCCCAAGGTACCACGTAGTGGGACTGAACCTGGAACCATGTGGTTGGTAAGCAAGCTACTTACCACACAGCCACGCGTGACACCTCTCATTTAGTTAAATCTTAATATGAAATTGTTTCCATTGATAGTTTTAGCTTTGGTGCATGTATAAGTCACCCCCTAGTTTTTACAGCTGAAATCATGTTTAAAACAAGAGAGACGACTGTGCTGGTATGGTCACGTGTTGCGAATGGATGAGAACAGCTGTGTGAAAAAGTGTCACATCCTAGCAGTTGAGGGAACCTGTGGAAGAGGTAGACCCAGGAAGACCTGGAATGAGATGGTGAAGCGTGACCTTCGAACATTGGACCTTACTGAGGCAATGACTAGTGACCGAGACCTTTGGAGATATGCTGTGCTTGAGAAGACCCAGCAAGCCAAGTGAGACCATAACCCATGGCCTATGCCAGGGGTATAACCAGCCCACTTATGAGTAACCTTCATTCATTGGACAATAAACTTTGCTTGCAAAGACCTGTTGAGGCAAGTGAAATCAAAATCGCTGATATGGCCGATGACTGGCTCCCGTGCCGATGGCACATAAAAAGCACCATTCAAGCAGGATCACAGCCAGCGTTGCCTTACTGGCACATGTGTCGGTGGCACGTGAAAAACAACATTTGAGTGTGGTCATTGCTAGTAACACCGTACTGGCTCCCGTGCAGGTGGCACGTAAAAAACACCTTTTGAGCATGCACCTACTGCACTCTCGAAGTGGTTGGCGTTAGAAAGGGCACCCAGCTGTAGAAACTTTGCTAGATCAGATTGGAGCCTGGTGCAGCCTTCTGGCTCGCCAGCCCTCAATCGAATCATCCAACCCATGCCAGTATGGAAAGCGGATGTTAAACGATGATGATGATGAATTACACATAAGTAAATACAGTTGTTTGTTTTTCAATTGCAATATTTTAAATGAAACCTGATTTTTTGAAATTGCTTTATTTTACAGATCTTACGGCTGGCTTTCAAGTAGGTGTTTCTTATCAGTATCAATATGAAACTTCAGTTTTATTCAATGAAGTCCATCACAAAACACCAAATGAGGACAAGCTCATCTTGGCAAAGGTTGTTGTTACCCCTTTGTATCAACTCGGAGAGAGGAAGTTTGTCAAGTTACAGGTTAGTCCACAAATTATTTGTGTTAAGGAGAATATTTTAGTTTGCTTGAAGCATTGTGTATTGTTTGTAAAAAATAAATAAGAAGAAGAAAAAAGTGCTTTGAATGGCACAACAATGCACTGTAAGAATAACGATGGACTATAATA
This sequence comes from Octopus sinensis, assembly GCF_006345805.1. Lineage (NCBI taxonomy): Eukaryota > Metazoa > Mollusca > Cephalopoda > Octopoda > Octopodidae > Octopus > Octopus sinensis. The sequence goes on from NC_043003.1 coordinate 2,032,623, forward strand.
ACTGGTGTAGTTTAATCATCCATGGTCTGCTGAGCACTGAATACAATAATTTCATTATTATGAATAAAATATTTCGGAATATAAAAAAAAAACAAAAGCAGTGTTACGGATGTGCCAGCACACACATGCTTGAAACATGGTCACCATCACAGACTTCTCACAAAGAATTCCGGAAGGGACTTCGTGAGACCAGTGCACAGACGCTTCCAGGGAAAAGAAAAAATATAAAAAACATTGGAAAATCGATTATAGCAGTGACTCGATCAATCCCTGGGGATATCAGAAGAAGGAATTTTTATATTCCGCAATATTATTATATCAGACTATGGATGATTGAATTACAAGAGTCCATTGTTGTTATTATGGTGCATTGTTGGTGCCATTCAGAACATTATTATTATTATTTGTATTATAATTGATATTCCTCCTCTCAATCATGTAATGCTCGTTATCTTTGTACTTATTAGTCATTTTATACGGTGTTGATGAATTCTTTTAGATTGTAGCTATTGTTTCATATAACAGAAGAAGATTATTGGGGGGGGGGCAGCCATTTGGATAGTGGCAAAAAGGGTTGAAGCTGATGGGACAGTTGGCCTGTTTCGGTGACCACAGTACTTAAAACCAAACACACACACACACTCACATCATCATCATCATCACCACCACCACCACCACCACCACCACCACCATCATCATCATCATCACCACCACCACCACCATCATCATCATCATCATCAATTCATCCATCAATCCATTTGTTTTCCATGCTGGCATGGATTGGATGATTTAACAGGGGCTGGCAAACCAGAGAGCTACACCAGGCCCCAGTTGTCTGCTTTGGTTAGGGTTTCTACGGCTGGATGCCCTCCTTCCTAAAGCCTCCCACTTTACAGAGTGTACTGGGTGCCTTTCATGTGCCACCAGTACCAGCAGGATTACCAAAGAGCTTGCAAGATAAAGGCCTTCAGCTGAAAGAAGTAACACAAAAGATAAAAGACAGACTTCTGGGAAGGGAAACAAGGCACAAGCTCCGGGAACTCCCGAAAGTAATATTTTTGAAACAATATTCATAAAATTTATAAAAATTAAATGCAGGAGTGGCTGTGTGTTGTATGTAGCTTGCTAACCAACCTCATGGTTCCGGGTTCAGTCCCACTGCGTGGCATCTTGGGCAAGTGTCTTCTGCTATAGCCCCAGGCCGACCAAAGCCTTGTGAGTGGATTTGATAGATGGAAACTGAAAGAAGCCTGTCGTATATATGTATATATATATGTATGTGTGTGTGTATATGTTTGTGTGTCTGTGTTTTTCCCCCTAGCATTGCTTGATAACTGATGCTGGTGTGTTTACGTCCCCGTCACTTAGCGGTTCGGCAAAAGGGACCGATAGAATAAGTACTGGGCTTACAAAGAATAAGTCCCGGAGTCGTTTTGCTCGACTAAATGCGGTACTCCAGCATGGCCGCAATCAAATGACTGAAACAAGTAAAAGAGAGGCAGGCTTATCAGCCATTTCTTCGTCAGAAAATTGTTAAATCATTGCAGCATTTATAATGAAATAAAATAGAAACTATTTATTATGTATATTTGAGATAATTAATGTAACGAGCTGATAGGGTCGTTAGTATGCCAGGCAAAATGCTTAGTGGCATTTTGTCCCTTTTTATGTTCTGAGTTCAAATTTTGCTAAGGCCAACTTTGCCCTTCATTCTTTCAGGATCAACAAAACAAGTACCAGTTGTGTACTGGGGGTTGATGTAATCGACTGACTCCCGCCCCAGAAGTTGCTGGCTTTGTGTCACAATTTGAAACCAATATTTGAGATAATTAATTCACTGTAGTGAAGGTGCGTGGCTTAGCCACTCAGCTGGCAAAAATGAGTAGTACCAGTAATTCAAAGGGGCCAACCCTGTCACATTCTGTGTCCTGCTGAATCTCCCTGAGAACTACGTTAAGGGTATACATGTCTGTGGAGTGCTCAGCCACCTGCACATTAATTTCATGAGCAGGCTCTTCCATTCATCAGAACAACTGGAATCCTCGTTGTCGTAACGAACAGAGTGCCAGTTAATTAATTCACTGTTTTATGCAAATGATGTGACATGGCTGTGTGGTAAGAAGTTTGTTTTTTCAATCACCGGCTTTCAGGTTCAGTCCCTCTGTGTGGCACCTTGGGCAAGTGCCTTTTAATATAACCCTGGGTCAACCAAAGCTTTGTGAGTGGATTTGGTAGAAGGAAACTGAAAGAAGCCCATCACATGTATGTGTTACTGTCTCCTTGCTATGTCATCACATTGTAGTTGTTAATGGATGTCAGCATCATGCAAGCAGTGTCCTTCCTTTCCAATATTCCATGAAAATGTGTCCAGCCATGGGGAAGTATTACCTTACTTGGAGACAGACGAGAGTTTGGGACAGGAAGAGCATCCAGCCACAAAACATCCGCCTTCAACATATTCCATCCAACCCATGCAAGCATGGAAAAGTGGATGCTGAAACGGTGATGATGATGAATGCTGTTGTAAATAGTTCAGCATCTTTGTAAACATTTTCTTTTCTAGGTCCTCAAACCTGATAAAGATGCCACAGGTTCTCATTCGAAATATATAAAACGACTCCAGAAGTTTCCCATATTCTTTGAAATCCATGAAAATGGAGAAGTGACCAATTTATATATGGCAGCAACTGATTCCATATTTTCAACAAACTTCAAGAAAGGTATCATTAATTTATTCCAGCTGAAGACATCAGAAGAAACATCAACAGAAGTGAGTATATTCTTCAAAATTCTCATTTTATAAACTTTACTCTATTCCCAAACATCACAAGTTCCAAATAATGTGGTCGACAAATTGGATGTTCTTCAGTTTCAATTATTGGTTTCATTAGTCGATGGAACAGACAGACTACCAAATGTTTCCAAGTCTTTGGCCGTTGCTTTTATTGATCTAATTCATATTTATCTAAACCCGTGGTCTGTGGACCCCTGGTGGTCCACTCCACAAAGCTAATCTGTGAACATGTTAAGCTGACAGACCTTTCAACATCCTGGGGCCTGTGGGAAAACTCATTTAAATAAAAGGGGTCCTTGGTGTTGAAAAGTTTGGGAACCACTGGTCTAATTCCTAAGATTTTCTTGCTTCTTTTCAGATTATTATTATTATTATTATGCAGAATCGTTACAGAACCAAACGAAATGCTTAATGGCATTTCTCCTGGTCTTAGATTCTGAATTTTAATTCTGTCAAGATAAACTTTGTCTTTCAACCTCATGGGGACAATGAAATAAGTTCTAGTTGAGCATTTGGGTTGACTCACCTCCTCACCTAAAATTTCAGGCCTTGTGCGTAGAATAGAAAGGATTATTAATATTGTTATTTTTATTGTTATTGAGTGAGAGAGCAGTGCATGCCATCAAAGTGATACTGGGGTAAAATATACGAAGCCCAATATACCCATCATGACTAACCATCTGATGAGGTTACACCAGGCACATGTATCACAACCATGTGTGCATGACATGGTGACCTCATATCAATATAAACAGTGCATGACCTTGCAGGTGGGGCCCAGTTAGAATTTTCTTCAGATCAAGAGCACATATCACTCAAAAGGTCCTTGAATAAGGGTTGTTTAAGGATGTTGAACGAAACACCTAGGTTTCCAACTGTGAATTACGAAATCCCAAAGAATTCCTCCCCTACTATTTTTGCTCATGATCAGAGATGCACATATCGTCAGCCACTAAGGGACATGCTCAACTGGTTAAGGTCAAACAACTGACAAACAAATCCGTGGTATTGAGCAGAATATTTGCTGTAGCCCATCTTTTATACCAAGACATAACAATGTACATGATAACACTTCCAATCAGTTAAGATCAGAAGACACGAGAGCCACTGCCTGGTACTGCATCAGGGCATTTTTTATATTATTATTATTATTATTATTATTATTATTCAATAGTCTTATTTCTATCACATGCTTTCACTGCACTACCGAGCACAGCTCTGTGTGCCTTGGGTATGTGCTGTGGTTTGTTGTGGTGCTCTTATTTTCACTGTATTGAAAGCACTTTATGTAAGATGTGTGCAGTGTCTAGGAATACCATTTGCTGTGTGTTATATACATTCTTAAGTCCTGGTTGTTGTTATTATTATCATTATTATTATTATTAATGGCAATATGTTTCCTCATAACTAATATCCCACTTTCACATTTTAGCTCGACATATCAGGAAATTGTTCCGTTAAATACACAAACATGGGAGGCCGCATAATTAAAATCAAAGAAAACTGCACCAATATGGAAATTGCAGGAGATTTCTCCGGAGCAGAAAAAGTGAGTTTTTACTTTTTTTTTTAAGCACAGATTCTAATTAAAATATTTCAAAGTCATTTAACTTTATTGGTATTTTGCTAATTCATAATTTTGGATTACTGCATTCGGTTAATATCAATGAATGCAATCGCATTTAGAAAACCAATGGAATTCTACAGCTTGCCATTGTCTGTCTTGCAGCTCCTGCTGACCACTTTCTATTTCTCTCCCTCTCTTTTACTCCTGCTGAAGGATCTGCTTGGCTACACATGTAGTAATCCTCTTGTCCCCTAACATGAAGCTTCTCCCCCCCCCCCCCCTCACCCGGGGCTTATGTTTCTGCAAACTGCATGGCAACTTCAATAATGCAAGTGGCACAAAAAAAAAAGCCCCCACTCCAAACTGTGAACTGTGGACACCAAGATGGGCATTCAACCGTAAAAACCATGCCAAAACAGACATTTGGTGCTTGACGCATTGGACCTTGTCAAACCGTCCAACACATTCCTGCATGGAACATGGATGTCAAATGGTGATGATGATGATGATGATGCAATTCCACGTAAGGTTTTGGTCAACTCAAGATTATGGTAGAAGAAATTCGTTCAAGATCTCACGTGATGGTGGTCAAACCTGGAACCACATGCCATGCTTTCTTAACCAACAGATGCAGAGTAAAACAGCCAACAGCCAACTGGATGAGTTGTAAGAGCTTCAGCTAGATTAACTTTTGGTGTTTGTTCTGATTCTGATGTCTGAGTTCAAACCCCACCAAGGTCAGCTTTGCCTTTCGTCCTTTTCATTATCATCATCATCATCAATCTTCACTCCCTCCATTTCTTTTGTAGGGGTTTATTCCCTTATCCTTTCTTTAAACCCTTGGTAACTCACCCCACAAGGCATCAGGGCTTTGTTACCTCTGCCTTAGCGAAGGCGGAAGTATTGTTTTCAGTTGTACTTGTTTGCTTGTTTGTTTGTCCCTTAGACAAGATATCTCAAGAACCGCTCGATGGATTCGGATGAAACTTCAAAGGAATGTTTGGCCTCGTGACTGGCACCGACTGATTATATTTTGGGATCAATCTGGTACTGGACAAGGTTCTGAATTATTTTTCCGGTTTTTTTACTTAATTTTTGAGAGTGGTCAGGTTCATTTTTAGGATTCTCGTTTGTGAGAGCAATCGAGATTATTTCAGATATTCTCATTTTAAAAATCATCCCTGGCTAATCGTTGAAAGGACGTTGGTGTTGCCTTGGTGGAGGTTTGCACTCTCTGAGTGCTCTTATTATTACTATAGGGGTCATGGATTGTGTAGATCCACTCCCACTCTCTCTCATCCTTCAAACCTGTATTGGTCTCCTGCACCATGTGCCATGATGCCAGTAAGTTATCAGGACATACGGTTTGTACGAAGTTACCTTCTCTTAGATGAGTAGCTAAAGAACTGAAGGGCTTTGTCTGCTCCGAAACCATTGAGATGTCTGTGAGTAACCTTCTTTTGGAGACAATTCCTGTTGTTCTAAGCTTAAACAAATTGATGCCATAACATTAAAAATTTGGTAATCTGAAATTATGAATGACTTTTATATTTTATTACATTTTTATTTATTTATTCATATTTTGTTACATGTTTTGGTTTGTCAAAGTCCTTTTGTCACCATTCACAACCTCAAACATAATTGATTAATTGACTGATTGACCAAAAGATTAATCAAACAATCAATGAGTTGACTGGTTAAATGATTAACCTACTGACAAATAAATAATAAAGAAGTAAAGTACAACCAGTGCATGTATTTACTATTGGCACAATGACCCTCCCAAGATACACCAAAATCTGTTCACATCAAGAATCCTTGAAACAAAATCAAAAAACACTACACTCAAAAGTTTTACTCTAATATCATTTTGTTATTTTGCAGTTGTTGGGTGTTTCTACATCTTCCACATCCGCTATTTCCTATATTCTGAACGATGGCATCATAGACACAGCCGTTGGAAACGGTGCCAGCCAACTGAAAATAAACCTAAATACATCAATGGGTGCGAAAATCGATGTTTTGTGAGTATAATTGGAGCTAAATTTAATTATTGAAATTTTCCCATTTAAATATGAATTTTACTGGTTGCCTCCTCCTCCTCCTAATCATAATCGTCATCATCATCATTCATCATCTGCCTTCCATGGTGGCATGGGTAGGACAGTATCATAAGAGCCGGCCAGGCTGAAGCCTGCACCAGACTTCTGTGACTGTTTTGGTAAGGTTTTTACAGCTGGATGCCCTTCCTAACACCAACCACTCAGCAGAGGGGACTGAGTGCTTGTTACGTGGCACAAGCACAGGCGAGGTTTTTACAGCTGGATGTCCTGGGCCAAGAGGACAGGATTGGGGAGTGGGAGGTAAGCATAGTGCATCAAGTGGAAATTTCTAGAAGCAGGATTTTTTCTTTTACATTACAAATTGTATTCAAATCCAATATATTTTATTATTTATATATTTTTCTTTTACTTTTTTTGTAGCCAAAAGTTAAAACTGACTGGTCAGGTGGAAACGAAGGAGAAAATGATAATTCCAGACCTTGATGAAGCAGAAAGTTTCTTAGACACCAGTAAGTCAATTACCTTTGATTAGGGGTTTATAGGTACTGAGATTCTTTTAATCTCTATCCCTTCTCCTGCCCTTCCCTCAGGTTGGGTAACCATGAGGGAACCTTGCAGCAGCACACCTGTTTTTCTATCTTCATTCTCTCTCTCTCTCTCTCCAGGTAACCTTGTACCTCCTCTACTGCAAGACACCTGTTTCTGTCTCTCTCTCTCTCTCCAGGTAATCTTGTACCTCCTCTACAGCAAGACACCTGTTTCTGTCTCTCTCTCTCTCTCCAGGTAATCTTGTACCTCCTCTACAGCAAGACACCTGTTTCTGTCTCTCTCTCTCTCCAGGTAATCTTGTACTTCTTCTACAGCAAGGCACCTGTATCTGTCTCACTATAACCTTTTCATCATCATCTCCTCCAATGCCTCCTCCCCTCTCAAAAGGTTTTTGTCTTGCAAGTTACTTGGTGACCCTGTCAGAGTGGGTGCCACTTAAAAAGCACCCAGTCCACACTATAAAGTGGCTGGCATTTGGAAGGGCTTCCAGCTGTAAAAAACCTTACCAAAACTGACCTCACCTGTGCTAGTGCCACGTAAAATGCACTGAGTCCACTCTGCTGAGTGGTTGGTGTCAGGAAGGGCATCCAGCCATAAAAACCTTGCCAAAACGGTCACAGGAGTCTGGGGCAGGCTTTTGCCTGGCCAGCTCCTGTCAAACCATCCCACCCATGCCAGCATGGAAGGTGGACGTTAAACGCTGATGATGATGATACATTTAAACAGCTCATATTGATAATATATTTATTATAGAGCAGCTTCTGTTGTGTAAACCGAATTTATTCTACTTATGCAGGCATGGCTGCATGGTAAGAAGTTTTCCCAACCGCATGGTCCCAGGTTCAATCCCATTGTGTGGCCCACTCAAGAAGTGTCTTCTACTACAGCCTCAGGCCAACCTTTATGACTAGATTTGGTAGACAAAACCCGGAAGAAGCCTGCTGTGTATATATATATGTGTGTGTGTGTGTGTGTGTGTGTGTGTGTGTGTGTGTGTGTTTGTCCTCCACCATGGCGTGACAACTGTGTTGGTGTGTTTAGATGCCTGTTACTTAGCAGTTTGGCAAAAGAGACCGAGAAAATAAGTACCAGGCTTTGTAAAATGAACGAGTACTGGAAGTCAGTACATTCAATTAAAAATTCTTCGAGGCATTGCTCCAGCATGGCCACTGTCTAATTACTGAAACAGGTAAAAAATAAAAGACAAAAGAAATAAATAAAACTGTTTTAGTTAAATCATCATCATCATCATCATTGTTTAATGTCTGCTCTCCATGCTGGCATGGGTTGGACGGTTTGACTGAGGACTGGCAAGCCAGGAGGCTGCACCAGGCTCCAATCTGATTTGGGAAAGTTTCTACAGCTGGATGCCCTTCCTAACGCCAACCACTCCGAGAGTGTAGTGGGTGCTTTTTACATGTCTCTGGCATGGGAGCCAGTGAGGCAGTACTGGCATCGACCACGCTTGAATGGTGTTTTTCATGTGCCCTTGGCACAGGAGCCAGTCAGGTGCCACTGGCATTGACCACACTTGGATGATGCTTTTTACGTGCCACCAGCAAGGGAGTCAGTCAGGTGGAACTGGCATAGGTGCCAGTCACACAGCACTGGCATTGGCCACGCTCAAATGGTGCTTTTTACATGCCACTGGCACAGGTGCCAGTCAGGCAGCACTGGCATTGGTCATGCTCGGATGATGCTTTTTATGTGCCACTAGCATGGGAGTCAGTCAGGTGGCACAAGCATCAGCCATGCTTGAATGGTACTTTTTATGTGTTACTGGCACAGGAGCCAGTCAGGTGGCACTGGCATTGGCTATGCTTGAATGGTGCTTTTTCCGTGCCACTGCATGGGTGCCAGTCAGGATAAATTTCAATCTTAGTTTAGAACAGATTGTTCTCTTCTGGTTTCTTTTGACCATTTTCCAATATTTATTTACAGAAATGGGCTACGATCATATTATTTCACTTTTACCAAGCAGCAGAGAGATCCAGCATTGTACTCAGGGTTGTATATCAGTAAGTTCTTTGAAGAATATTTCAACAAGTTCATCATCATCATCATCATCATCATTTAGCGTCCGTTTTCCATGCTAGCATGGGTTGGACGGTTCTACTGGGGTCTGTGAAGCCAGAAGGCTTCATCAGGCCCAGTCAAATCTGGCAGTGTTTCTACGGCTGGATGCCCTTCCTAACGCCAACCACTCCGTGAGTGTAGTGGGTGCTTTTTACGTGCCACCCGCACTGGTGCCAGACAGAGCTGGCAAACGGCCACGAACGGATGGTGCTTTTTATGTGCCACCGGCACGAGGGCCAGGCGAGGCTGGCAACGGACACGAAACGGGGCGGTGCTGGCAACGGTCGCGAAACGGAAAGTTCTCTTACATGCCACCGGCACTGGTAACACATCTGCAATTTCCATTGATCGATTTCGATTCTGATCCTCACTTGCCTCAATGGGTCTTCACAAGCAGAGTTTCGACATGCCACTGGCACTGGTAGCACATCCGCAATTTCCATTGATCGATTTCGATTCTGATCCTCACTTGCCTCAACACGTCTTCACAAGTAGAGTTTTGTGTCCCAAGAAGGGAAGGTATGCATACGTAGGCTGGCTCCATCCCATGTAGAAGGCCACGGGTTGTGGACTCACTTGTCCTGCCGGGTCTTCTCGCGCACAGCACACTTCCAGAGGTCTCGGTCTCTAGTCATTTCCTCAGTGAGACCTAAAGTTCGAAGGTCGTGCTTCACCACCTCGTCCCAGGTTTTCCTGGGTCTGCCTCTTCCACAGGTCCCCTCAACCGCTAGGGTGTGGCACTTTTTCACACAACTATCTTCATCCATTCTCGCCACATGACCACATAAAACGGAAAACATGCAAGAACATTGAGAATTATTTTGAAAACTATAAGAGAACTTTGGAATCTATGTTTTGTTTTTTTGTTTTTAATTGTTTCAGTCATCATTGGATGGTGGCCATGCTGGGGCACTGCCTTGAAGAATTTCTAGTCAAACAAATCAAACCCAGTACTTATTGTTTTTTTAAGTCTGGCACTTATTTTATCATTCTCATTTACCAAACTGCTATGTTACAGGGTTGTAAACAAACCAACACTAAGATTGGGATGGGGGGCAAACAAATACACACACACATGCACAGCTGGCTTCCACACAGTTTCTGATTGCCAAATCCACTCCCAGGGCATTGGTCAGCCCAGGGCTATAGTAGAAGACACTTGCCCAAGGTGCTGTGCTGTGGAATTGAAACCAGAACCATGTGGTTGCAAAGTGAACTCCTTGATCACACAGCCACGGAACTGTATTTTTTCTATGGTATTTGGCTCTCAAGAGTTGGCACTGGTAATTCCAAAGGTGACGCCTTAGCAGAGAATATCTTTGAAAACTAAATTCTGTTTTTATATTATCATCATCATATACTTCTCCATCCTTTGTTCTCTACTTATCCCTTCTTCCACCTTAAAAATTGTTACCTATTTTATCTTGATAACAACAAGTGAACTTTGTTCACGCCTCTTTGCATTTGTGGTACATCATCATCATTGTCATCATTATCATTCTAATGTCAGATGGAATGTGTTGAGGCATATTTTCTACAGCTGGGTGCCTTTCCTGTCACCAACCCTCACTTGTTTCCTTGTCAGGTAATATGTCCTCATGACCAGACATGTTTTTATGGAGATTGGAGATGAAGGACACTGCTTACAGGATGGTGACATGCGATGTCAAGGCAAGCTGACACTAACACACACACACACGACTACAACTGGCATAAAGCCACCGTCTCCTCTCAAATACTTCCAAACATGCTCTTAGACAAGGAAGATTTGATATTTCTTCTTTCTTTCTTAGTCTTGTGAGTTACTTAGAGATCCCACTTGCGTCAGTGTCACCAAAAACAAGCACTCAATACATTACGTAAAGTGGGTGGCATGAGGGTGGGCATTCAGCTGTAGAAACCATGGCTAGGGCTGACATTGGAGCTTGACATGGTTACAGCTTGCTGGATCTTGTCAAACCATCCAGCCCATAGCCCGTATCACCATGGAAAACATATGTTAAATGATGGTGGTGAACGTCTGCTTTCCATGCTGGCATGGGTTGGACGGTTTGACTGAAAACTGGTAAGCTGGAGAGCTGCGCCAGGTTTCAGTCTGGTTTGGCATGGTCATCTACAGCTGGATGCCCTTCCTGATGCCAACCACTCCAAGAGTGTAGTAAGTGCTTTCTACGTGTCACTGGCACCATAACATCGACATCGGCCATGACTACAATTTCACTTGGCTCAACAGGTCTTCTCAAGCACGGTAAAGGTCTCGGTCACTTGTCACTGCCCCCATGAGGCCCAATGTCCAAACAGTGCTCTTTACACACCACCAGCACGGTTGCCAGTTACACGACACCAGCATTGGCCATCACTGCAATTTCACTTGGCTTGATGGGTCTTCTCAAGCACGGCATGTTTTATCTTTTTAGATTCTGTTTTTGGTTTTAGTTGTACAATAAATGAAATGTCTTTTTAACGTGAATTACTCTCTTTTGCTTCTGTTTCTTGTGTAGCCTTTGGATTTGCTGAGTAAAGTGAAAGAGGTTTTAAGGAAGGAACAACTTTCCACACTGGCATCCGCATCTGCATTCTTGGAATATGTCCGTTCATTTAGAAACCAAGGGAAAGAAATTATTTTACAAACCCTGACACACGCAGACAGTTATTATATTGTGTAAGAAACAAATATTTTCATCTTTTGCTAGCTTCATTCATTGGACTGCAGCCATGCTTAGGCACCACCTTGAAGAGTTTATCACTTATTTAATGTCTGGTACTTATTTTATTGTCTCTTTTGGGAAACCATTCTTTTAGGAGTACGTAAACTAAACAACACTGGTTGTGAAGCAGTGGTGGGAAACAAACAAAGAAACAGGCACATATATATATATATATATATATATATATATATATATAAGTATATATAGTAAATAGCTGTTTACTGGTCAAAAATAATTTTCTCCTCATAGTTCCTGGATTCTTACAGATTCAAGCTAACTAAGTTGTCTACAAATTCTTCTGTATTTGGTCACTTTAGAACCCCCTCCCTCTAAGTTGTCACAGTATCCTCTATATAGGCGCCTTTTCTTTTCTCCCTTCCTCCCCTTTTTTTCTTTTTCTTTTCCTTTTTCTTTTTTCTTCTTTTTTTCTTTTTCTTTTTCTTTTCCTTTCTTCTTCTTCTCCTTTTTCTTTTTCTTTTTTCCTTCTCTCTTTTCTTTTTTCTTTTATCTTCTTTGCTCCACAAATAAATTCCTTCAGCTTTTAGAAATCTTAACATAGCAGTTTTGCATGGAGAGCAGTAAATGTGGCAAATACCTTATCATATAGCATGAAATGATTGTGGATTAACAATGGTTAAATTCATCGTCTGTGAGTATGAAATTCCTCCTCATATCGCTGGAAATTTAAATCTTCGCTACGGATTAATTCACCTTTTCTGTGAAGCTAATAAGTTTTTAAAAACCTGTGATAAGTCTGTGCATCATCATTAAGGAACTTTGGAAAACTGTTTACAACCTATATCTGCCTCTAATGGAACTATCTCCAATATTTCATGAGTATAACCTCACCCACTAAGATGTCTAGAGAACTCAAATGTATTTTAGCTGATGAGTACGGGACACTTTTATCTGCTGCAATTTTTGCAACTTGTAATAAAGCCTGTCTTTGTATGAAACAATTGTACTAAAAACTAATCCATTCTTGTTGCTTCTTTCTCGTTTATATATATATATATATGTATATATATATATATATATATATATATATAATATATATATATATATATATATATATATATATATATATATATAGGGCACTATTACACATAGATGCTTCACGCTAGGAGGAAGTTTTGACTTTAAGAGTCCCTCCGAGCATGAGGCATCGAAGTGTAATAATGCCCTCTATATAATATAAATAAATAAATTTAAAGGGAAAAGATTGATGATTTTTTTCCCTATATATATATATATATAATATATATATATATATATATATATATATATATGTATGTATATATATATTGTGACAGGCTTCCTGCAGTTTCTATCAACCCAATTCACTTTTACAGGTGAAATGTTTCTATGCAATTGACAGTGTCTACTTGGTGCTGATGATGTGCAATGACTCAGAAATCCGGATTTGGCAAGCTGACTGCTGCTGCTATATTTCTGTGCTCTTTAGCACTGTAGGTTTCTAAAAGAAGCTTTCGCAAGATAAATACCGTAGTTTAGTAGCTTACTACAGTATATCGACATTAAGTAAGACACACAGAATATACATATGTATATATATATATATACATACACGGAGCCACCCATGCTAGCATGGAAGGCGGGTGTTAAACGATGCTGATAATGATGCTGGTGTATATACATACATACATATGTTCAAATTAATGAGTTATCATTTAAATCCTAATTAACGTGAAATGCTTTAAACGTTCATTTTGCTCTGTTCAAACAATGTTGATAATAATATTGACTAATTAACTTTTCTCCTCGTTATTTTAAAATAGTTTCTTTTGTTTTTAGCCCCCAATTAATTGACATTGCCAGTGCTGCCCAATCAAAAGGATCTCACAAAGCCATTATGGAGCTTCTCAATTTTGAAGGGGACCACACGGATTACCCAGAGCGCTATCTCTTTACGTTAGCTTATGCGACCAAACCTGCCAAATTCATTCTGAATAATTTCTTGGTAAGGACGATGAAGCAATATCATATTTTCTTTTTATTTTGTTTTTATCGTTGTTATCTAGATGTTATCAATGTGTGTATATATATATGTGCGTGTGTGTATATACAGACATACATACAGACAGAGGGGTTTCCACACGATTTCCATCTACCGAATTCACTTACAATGCATCATTTGGCTTGGTGAAGGTGCCACGTAATGGGAAAGAACTCAAAACCCTATGACTGCAAAGCAAACCTCTTTACCACACAGCCATGTCATATATACATCCATAAACATACATATGTACACACACACACACACATCCTGGGATATGTAACACACTGCCTAAATACCAATCTTGAGAAATTAGACTTTTCAAAACCAGAAAGGAGAAAGCTAATTTGAAGACTACAGATCCAATCCATCACTGGAACTGTAAAAATCTTTGAAACTTTCCTGAAGTTTATCATTTAAATATATATGAGCATGTCTAGATATGTGGCTATATGCATGAGAATACATATATAAAACAAAACACACAAATCTGTGCATATACATATATACATATTTACAAAAATACCCTGCTGTTGATGTTGAAATTCCAATGAAGGAGCCTTGAATCAAAGTTAGAAACTGGTTCTTTCTCTTTTGGCAAGAAATCTTGAAATAAAACTGAACAATCACATACACACATACATACAAGCATGTATGCATACATACGTACGTACATACGTCCGTCTGTCCATCCATCCATCTATGCTTGACCAAAGAAGACCTAAGGTCAAAATGACAATAACAACAACATAATTCTAAAATTGTTTTCACTGCTGGGCACCACATAAAAGGTGCCCAGTGCCACTCTGTAAAGTGGTTGGCATTAAGAAGGGCATCGTGCCATACAAATCTTACCAAAACAGACAATTGGAACCGGGTACAGCTCTCCGGCTTGCCAGCTCCAGTCAAACCGTTCAACCCATGGAAAACAGATGCCAAACAATGATGATGATGATGATTATGATATTGAATTGTAATTCTTTTTTAATTCATCTTTATTTGATAATAAATAATATATTTCATTATTGTCCATAAATTGTCAACAGATTCATATTTAAACTCAAAATGTTTAACTTTATTCCAGAAAATATATAAGAAAAAAATAGCAAACAAGAATTTGAAAGAAAGCGTTGGTTTGACCCTTGGCGCTTTGATGTTCACATATTGTTTGGTACCGAGTCAATGTGAGGAAAATGTAAGTAAATAAAGATGCTATTTATGTGGCAGATAAATGTCGTGGGTGAGTGGAGAGGCACAGGAAGGATTGGATGATGGTTAAGAAGGTTGCTTTTAAAACCTCTTGGCTTTGGGGTCCAGTCTCATTCTGTGGCACTTTGTTAATATTAATGTAGCCCTGGGCCAGCCAAAGCTTTGTGAAGCCCATCATGTGTGTGGGTGTGTTGCCCCCCCCCCCACTGCTTGACATCTAGGGTTGGTGTATTTACATCCCTGTAACTTAGCAGTTCGGCAAAAGACACCAATAGAATAAGTACCAGGTTTTATAAGTATAGGTAATGGGGTCAGTTCATTCAACCAAAAATTCTTGAAAGTGGTGCCCCAGCATGGCCAGTAAAAGACAGAAGAGTATCTGAAAGCAGTCAGCTGACAGAATTGTTAATGCATTGTGTAAAAGGCTTCGTGGTATTTCTTCTTCCAGCTTTGCTTTTCATTCTGTCAGGATTCATAGGTACCAGTCATGTACTGGGGCTATAGGATTGGCAACACATCAACGCAAAATTGATGGCTTTACTATCATCTCTGTTCTATTATTGATTGTTTTTTAATATTATATTATCTCATTTGTATTTCTATCACTATTGGCAAAGAATTGTGTATTCTCTCTCTTTCTCCCCCCCCCTCTCCATATAAAGTCCTCTCTGGACTTTTTCCTCTTTCTGATTAAGAGCCATGCTCAAAACATCATTTCTACTCCTATTTTCTCATCTAAAACTTTCACTGAGTGTCCAGCTAATATATTCTATGTGTACATCCAATTGGCTTTGGTTGTCCTGTTTTTTAGTTTTGATTTGCATACACACACACACCCACACACACACACACACAGAGTAATGCCTCGATATAGGAGTTAATTTGTTCCCGGAGTTTGCTTGTAAAGCAAAGACTCATAAAGCAGAGCAACAATTTCCTGTAATATCAATGTTATAAATTGCAATTCATTTCCAGAAAAATATTTTACCTTTATAAGAACCATACCAAATCCGTTAGATTCACTTCAACATTTAAATTTAATTTGTCAAAATATTTTCGTCGCTTTCAGACCGCGACCTGTTCGCTGACAAAACATCGTGCTGCAGCATGGATTTTTGTCAGTGAATAGGTCGCGGTCTCAAAGCAATGAAAATATTTTGACAAATTAAATTTAAATGTTGAAGTGAATCTAACGGATTTGGTATGTGTTTAAATGGCTTATAAACACCTTCTATGCTGCAATTATATATATATATATATATTTATATATATATTTAAGACGATAAGAAATGGAGCAATAATAACAGAAGTGGATCATTGGTGTTTTAAAGTAATTTAATAAAGACATGACTTTAAAACACTAATGATCCACTTCAGTTATTATTGCTCCATTTCTTATCGTTTTTTTTTATATATATTAAACCACGGTTTTACCTTTTAAATTACCTACTACCGTATACCTCATAACAAGGACCATACATACTGAGGTAATACCGGGAGTTCCTATGGATACATCTATCCCTTAGATGGTTACATTACCTCAAACTTATATCTTACAAAATATATATATATACAGATGGAGAGTGAACATACTACTATCATGTTCTTAAGAATGAAATCAACCTCTCTGTCTATGTATCTACCCTCTTTGTAATGTTGGTAAATGAAATAGGGATAAAAACGTGCATTATCCATTTAATTGGAAAAGTCTATATGTGGCTGAAGATTGCTCGACATTTTAAAACTGATGTAATACTTACAATGTTTAATAAAATGAAGTAGCATGAAACAATTGTACTACACTACCTTGGATATCCTTGTTGCTTATTTTGATTATATATATATATATATATATATATATATATAATATATATATATATATATATTTATATATATATTTAAGACGATAAGAAATGGAGCAATAATAACAGAAGTGGATCATTGGTGTTTTAAAGTAATTTAATAAAGACATGACTTTAAAACACTAATGATCCACTTCAGTTATTATTGCTCCATTTCTTATCGTTTTTTTTTATATATATTAAACCACGGTTTTACCTTTTAAATTACCTACTACCGTATACCTCATAACAAGGACCATACATACTGAGGTAATACCGGGAGTTCCTATGGATACATCTATCCCTTAGATGGTTACATTACCTCAAACTTATATCTTACAAAATATATATATATACAGATGGAGAGTGAACATACTACTATCATGTTCTTAAGAATGAAATCAACCTCTCTGTCTATGTATCTACCCTCTTTGTAATGTTGGTAAATGAAATAGGGATAAAAACGTGCATTATCCATTTAATTGGAAAAGTCTATATGTGGCTGAAGATTGCTCGACATTTTAAAACTGATGTAATACTTACAATGTTTAATAAAATGAAGTAGCATGAAACAATTGTACTACACTACCTTGGATATCCTTGTTGCTTATTTTGATTATATATATATATATATATATATATATAATATATATATATATATATATATATATATATATTTAGCTATTTAACTGTTTATCTATATATTAATTTCAGATTGTTAAAGAATACATAATGTCTACTAAGAGTTTGATATCAAAGTGCAAGACTGAAGAATGTCAGTTAATCTACCTACGATCTATGGGAAATGCTGGCTTCAAAGAATTCTTACCAATTCTACTTGAAAAGTCACTTCAAACTAAACCATCAAGCATTTCCAGCACAGCTGTTTATTCTTTGCGGCGTTTCAAGAAAGATGTCATCGCAGCTGAGGTTAATAGTGTTTTGCTAATTTCTTTCTGAATTTATTGTAATTGTATATTTTAATCAGGTCACTCAAAGACACCTCAAGAGACCCAAGGCAGGCGAGAACCTTCAGCTCTTTAGTTGCTGGTCTAAGGGAAGGTAACTCCATGCCAATCCTGCATGGTGATACCTACTGGGTTTGAGGTACCTGTTGTACCAGACCCGCACAAATCCGAAGGACAAGAGAATGGGACTGGCTCTGCACAAACCCTGACCCTTATTATAAACCTTTGCTACCTTGTTGCTATGATGTGTGGCAGATTCCTTGAATATTTTCAGACAAACCCTTGTGCAATACAGTTCGGGTTAGTTTGAATCTGTTCTGATATTGTGTTCTCATTTTGGAGTGAGGACATCTGATGAATATCAGAAAGAAATCTGATTAAAATGTAAAAAAAATGGTAATATTGAATGGTGTTTTTAAGGCTGCAAGCTGGTAGAATCGTTAGCACGTCAGGCAAAATGGTAAGAAGCATTTTGTCTGCCTTTACTTTCTGAGTTCAAATTCCACTGAGGTTGACTTTGCTTTCCATCCTTTCGGGGTTGATAAAATAAGTACCAGTTGAGCCCTGGGGGATTGACTTAACTGACTTACTCCCTCCCTTGAGATTGCTGGCCTTGTGCCAAAATTTGAAATCAATATTAAATATTGTTTCATTTGTATAAAAGAGATTGTCTTACGAATTATCTTTTGATAACAGAATTTTGCAAACACTCCTGGTGGTGGATGGTCACTTATTTTAATGCTATATTGCAGATTCCATTATTGGATTCAATATTAATGCTTATATCACCATCATCATTCCCATCACCGTTCATGCTGGCATGGGTTGGATGGTTTGACAGAATCCAACTAGCCTGAGGGCTGTGTTGGTCCCCTGTGTCTGCTTTGGCAGGGTTTCTATAGTTGGATGCCCTCCTAACACCACTTTACAGAATATACATGCAAGACAAAATCCCTTCACAGATTGGAGGGGCTGTGTTGAGGGGAGTGGCTTTGTGCCAGATGAACAGAGGCTATATATTCAAATATATCCACTGGAACCTTCTTTACTGCTAAGACAAGTCTCTCCAATTCAAAATGGTGCTGATTATATGAACCTTGTCTGAAAATCTATGGTCAACATTTTTAGCACATTAGTAAATCATTTTATGTTTTTAAACATTTTATGTAAGCCAATCTATGTTTTAAAATTTGTTCTTTTGCTTTTTTATTGAGGAACAAAAACGAAATTTTTGTTAAATCAAAAATACAATTTAAAAGGTGAAAACTGATCTGGCCCTCACCGGTTTCAACTCATGATGATGATGATCAATTATAAAGATTAAAAACATTTACATATCAAAGACTCTATACTTGAGATTTCTTCTAATCTAATATCAAGATCACAATCTCATTTTATAATATGGACTCTCAAAAAATTACACTGTAATCCCCATGGCAACTTGTTTTCAAAGCCAAACTTTGGTTAGTTATTCAACAAAATTCTTAAATTTAAGGAAGTTACAATATAGATTAAATTGGTTTTAAATCTTGGCACAAAGCCAAAATCGATTACATGGACCCCAAAAGTCAACTGGTATTTATTTTATTGATGTTGAAAGGTTGACCTTAACAGAGTTTGAACTCAGAACATAGTGTTGCAAATGATTCTACCAGCTTCCACCTTATTGTATGAATTTAATTAACGATATACTCTGTGTTAATTTGCAGGCTGTTCCAGTAATGCTCAAAATCTACAAAGACAAGACTCGTGAGAGCAGTGCACGTCTTGCAGCACTGGAAGTTATGTTGTCGACTGATATTTGCCCATTGGCTTTGGAAGAAGTTCTTCGGTCACTCAAAAAAGGAGACAATTCAGAATTTGCAACATACACCATCTCAAAACTTAACGACATGGCACAGAATGACCCCACATTCAAGTAAGAATAATCAACATCTGATTTAATTAAGGGGCAAAACAAGAATAGATTTTTCTTAATTTATGTCTCATTTGATGGTTGTTGTGCTCCAGCATAGCCAGAACCCACTGCTTGAAATCAGGATAAAGGAGATATTTCACTTCCATAACTAACCCCATTATACTTTTACCAGTTATTTAATTATTAGAGAGATTTGCACTTCTGTATCATCATCATCATCGTTTAACATTCAGTTTGACTGAGGTCTGGGAAGCCAGGAGACTGCACCAGGCTTCAATCTGGTCTGGCAGTCTTTCTACAGCTGGATGCCTTTCCTAATGCCAACCATTCCAAGAGTGTAGTGGGTACTTTTTACGTGCCAATAGCACGGGGGTCAGTCAGGGGGCACTGACATCGGCCATGCTTGGATGGAGCTTTTTATGTGCCATATTCTAATGGCTGAGGATAAGCATCACACCTTGAAACTTTAAGTACCAGAGAATTTGAATCAAAGTGTTTTGATCCATATATATATATATATATATATATGTAAACTCATACTATAAACTACTAGATATACAATATACTACTATATACAGTGAATCTTTGGTTTATGAATGCTTCACATCACAAGCAAATCAGTTTATGGACAATTTTTCAAACAAAAAATGTCTCAGGTGACGAACAGTATCTCAAATAACAAACACACAAGTTGACAACAAGCTGGGGGTATCAGCTGGAGAGTGTCCCTTCCTCTATACCTTTCACTCGGTGCACATCCCTATTCAAATTCACCAAGACTTTTCTTGAATTTCCTTTGGGAAAAATAGTTTCAGTTTTCGAACATCAAACTAAAGACAGTTCTCATCCTTATTTGGCAGAAGGTTTGAATGCTTTTCTGTGTAGTGTTTCCTGGAATGTTTTAGGTGTATAATGAGATTTTTGTAACTGTTACATATGATGCTGTATCTCTGTTTAAATGGCTTCTTGTAATTTTTATAATTTCCCTTTTGTAACAGAAAACTCCTGAAATCAGTCATTGAAAAGCTTGACTTACTAAATTATGTGGTTTTTACTCAAAATGGAACATCTAGTGCCTTCAGTTCCTATCTTACAGGTAAGAAACAAAATATATTATTTCAAATTTATTTTTTATTATTATTTAGGCACAGGAGTGGCTGTGTGGTAAGTAGCTTGCTTACCAACCACATGGTTCCGGGTTCAGTCCCACTGTGTGGCACCTTGGGCAAGTGTCTTCTACTATAGCCTTAAGCCAACCAAAGCCTTGTGAGTGGATTTGGTAGACGGAAACTGAAAGAAGCCTGTCATATATATGTGTGTGTGTGTGTATGGAGAACAGGACAAGTAAACACAGGGAAAGGACCCTTCATCAGTTGTCAGCTGTCTATCTACTCCTCATTTTGAGCATTCAATGACAATATGAGTCTTGGAAGACAGTTGCTCCGATAAATTCTGAAATAAAATTTAGGATATATGGAGGGTCAAAGTTGGGAACAAAAACATGACAAGGAAACCAAACGAAAACAAACACGGAGGGTCATTATACCAAAACGAGAGCACTATTTTCCTAAAATTTTATTTTAGAATTTATGGGAGCAACTGTCTTCCAAGACTCATGTTGTCATTGAATGCTCAAAATGAGGAGTAGACAGACAGACCGACAACTGATGAAGGGTCCTTTCTCTGTGTTTACTTGTCCTGTTTTCCATTTTTGTCCCATTATTTACGTATTTAACTCGTTTGTTTACATATTTCATGTTGTTTGAACTGTTGCTGATGTCCTGGTCCCATATATGTATGTGTGTGTATATATATATATATACTATATATTATTTACTATTTATTATTTAATTGAACACCACGCATCCATTTCCAAGTTTATATATATCTGTGTGTGTGTATCTTTCAGACTGTGTTTGTCCCTGCTCCCCACCGCTAGAAAACAAGTGTTGTTTTGTTTATGTCCCTATAACTGAGCAGTTTGACAAAAAAGACTAATGTTACCATTTAACTACAAGCCCTTCAAGGCAGTGCCCCAGCATGGCCACAGTTCAATGACTGAAACAAGTAAAAACTAAAGATAATATACTTTTATATGACCGTGCATATTCTGGCACACACACACACGCACACACACACATGCACACACAAACGCACGAACACACACACACGCACAAACACACGTACGAACAGACACATACACACACGCATGCACACACATGAACAAGCATGCAGGCACACACATGCACAAACACACACACACACATGAACACACACACTCATACATGCACAGGTGTACGCACACACACACACACACACACACACCATGCTTTTCTAAGAATGGCATTGAATTTCTCTTTGCAGTTTCTAAATCCGTCAACTCCACTTATGGACTCTTCATTGAAAACTCTAAATCTTCTCTTATGAAGAGGAGTTCCCTCGATGTAGAATTGTTTGGCAAAGAATTTTCAGAGAAGCTTCTGTCTGTGAGTTTCCTTTTCAACTTTCTCTTTCATTTTCATTCTGATATAATTTTAGAAAAAAAACAATTAGCCATTCTTTGGCTGTCTGACGTGCAAAATGTTGTTCTGGAGGTCAAGAATTTAATTGTAAGGAACCGTGTGTGTCACTGACAGGACAGTAAGCTGTTAGGTTCCTCACTGGCTGCGGTTGTGTGCTTGAGAAGTTCGCTTCCCAACCACATGGTTCCTGCTTCAGCCCTACTGTGTGGCACTATGGAAAAGTGTCCTTTGCTATAGCCTCGAGCCAACCAAAGATTCGTGAGGGAATTTGGTAGACGGAAACTGAAAGAAGCCTGTCATATGTGTGTGTGTGTGTATGTGTGTGTGTGAGTATTTGTGTGTGTCCCCTGTCACCACTTCACAACTGATGTTGGTGTGTTTATGTCCACTTGACTTAGAAGTTTGCTAAAAAAAAAGGAGACCAATAGAATAAATATCAGACTTTAAAAAAAGTACTAAGCCTGATTTGTTTGACTAAACCCTTCAAGGTGGTGCCCCATTCCTAATGCCTCCCCCCACTCACCCATCACAGACATAAGCCATTTTCTGCAGCAAATTCAGAACAACAATTTTTCACAAATAAAACTTCACCTAATTAATCCTTTGTTTTTTTAACATCCATGGCCCCATCTTGGTCACCCCATTATTGCCTCAGTTTTTTTCAGCTCCTCTGCTGGACTTTTCCACCACTCCTTGTGGTGGGGTACTGCCCACTTTGGCAACCACTGATCTAAGGCAAATTCATCAGATCAGTATGTCAGGCAATACGCTTAGCAGCATTTCTTCCAGTTCCTTACATTCTGAGTTCAAATTCTGCCACAGTCACTTTTGCCTTTCATCTTTTCAGGGTCATCTGTGCAGGGGGCTCGATGTAATCAACTTCGACCCCTCACCTAAAATTCCTGGTCCTAAGACAAAATTTGAAACCATTTTCTAATTTATGTCTTTATGTTTTTTCATTGCAGTTCAGACTATACGCTGATGGTATTGAGAGTTTGGTGTCCGATGAATCCACTTCTGAAGAGGTTGAACCTACAGCCGGAATGTCTTTGACACTGTTTGATGTTTTATTACGACCAGTTGAATTCTTCCGTGGGTCAGGAGAGTTGATGTCCGCCGCATGGAATGCACCGTCTGAACCAACATCAGCTCTGCAGGTAATATTTCTTTCATCATCATCATCGTCGTATAACATCTGTTTTCCATGCTGGCATGGGTTGGACTGAGGGCTGGTAGACAGAAACTGGAAGAAGCCTGTCGTATATGTATATATGTTTGCGTATCTGTGTTTGTCCCCCAACATCGCTTGACAACCAATGGTGGTGTGTTTACATCCCCGTAACTTAGTAGTTCAGCAAAAGAGACCAATAGAATACGTCCTAGGCTTACAAAGAATAAGTTCTGGGGTCGATTTGCTCGAGTAAAGGCAGTGCCTCAACAGGTCTTCTCAAGCACAGTTTATTGCCCAATGATTGAAGGGCACCCTTAAATGGGCTGGTTATGCTGCACTGGCATAGGCCACGGTCTCCCTTGTCTTACCGGGTCTTCTCAAGCACAGCATATCTCCAAAGGTCTTGGTCACTTGTCATCGCCTCCATGAGGCCCAACATTCGAAGGTCGTGCTTCACCACCTCATCCTAGGTCTTCCTGGGTCTACCTCTTCTCCAGGTTCCCTCTGCTGCTAGGGTGTGACACTTTTTCTCTACTTTTTATTCCATACTCCCCATGTCAATCTAATGAAAGGTAAAAAATGAATCGGGAGAAAAAAGGAGCAGAAGCAGAGCCGGCGACCCTTGTTTTTGAGGCCTGTTTCACATCTTAATAATGGAGTGTAATTAGTGCTGCTGATGCTTAATTGTGGTAACATTAAATTACTGTAGCAGTAGTTAGGTAGTCGAATGATCTCCCTTGCAAGAAAGATTATAGAGTAACTTCCCTTTCTAAGTTTCTCGAAGCATCTGTGTCATGAGACGTGATTCTTAATTATTCAAGAACCTTAGTGTTTCTCTTGGAAGTTTCTAGAATGTCTAGCGTTCCATTAATAAAAACAGCTTGCTAACAACCCAGCTTTTCGCTTCTCAATCGACTAGACTCTGAGCCATTCAAGTCTTTGCTCTGCCTGTCTCTTTCTCTATGACACATGACTGAAAACCACCACTTAGCTGTTATTTCTACATTTTCTACCACTGGACTTTCTTGCATAGATTACTTCATTCAACTAGATTCTACATATCAGTTCTATGTATCATCATTGACCAGTAAATAAAATATATTTTTGTGTGGTAAATATATAGGTCTTGAATTTATTCTTCATCTCATTATGAGCTATTTGTAATAACATACACACAGCCACATCAACACCTTGTTCTCACTATATATTTCCACTACAATTTGCATGTCACAGGCAAGGCCATAATAGGTGCAGGAATGTGTGTGTGTTTAAAACGTTTGTTTCACAACCACATGGTGCATGGTTCAATCTCAATGTGTGACACCTTAGGTAAATATCTTCTGCCCAGGATGACCAAAACCTTGTGAGATTTGGAACACAGAAATTGAAAGAAGCCCATTGTGTGTGTGTGTGTGTGTGTGTGTGTGTGTGTGTGTGTGTATTTGTATTTCCTTGTCTTAATATCACAAGACTGTTGTAAATGAATAATTCCGCCAAATCACGTCTGGCCATGGAAAAATATTACCTTATCTGGAAACAAGGGTTGGCAACTTGTCAAAAGGGCATATAAAGAATATGCAGTAATGTATAAATGCCTGGAAAGTGAACAGTGTTGTGGAGGGAGTAAGTGGACGCTGGGTTTCTCCTCCCAAAATGCATGGTGGTACATTTGTCCACAGCCAGCTTGAGTTGCCAGTCCATGATCCACTGCTGCATTGTGTCCAGGTCTGCTTGCAATAGAGATCTATACTGTACAGGATCTGACCTCTTTATTTCGAGGTACAGCTTGATGTCATCTGCATATTTCAGCACTGTGGCATTCTTAAAGTTGGCATCTATGTCATTAACATATGCAACAAATAAAAGGGGTCCAAGAACAGATCCCTGTGGTACACCAGATGTCATCTCATAGGGTGAAGAGTGCTGTCCTAGAACTGTGACAACCTCTTTTCGGCCGAAAATAAAGGACTTCAACCAGTTATAGAGATCATCTCTTACACCTATTGCAGAGAGTTTCACCATAATTCTTTTGTGTGGCACAGAGTTAAAAGCCTTAGCAAAGTCCAGGTAAATAACATCCACCCAGGATCAGTGATTTGGGTAACGTCCTCAAGAAACTCGATGAGTTGATTACAGCAGCTGGAGTTAGGAATAAATCCAAATTGTGACAGCTGGATGAGGCTGTGAGACTTCCAGAAGTTCCAGAGGGTTTCCCTGATACAGGATTCCATCAGTTTGGCGATGAAGCTAGTAAGACTAACGGGGCGATAGTTGACAGGCGATGTGCAGTCGCCTTTTTTGAACAGAGGATAACACTGGCAGTTTTCCACTGCTCTGGAGTAACACCATTGTCAAGACAGAATTGGAAGAATAGAGAAAGTTGGCTTAGAAGAAAGTACCCACCGCGTTTGAGAAGTAGGTATGTAACACCATCGAGACCAGGAGAGGCATAGTCGCGTTTGTTCTTAAGGTGGCGTTGTAGCATTGCTGGTGTAAATTGCATATTTTGAACATTTCTTTACAAACAAGAGATAATTACTTGAAATATATTCAGTTTTTTGATAACGATGTGATATTAAAAATATTTGGATTTTCTTTATTGCAGGGTAACATACTTTTACAAGATGAACACCAAACTCTACATCTTATGAATGGCTTTATTGCCAAAGTCGATCTAATGACAGCACTGTCTCTTGACATTTCTGGTTCAATGGTAAATAGCATTTGGAGCCGAACATCTCAAAGCGTAGTAACAAACAGGTAAGTTGAACTACCTTTAGCCGTTTAGTATTTAAACCAGCCATATATGTTTTATGTTCAAACTGGCCAGATCCAGCCTCTTGTACATACCTTACAAAGTCATTCCAAAAATAAGCAATCAGATCATCAAAATCTCAAAGGTTTGAGATAATCCATGATCAATTCAAAACAATGTGAATAAGTAAGCTTTATGTTTGACAGAGTAAAGGCAGTAAGCTGGCAGAATCGTTAGCACGCTGGGCGAAATGCTTAGCGGTATTTTGTCAGTTACTACATTCTGAGTTCAAGCTCCGTCAAGGTCGACTTTGCCTTTCATCTTCTCAGAATTGATTGAATTAAATACCAGTGGGACACTGGGGTCAATGCAATCGACTAATCCCCACCTCCAAAATTTTCGGCCTTGTGTCTTCAGTAGAAAGGATTATGTTTGACACAGTAATCTGAATGCTAAAGGCTTAAAGACAATTTAATTGCATCAGAAAGTTATTATTTAGACAAACATACCCATCAACAGGAATGGTCAGAGGATGAAGCAGCTCACTTCAAATACTCATGGTTCCCAGTTCAATATCATTGAACAGCACTTTGGACAAGTATCTTCTACTATTGTATTAATCCAAGCTTTCAGAGTGAATTTGTCAAAAGGGAAACTACAGGAAGCCTGTCTTCTGTACCTATTCTTAGATGATAGAATTAACCGATTATCCAGTTGAACACCAACTCTGGTTCTTTGTGATGTATGAGATAATCCATATATTACGATTGCTTCCTCCTTTCTCATCACAAATTTTGGAGGTCCTGTCAAAGGTCATAACTGCTGCCTTTTCTCTCTGCTTAAAACTTTAAAAGCATAACGAACACAGAGACGAAGCCTGTCATACATTTATCATCATCATACGACATCCGTCTTCCATGCTGGCATGGGTTGGACAGTTTGACAAGAGCTGGCCAGGAAGGAGACTACACCAGGCTACTGTGTCTCGTTTGGCAGGGTTTTTATCGTTGGATGCCCCTTCTTAACACCAACCACCCTATACATATATATATATGTGTGTGTGTGTGTTTGTCCCCCACTCCTGCTTGACAATTAGTGTTGGTGTGTTTACATCCCATAACACTATCTGGCCTGTTATCTTTGCACTTGGTAGAAGTTTTGATGGGTAGGTTCCACCAATATTCCTTGTGTTGGTGTTTACACATGTATTCAGTAACAACGGGGTTCTCTATTTTTATTCCTGGACAGCCTTTGGTTGGGGGATGGCATTGCATATTGTTTAGGCAACAACATTGTGTTACATTGTGAAATAATACCTCAATGACACATCTGGGCAGCTGGTGTTATACCCTCCACTGAAATGTCACATAACCAGCATTTCCTGTTGCGTTTTGGGTCTCCAAGGGCTTCACTGCGTGCATGCGCACATACACACGAGTACTGTCCAAATCTCCGACCAATCACATACAGCTAGCTGGCATTCAATTGGTGTATCAAGTTTTGGGCATTTTGATTGGGTTTTGGATAGAAAATTCACAAAAAAGTCACCTCTATTGATTTTTTATTGGCTTTGCAGGGTGACTGGGGAAATGTAAAGATGTGCACGACCACCCTTGGACGGTTTCGAATGACCATAGAAAGTGCGAGCCCTCTAACTGAAAAATTGTGGATTTGTATAAAGGATACACACACAGACAGACAGACATTTTGCCATTTATATATAGAGAGATTTTGTAGCAATCTCCAGCTCTTGTATATGTGTGTGTGTGTGTGTGTGTGTGTGTGTGTGAATACCTTTCCATCTAATCATTGTTTCATTGTTGCAGTGGAGCCTTGTTATTCGATGGTTCTGTCAAGTTGGAGTCAAAAATATTGAAAGCTGGAATTGATTTTAAAATTGGTGGTGAAGGACACATAGACTTCAAAACCGATGTTGATTTTCTTAAAATGCCAGTGAAAAGTTGTATGAGAATGATGCGACCCCATGTATCATGGACGTAAGTAAATCTTCATTACTATTATTATTATTATTCAGTAGCCTAATTTTTATCACATACTTTCACTGCCCTACTGAGTGCAGCTCTGTGTGCCCTGGGTGTGCGCTGTGGTTTGTGATGCTATTTTCTCTACATTATTTATACTTGTTAGTCCTGGTGATATTGTTATGTATTTCATCATCATCATCATCGTTTAATGTCCACTTTCCATGCTGGCATGGGTTGGACGGTTTGACTGAGGACTGTCGAGCCAGAAGGTTGCACCAAGCTCCAATCTGATCTGGCAAAGTTTCTACAGCTGGATGCCCTTCCTAACGCCAACCACTCCTAGAGTGTAGTGGGTGCTCTTACATGTCACTGGCACAAGGGCCAGTCAGGCGGTACTGGCAACGGCCACGCTTGGATGTTGTTTTTCATGTGCCAGTAATGCAACACTGGCAATGATCACACTCGAAAGGTGCCTTTTACGTGCCACTGGCACAGGAGGCAGTCAGCTGCCTTGGCAACAATCACACTCAAATGGTGCTCTTAGTGCTCCACTAGCACGAGTGCCAATCAGGCGGAACTGTCATCGGCCATGTCAGCGATTTTCATATCACTTGCCTCAACAGGTCTTTGCAAGCAAAGTTTATTGTCGAATGAATGAGGGGTATTCATAAGTGGGCTGGTTACACCCCTGGCATAGTCCACGGGTTATGGTCTCACTTGGCTTGTCGGGTCTTCTCATGCACAGCATATCTCTAAAGGTCTCAGTCACTAATTGCCTCATTGAGGCCCAATGTTCAAAGGTCATGCTTCACCACTTCATCCCAGGTCTTCCTGGGTCTACCTCTTCCACAGGTTCCCTCAACCGCTATGGTGTGGCACTTTTTCACACAGCTGTCCTCATTTATTCTCACCACATGACCATACCAGCGCAGTCGTCTCTCTTGCACACCACATCTGATGCTTCTTAGGTTCAACTTTTCTCTCAAGGTACTTACACTCAGTCGAGTATGCACACTGACATTACACATCCAGCGGAGCATACTGGCTTCATTCCTTGCAAGCTTACACATGTTCTCAGCAGTCACGGCCCATGTTTCACTGCCATGTAGCATGGCTGTTTGTACACATGCATCATACAGTCTAGCTTTTACTCTAAGCGAGAGGCCTTTTGTCACCAGCAGGGGTAAGAGCTCTCTGAGCTTTGCCCAGGTTATTCTTATTCTAGCATCTACACTTTCAGCACACCCTCCTCCGCTACTGACTTGGTCCCCTAGGTCACGGAAGCTATCAACTACTTCTAGTTTTTCTCCCTGGAATATGGCAGAAGTTGTTCTCTGCACATTTTAAGTGTTTATTGCTCCCGGGCATCTGCCACATACAAAAACTATCTTCCCCATTAGCCTTCCTTTGATATTACTGCACCTCTTATGTGTCCATAGCTTACACTGGGTACATCTTATAGCGTTTCTACCTACGCCTCTACTACAGATTGAGCAGGGCCATCTACCTGAAGGGATTTGTGGCTTGCCTGCCTTTCTACTTATTAGGACTTTGGTTTTACCTAGGTTGATTTTAAGACCCTTCAATTCTAATCCTTGCTTCCACACTTGAAACTGCTCCTCCAGTTCTGATAGTGACTCAGCAATTAGAGCAAGGTTGTCAGCATAAAGGAGCTCCCAGGGCATCCTGTCTTGAATTCCTCTGCTATTGCCTGGAGGACTATGATGAATAAGAGGGGGCTGAGGACGTCTGAATATTTTTTTATCATACCTGATGAGCCAACTATGATAGGAATTGTTTCTGCTTTTAAACTCCACGTTCGAGTTACCTATATTCCCAGGTCTTTGTATTTTGAAAGTTTCTTTTAGAGAACCATTGTCATCTGTTGCTACTGATACACTAATTAAAAAGCATTTTATTCTTGATGATCTCTGACAACTATATCTGGCCTATTATTATTATTATTATTATTATTCAGTAGTTTTATTTTTATAGCGTGCTTTCACTTCACTACCGAGTGTGTCTCTGTGTGCCTTGAGTATGTGCTGTGGTTTGTTGTGATGCTCTTATTTTCACTGTATTGAAAGTGTTTTGCGTAGGATGTGTGCGGTGACTAGTAGTGCAATTTTCTGTATGTTATATATATTTATAAGTCCTGGTGTTTTTGTTATGTATTTGTCTGACTAGTTTTTTTTATGATTATTATTATTATTGCTATGTTTTGAGTTCAAATTCTGCCATGGTCGACTTTGCCTTCCATCCTTCTGGGCTCAATAAATTACTAGGGTCGAA
This sequence comes from Octopus sinensis, assembly GCF_006345805.1. Lineage (NCBI taxonomy): Eukaryota > Metazoa > Mollusca > Cephalopoda > Octopoda > Octopodidae > Octopus > Octopus sinensis. Next base: position 2,063,058 of record NC_043003.1, read on the forward strand.
GTGATCGATTGTCCCCTTCCCCACAAAAATCCAGGACTTGTGCCTATAGTAGAAACGATTATTATACTACTACTACTACTGCTGCTATCATCATCATCATCATCATCATCAAGATGGAGAGCTGGCAAAACCATCATCATGTCTGACAAAATGCTTAGAATCATTTCATCCGTCTTTAATGTTCTGAGTTCAAATTCTGTTGAGGTCGGCTTTGCCTTTCATCCTTTTGGGGTCAACGAAATAAACACCAGTTGACAACTGGAGTCGACATAATCAGCTGGCCCCTTCCCCACCAAATTTCAGGCCTTGTGCCAATTACAGAAAAGGTTAATATTGTTATTATTATTTAATCAAGGAGGCAAGCTGGTAGAATCGTTAGCACATCAAGCAAAATGCTTCACAGCATTTCATCTGTCTTTACATTCTGAGTTCAAATTCTGCTGAGGTCAACTTTGCCTTTCATCCTTCCTGGGGCGTCAATAAAATAGTTACTAGTTGAACACTTGGGACGATGTAATCGACTGACTTCATCCTCGAAATTACTGGTCTTGTGCCAAAATTTGAAACCATTATTATCATTATTATTTAATCAATAAGGAAGGGAAAGGTTTCTCACAGCCGTTGGCCAGATAAGAGACACGTTAGAAACTCTTTTGGGTTGAGGAAGAATTATTGAAAACTGCGGAGGAAGCAGAAAATTTTGGATGGGACAAACATGCCAAGTTTTAGGAAAAGTTTCGTTTTCACATGTTTCCTTAATTTGTTTAAAAAGATACATTGCAAACATAAATGGAAGTTATTTCCTAAATTCTGGAATCCCTTAAAAATTACTGCCAGTTTTTTATGTAGTGTTTTAGAAACGGAAATCTGTGAACAGTGGCTCTCCTCTCCAACATCGCAGTTAGAGAAGTGTAGCTGCAAAAGGGAGATAACTGTAATTTCACCGAGAATGTGAAGCAAATAAAGGGAGACAATCTTCTTCATCTGTTTAAATGTCATAAAACTTACCAGCGAGTGATATTCATTGTGCAAGAAATAGCAGCCAAATTTCCTTCATATCTCATTCTCAAATTACGTGTCCATTTTGAGACTTTTGCTGAAAAAGGACACTTTTAATTCATCATATTAGAAAATTTGTGATGGTCAAGACTGGAACGTCTTCGATCCTAGGTCTCACTTGCTCAGAATTTACCAGAAATTAAACAATAATTCAGTGCAGTTACTCTATTTAATAGTGTATAAGACATGTTTTTTTTTTAATGCATCAAAAAATTGCTCTACGTTTAATGAGGCTTTATAACGGATGGCAGACTGAGCGCTATAGACAAGGGAACTGGATGAACGTAAATCCGCTAGGTACAATACAATAACTGTTACTAAGAATAAATTATTAAAAACAAAAATATCCAGTCTGATGGTGACGTGTTTAGAATATGTTAACGGTTATGTGAAGAGATCACATCATCTTTTTATACCTCCTTCCTCAGCAAACGTAACCCACAATTGATCTGCGTCTTACATTGTTTAATGGCTGTAATACTTTTAAGAAACATTTTTTAATTATCTAAATGAAAAACTCTCCTGGAAAGAAGAAAGCAATGTTAAACTTTCGTCTACCAGTCAGCCATTTGCAATGAGTGGATGACAACAAAATCATAGCAGTGGTGCACCACCCTGGTGGCCAATCACAGTAACAATAAGCATCACAGCCATAAATATGAGTTTTACATCTTGTATGACAGTTCTCTGGACCCAAATATAATCAACTAAAACTGTTCATCTGAAAGAAGATAAAACTGAAGTGCAATAGTCATATCATGTGGTTTACTCTTTTACTTGTTTCAGTCATTGGACTGCGGCCATGCTGATGAAGAGGCCTTTAGTTTAGCAAATCGACCTCAGAGCTTATTCTATCAGTCTCTTTTGCCGAACTGCTAAGTTATGGGGACATAAACACACCAGCATCGGTTTCCAAGTGATGTTAGGGGGACAAACACAAACACCCATACATATGACGGGCTTCTTTCAGTTTCCTTCTACCAAATCCACTCACAAGGCTTTTGTCAGCCTGAGGTTATAGTAGAAGACACTTGCCCAAGGTGCCACGCAGTGGGACTGAACCCAGGACCATGTGGTTGGTAAGCAAGCTACTTACCACACAATCACTCCTGTGCCTATATGTATAAGATAGATTTATAGTTTTATATTTTATTCCAGTATACTATCACAGCATTGTATGTTTTCATGGGCAGAACCATGCATTTCCCCCAACAAAGCCACTTTGAAATATCTTTCAATGTGTGCAGAGTGAAATGTCCCAATTTTGTTTGTTTTTTTTCTCCACACAATATATTCATCAAATAGGGTTGCATCATGTGAGAGAGTGCATTAAATGCTGCTAAATACAGCAATTAAAAGGATGTAAATGCTGCAGAAAAGACACATTGGAAACTGCTCAGATTTGCCAACCAAATTGTGAAAGTAACAGAGTTTTCTCACATTTCCATTGTATACTCTTTTACTTGTTTCAGTCATTTGACTGCGGCCATGCTGCAGCACCGCCTTTAGTCGAGCAAATCGACCCCGGGATTTATTCTTTGTAAGCCCAGTACTTATTCTATCGGTCTCTTTTGCCGAACCGCTAAGTGATGGGGACGTAAACACACCAGCATCGGTTGTCAAGCAATGCTAGGGGGACAAACACACACACACAAACACATGCACACACAGACACACACATATATACGACAGGCTTCTTTCAGTTTCCGTCTACCAAATCCATTCACAAGGCATTGGTCGGCCCGGGGCTATAGCAGAAGACACTTGCCCAAGATGCCACGCAGTGGGACTGAACCCGGAACCATGTGGTTGGTTAGCAAGCTACTTACCACACAGCCACTCCAGCGCCTATATAATGTTTTTTTTATATTTCTTTCGAAACACAATGTTAATATTTTATTTTATTTTATTTTTCACAGGCAAAATATTACAAAATATGACAGTTTTTCAAGCAAAAGCCATAAAACCAAAATTAACCGAACATACCAGCTTCCTGACATGTCCTATTTCTTGAACCAATTCAACTCAAAGCAATGCCATAACATGATAGATTCCTTGGAATTATAGTCTGAGATTGGTTCCAACAAGTGTTTGTCCCATTTTGTTTTTCTCTTCACCAGAATTTCATTATTTTGATATAAACTATATTTTTTTTTAATTATCTTTGTTTTGGCTTTGTTTTTTTTTTATTTCATTTATCTTTTTTTTTTCTTTTTACTTGTTTCAGTCATTAGACTGTGGCCATGCTGGGGCCTCTAAGAATTTTTAGCTGAATGAATTAACCCCAGCACTTATTTTCTTTTTCAAAGATGGTACTTATTCTATCGATTTCTTTTGCTGAACTGCTAAGTTACAGGGATGTAAACACACCAACACCAGTTGTCAAGCAATGGTGGGGGACATATACACACACACACACACACATACACACACACAGAATATATACATACAACCGGCTTCTTTCAGTTTTTGTCTACCAAATCCACTCACAAGGCTTTGGTCAGCCCGATGCTATAGTAGAAGACACTTGCCCAAGGTGTCAGACAGTGGGACTGAACCCGGAACCATGTGGTTGGAAGCAAGCTTCTTACCACAGAGCCACAACTGCAGTTTTTGAAAATATTTAAAGATAACGACATCAATGATGAGGAACAAAAATAAATGCCACTGATGGAATTTATGAAACGATAAGAAGTCTGTGTGTGTGTGTGTGTGTGTGTGTGTGTGTAATTCTTATCAATTCACAAATATATATTTGAAATATTGGTTTCTAATTTTGGCACAAGGCCAGCAATTTCAGGGGAGGTGGTAATTCGGTTACATCCACTCCATGGCTCAACTGGTTCCTATTTGATCAAGCGTGAAATGAGGACAGGCAAAGTCGACCTCAGTGGAGTTTGAACTCAGAACGTAAAGACAGACAGAATGCCACTGAGTACTTTGCCCAGCATACTGCCTTAAATATATATCATCATCATCATTGTCATCATCATCATCATTGTCATTATCATCATCATCATCATCATCATCATCATCGTCATCATCATTATCATCTTCATCATCAGCGTCACTGTCATCATCATCATCATTATCATCGTCGTCGTTATCATTTAATGTCTGTTTTTCCCATGCTGGCATGGGTTGGATGGCTTGCCAGGCTTCGGCAATCCAGACAGTTGCCCCAGGTTGCAATTATGTGTTCTGGCCTGGTTTCTACGGCTGGATGCCCTTCCTAATGCAGAGTGTCCTGGCTGCTTTATTCTTTGCACCAGCATGGGCACTTTTATGTGGCACTGAAAGAAATATTAATTAATAATTCTTTCTAATTTTTTGGCACAAGGCCAGCAATTTTGGAGTGAGGAAGAAAGTCAATTAAAATCAATGCCATACTTGATTAGTTCTTTACTTAGTGGCACCATCGTTACCAGTTCCGCCTGACTGGTCCCATGCTGGTGACATGTAAAAAGTACCATTCAAGTATGGTCAATGCCAGTACCCCCTGACTGGCCCCTGTGCTGGTGGCATTTAAAAAGCATCCACTACACTCTCGGAGTGGTTGGCATTAGGAAAGGAATCCAGCTGTAGAAACTTTGCCAATCCCCAGTCAAACCGTCCAACCCATGCCAGCATGGAAAACGGACGTTAAACGATGATGATGATGATGATGATCCCTGAAGGGAAGAAAGGCAAAGTTGATCTGGATGGGATTTGAACTCAGAATGTAGAGAGCCAAAAGTAATTCCTTGAAGCATTTGTCTGGCAGGATGCTGATTCTGCTGGCTCATTAACGATGCAGCTATCATTTGATAATTCTTTTATTTGCTTCAGTCACTTGGCTGCAACCATGCTGGAGCACCCTTTTGTCAAGCACATCAGTCCCAGGATTTATTCTTTGTAAGCCTAGTACTTATTCTATTGGTCTCTTCTTCCGAACTGCTAAGTTCCAGGGACATAAACACAGATGCACACCCCCACACACACATATATATATATATACATATACGATGGGCTTCTTCCAGTTTCCATCTACCAAATCCAATCACAAGGCTTTGGTCGGCCTGAAGCTATAGTAGAACACACTTGCCCAAGGTGTCACACAGTGGGACTGAACCCAGGACCATATTGTTGGTAAGCAAGCTACTTACCACACAGCCACGCCTGTTCCTAATCCCAGGATTTAATGACTTCTTTCTACAGCAAATATAATTCAAGCCAAACTTTATCTTTGTTGTTTTTTTTAAACAGTGAGTTAACAAAGTGTCGGACCAAATACCTTGTTTTATTTATTTCAGTTCTTTGAGATTTAATCTTGCTGGGTCAAAGTGGACAAACACAAAGCCATCCATTGGATGTAGTTGTTGTTGTTGCTTAGCTACAAGCAGGCCTATGAGCAAAGGTGTTACAGTCATGACCATCCAGCCTTTTTCTTAGGCACAGTGCCCTTGGAACCATATTGTAGAAAATATATCGTGGTACTCTGTTGATCACAATGATGAGGGTTCCAGTTGATCTGATCAATGGAAGAGCCTGCTCGGGAAATTAATGTGCAAGTGGCTGAGCACTCCACAGACAGCTGTGTACCCTTAACATAGTTCTCGGGGAGATTCAGCATGGTTCTTTTGAAATATAGGTACAACAGAAACAGGTAGAAAGGGTGAGAGAAAGTTATGGCGAAAGAGCACAGCAGGGAGCCTTGTGGAGCTTTAGGTGTTTTCGCTCAATAAACACTCACAACACCCAGTCTGGGAATTGAAACTGCGCTTCTATGACTGCGAGTCCGCTGCCCTAACCACTGGGCCATTGCACCTCCAAGCCTTGGGACCATATTGTAGAAAATATATATTCAAACAATGTAACAACAGATGAAATAGAGAAAAAGTTTGTACAGTTTGGTTTATTCTATAGAAAATACCATCTCCACAGATTCTGCTTACCATTAGAAGTTGTGGACTGTGACAAAATTGGGTGGCATAATAATGTAATAAATGGTAAAGGGGCTTCTTTTTCAGTTTTAAGAAATGTCTGTTCTTCATAATCAGGATTTTATGTCTGGGCTGACAGTGATTAGTCATGCCTGTTGATATAGCAGCACACTAATTGCTGATTAGTGAGAATTAACTTAGTTTGGCTGTTGAGTAAGTCTGTTAGCATAGCTGACATGTATTAGTGAAGTCCACCCATCCAGTATAAGGTTTTTATAAGATGGCAGGGTGGGAGACCATCAGTTTCTGATATTGCATTAGGTGAGCCAACGAGTTATCATTTACATCATTGTTTGACCTGATATAAATATAATGAAATTACCTGTTACTGGGCAGCCAACTAGGTTACTGCAAGCAGGTGATTTTGCACCTGCTTGTCTATCGGTAGTGGAGTTGAAAGGAAAAGGGAACAATGAAAGGGTCTGGTCCAGGCTATGCTTTTAAGGAGACATTTTATGGTCAGTTGTATAAGTGTGTGTGGGGAGAGGGGTACCAGCAAAGTCAAGACCTACCTGAAGCAGTAATCTCTAGCTACACTATCACAGCCCTCAGTCTGTTATAACACCTGCAGTTTTTGACTAGAACTTTTTATCGATCCTGGAAGGATGCATAGCAAAGTCAGCCTTGATGAGATTTGAACTCAGTACATAACAGACCATAGATTAACACTGCAAGTCATTTTGTAAGACATTAATGGTTCTCTTAATCCCTCAGTATTAAACAGGGTCTCTCACAACGATCCTAGTGTCTCTCCCCTGTTTGTTCCAGTGTTTGTTAATTGTGCTCAAAGCGTGTCTCATTATTAGAAGACTCCCTAATAAAGTCAGCTGGCAGAATCGTTAGCACGTCGGGTGAAATGCTTAGCGGTATTTCATCTGCTGCTACATTCTGAGTTCAAATTCCACCGAGGTTGACTTTGCTTTTCATCCTTTTGGGGGTTAATAAATTAAGTACCAGTTGCATACTGGGGTTGATCAAATTGACTGGCGTTGTGCCTATAGTAGAAAGGATTAATATGAAACTCCCAGTACAAAGTAATTTTTAAACAGCCCCATCACCATTTAGTATTTCTGCTTTGGTTAATGGTATCTAAGTCATTACTTCATTCTGGCAAGGTGCCAAGTTCCAAGAACTCACCCTTTCCCGTTATTGCTTAAGAATTTGTGTCAATGCTGTAGAATTTAAGATAACATACCTTCCATCTGAGAGTACTGTAATCCCATATCTGCAGTGTGTCGTATGGCATAATATGATGCCAATCACTGCCTGTGAGTTTCCTCCGCTGTTATATATAATTTGGGTCAAATTCTTCGTTAATTTTTATGAATAGAGCAAAATGTTTGTATCCAAAAAAAATTTGACAAACTTGACCGTCTGCTTCTGCTTCAGTATCAAGTCTCAGTGAGACAAGTCAGACATTGATGAAGAATATTTCTGTCCAATCTTAGTCCAGGAATAGAGAACAATAGAGAAACAATTCTTAACCCTTTTGTTACCAACCCAGCTGAAACCGGTTCTGGCTCTGTAGTACAAATGTCTTGTTTTCATAAGTTTTGAATTAAAATCTTCCACCAAACCTTAGTCGCAGTTTATGTTCCTAACACTTAGCTCAATGATAACTAAGTTATTTTACTAAATTCTTTGTTATATTTAAAATTAATTGAAAGGAACACAGAACATCTCAACAGAAATACAGTAACAAAATGGTTAAATATTAGGAAATGAAATTTACTGAAAACAAATAACAGAGAATTACAGTAGGACATGTTCACCTATGTCCTACCTTTTGGACATGACACCTAAAGAAGAGAAAAAAACAGAAAGTTCCAGAGGTAATTAAGTGTGTTTATTTACATTTTATATTGAAAATATTTTGTGAGATGAAAAAAATTTTTTTAAGTGTTGGCAGCCTGCTCTGACGCTCAACAAGATGTAGAAATTGTAAATTTACATTTAATTTATTCAACATTTAATTCATTTTATGTTTTTATTTCATTTAGCTTAGTAGGAAAATATACATAGACACAGATAGATACGACTGAGTGGTTTGCAGCCATATGGTTCCAGGTTCAGTCCCACCGCACGGCACCACAGGCAAGTGCCTCCAACTACATATTGAACCAGTTTTGGTGACAGTACTTTTTGGCAAATATGCACACACACACACACACACACCTGTACAGAAATATACACATACAGATAAAGATAGTGAGAGAGAGAGAGAGAGAGGCTACAACTTATTCGTTGAATATGATTGACAAACTTTTCTCCCTCCTCAGAAACATAAAAAGAAATAAGCTCATACACATAAACTGAGAGGGAGGGGGGAAAGGAGAGAGAGAGAGAGGAGGAGGAGGAGGAGAGAGAGACAGACAGAGAAAAAGAGGGAGGGGGGTTGAAGGAGGAACATTAAATCATCTGATGTCAAATAAGTCAGCATCGAATGAACGATGCCATCACAGCTGGGCCCAAAACTATCTCCAAACCTTTCAGCATAACTGATAGTATAATTTCTAACATTATCTTTTAGTTTTTACCTAATTCAGTCATGCTGCGGCCATGCTGGAACACTAGTCAAAAGAATTGACCCCAGTGCGTATTTTTCAAATCTTGGTATTTAATCTGTCGGTATCTTTGGTTGAACCACTAAGTTACAGGGACATAAACACACCGGGTGTCAAGCGGTAGTGGACAGCAAACACACACACACACATATGTATATATATATATATGTTGGTCTTCTTTCAATTTCCGTCTTCCAAATCCATTCACAAGGCTTTGGTTGGTCCAAGGCTATAATAGAAGGCACTTGCTCAAGGTGCCACACAGTGGGACTGAACCTGGAACCATGTGGTTGGAAGCAAACTTCTTACCAAGCTGCCATGTCTCTGCATACATGAATAAAAATTATATGTATATATATATATATATATATATGTAGAGAGAGAGAGAAGGAGACAGACAGACAGATATAGATAGATAGACAAAACTATATATATATATATAATATATATATATATATATATATATATAAATAAAGGTTGGTCACGGCTGGAACACTTTAATCAAAAGCTTCCTCATCAGAGCTGAAACCAGCAAGAAACCAAATTGAATGTATTTTGGGTTCTCCTGACAATTTGTTCCAGTTCACTGGCGATAACATTATTCAAAGCAGTTCACTGTTGAATAGCAACTGAGTTTGGGCAACAAGGATTCAAGACTAACAGCCGACACTCTGTTGCTCCCCACCGATTCCCGCTTTTCTGGTTGTCTTTCATTTCTATTGCTTAATTGTTGTGCTTCTCTCTCTCTCTCTCTCTCTCTCTCTCTCTCTCTCTCACTTTTTACATGAACACAAGAATAACCAGCAGATAATTGTGTCATACTCATTATAAAGTGTGTGCCTGTGTGTGTATGTACACTCACATACACACACTGGCTTATACAAACTTAGTCATTACTTGTACATGCTCCCAAACATATGTGTGTGTGTGTGTGTGTGTATATATATATATATATATATATATATATATTTATATATGTATGTATATTGGGTTAGCAAGGAAGTAATTTGGTTTTTCGCAAATAGATAGGGTTAGGATTTTTTTTTAATGAATTTTGTGAATGTTATGATTCTTTTCCCTTTTGACATTCAATAGTCGTTACTTTTAACTTACTCCAGAAGCTAATTGCACGTAATTTTGTTTACAGCTGTTAGTTCAGCATTGGTTTTAACTCAGAGTGCAAAAACGAACATTTTCGCCATATTCTGCTTTTTTATTTCCACAAAGGCAAAGAAAGCTGCTGAGGCTCACAATAAGATATGTGAAGTTTAGGGTCTTGACTGCTTAACAGAACATACATGGTCAGAAATGGTTTAAAAAATTCTGTTCTGGAGATTTTTCACTGAAAGATGACCGACATTCTGGTCGACTTACTGAAGTTGATGATGACCAAATCAAAGCCATAATTGAATCTGATTGTCATGTGACTGTGCGAGAGATTGCAGAGAGGTTAAATGTATCAAACACAACAACTGAAAATCACTTAAAATGTCTTGGACTCGTTAAGACGCTGGCAGAAATGTTAGCACGCCGGGTGGAATACTTAGTGGCATTTCATCCATCTTTATGTTCTGAGTTCAAATTCCACCAAGGTCAACTTTGCCTTTCATCCTTTCGGGGTCGATAAATTAAGTACCAGTTATGCACTGGGGTCGATGTAATCAACTTAATCCTTTTGTCTGTCCTTGTTTGTTCCCTCTATGTTTAGCCCCTTGTAGGTAATAAAAAAAAATAATAATAAAAATAATTTTAAAAAAAAAGACGCTTGATATTTGTGTTCCACATAAATTGAAAGAGATTCACTTTACACAACGAATCAGTGTCTGCGACATGCATCTCAAACACAACGAAATCGACCTTTCTTTGAATCAGATCATCAGTGGTGATGAAAAGTGGATTGTCTATAATATCAATCGAAAATGATGATGGTCCAAGTGTAATGAACCAGCAGAAACCACATCGAAAGCTGAATTGCATAAAAAAAAAGGTCATGCTGTCAACAACTAATGAAACAGGAGGAAGCAATCAAAGAAAAACGGCCAGAACTGGGATCTTGTAAAGGAATCATGTTCCACCGAGACAAGGCTAGACCACACATGTCTTTGTTTACTCATGAAAATTTACTGGAGCTTGGTTGGGAAGTGGTGTCACATCCACCATTCAGCCCCGACTTTGCACCATCAGATTACCATTTATTTTGAAGTTTGCAAAACTCTTTGAACAGTAAAACTTTCAAGAATAATGATGATCTGAAATCACACTTGCTTCAGTTTTTGGCTGATAAGGACCAGAAGTTCTATGAGCGCAGAATCATGAAGTTGCCAGAAAGATGGCAAAAGATCATTGAACAAAATGGAAAATATATAATTGATGAAATTTCATTCTTTGTATGAAAAAAAAAATGACTATATTTCACACTAAAAATTAGTTGCCAACCCAATATAAATACACACATGCAAATATACATACACAAATCTACATTCAGATACCTACATATATGCATTTATAGCGTTATATAATACTACACACACACACACGCATACCCACACTCTCCCTCTTCCTCAGTGTGAATACACACACACACTCAGACATGACAGAAGTATATAGACACCCCATAAAACATCGTTTCATGTTTATTCTAACTTGTAAAGGTTTATATTTTTTATTAATTGACATTTTTATATTTCAGGTTCTATATCCAACTGTTTAATCATGCCACGTACAAAAGAAGCCTTGGGAACTGTCTGAATTTCAAAGGGGCCATATTGTGGGTCATTCTGAAGGTGGACTGAGTCAGCAAAAAATCACAGAAAACCTTGGGATCCCACTTTCTACAGTTAATAGAGTGATTGTATAATTCACTAGAGAGGGGAAGAAGTCCACATCACCTCACCCAGGTCGACCAGGGCTGTATGACAGGACCCTTCTCTTAGTTAAGAGAAGTGTGGAAGACAATCCTCATTGCAAGGCCTCTGACATAGCAGAACAAGTGGATGTCAGTCCCAGAACAGCTGCCAGGTATCTCCACAACCCTGGCTGCTATGGCAGAGCAGCAAAAAACGAAGCCACTTCTTTGACCAGCCAATATCAAGCGGAGAAAAGATTGGGTCAGTGAGATGGTGGAGAGGCCACTAGCATTTTGGGACACTGTCATATTCTCTGATGAGTCCAGATTTGCTGTATTCTCTGACAGTGGTCGAGTGTGGGTCTGGAGACTCTGTGATCAAGAATTTGATGTGAAAAGATTGCAGCCAACAATGAAACACGGCAGCTATTCTGTGATGGTCTGGGGCTCCTTGTCACATGGCTAAAATGACCCAAGGTTTGTTGGATGAGAATGGCATTAAAAAGCTTCCATGGCCAAGCCAGTTCCCAGATGTGAATTCTGTTGAACACCTCTGGGACATAATGGACAAAGACACTTCATAAAAAGAACAAGAAAGCATCTTCAAAGCCAGATCTTTTGAAATTACTGCCTGTAACTTGGCAAGAAATTCTTCAAAAGAATATTCATCTGATTATTAACATGCCTAATAGGGCCCTAGCATTGAAAAATGCAAAGGGCATGTCTGTTAAATATTAAATATTCACTTATACCATTTAATAAATAATTTGAATATATAATTTCAGATTTAATTAATGATTATAAGGGTGTCTTCGTTACTTCTCTCATGTGTGTGTGTGTGTGTGTGTAAAGAATGGAACTGGTAAAATACGGACTACGAGCTAATAGTGAATTACATGGAAAACTGCGAGCAAGAGAAATATTCTTAAGATTATAAACCTGGAAAAGTTCAGGACAAGTTATTACAACTAGTAAAGTACAGAACAAGAACATTTTTACTTAAAATATTGCAGCTAAGGATATGTGGCACGTAAAAGCACCATCCGTTCGTGGCCGTTTGCCAGCTCCGTCTGGCACGTAAAAAGCACGGAGTGGTTGGCGTTAGGAAGGGCATCCAGCCGTAGAAACACTGCCAGATCAGACTGGGCCTGATGCAGCCTTCTGGCTTCCCAGACCCCAGTTGAACTGTCCAACCCATGTTAGCATGGAAAGCGGACGCTAAATGATGATGATGATGATGATATATATGTATATGTATATATGTATATATATATATTGTATATATATATATATGTTATATATATATATTATATGTATATATATATATAATATATATATATATGTATATATGTATATATGTATATATATATATATATATATGTATATGTATATATATATGTATATATATATATATTATATGTATATATATTATATATGTATATGTATATATATATATATATGTATATATATATATATATATATATATATATGTATATGTATATATGTATATGTATATGTATATATGTATATATATATATATATATATATATATATATATATATATATATATATATATTTTTATTTTATAGAAGGAGCTCCTACAGGACTAGAACTGTTTCATTCAAATGAAATCATCAGGAAGCTTCCTGATGATTTCATTTGAATGAAACAGTTCTAGTCCTGTAGAAGCTACTTCTATAAAATGAATTAATTTACTCTGCTATGTATTGAGTACCTTATTTACTATGGTTAACCCCGACTCAACCCGGGACCTACATATATATATATATATATATATATATATATATACACGCACTTGTATATTAGGTCATGGAGGGGGTGTATTATTTATGCCAAGTTATAAATTTAGTCTCATAACAGCCTATTCATGTTACCGAACGGTTTCAAGCTCTTTCTTCAGCAGACATGCTGGGGCGCGACCTTAAAGGGTTCAGTCGAAGGGCTTAGTTGAACAGATTGACCCCAGTACATATTTTTTAAAGTCTGGTCCTTCTATCAGTCCTTTCTGCTGAACTGCTTAGACAGACAGACAGACAGATATACAGGCTCGCATATTCATACAAGGACAGTGACACACACACACACACACACACACAAAAGGGGTCGCCTAAGATAGAATATAACTATGCTGTTTTAATACTGCTACATCTGGTTCTCCCTACATGTGTCGCGGAGGGAGTGAAGGCAGGGGAGGTGTGTCTATATAAAAATAAGGTACATTATTTATAAAACAGTCAAGATTTGGCGTTCTGTCGGCCCTTTCGAAGCAAGGTCTACACTTAAAAGGTGGGGGAGGTTTCTGCCTGGTTTGATCAAACATGCCAGAAATACGTTCAGAGTCAACGATTCGAATGCTCGGCAAAAGAATGTAACTTGATAAAATATTTGTGTAAACCAGAAAAGCAGATTGAATGTCTTTGTTTTGTAATGATTTGTATTTCTGATTTGTATCCAATAAATGGACATGTACGGGGATTCAACGAGTTTCTGTTCTGCTCTCCCTCTCTCTAATCTATCTATTTTTGCAGTGAGAGTGAGAGAGAGAGAGAGAGCAAAAAGACAGAAAGTGAGAGAAAGAGAGAGAGAGAGAGAGTGTGTGTGTGTGTGTAAAATAAAGGCAAAGACAACAGCAAATAGTCTCTATACTGAATATTATACTTACAGTTCAAACTGTCTCTGTCTGTCTATCTATCTATCTATCTATCTATCTATCTATCTATCTATTTATGTATCTATCTATCTATATAACAATATTGACTGAGGTTACCGTGGTCTTTTTCGTAGGCTTTTCTTCCCACGGATAAACCTTATCTGCTTCCCCCTTTACACTGTACATCATGACATTGTGATACACGATCCCTATTGATCGTTTTTTTTTCCTCTTCCCCTTTTTTTCCTCCTTTTTCCTTTTCTTTTCTTTTGTTTCTTTTCCTTTTTTCCTTCTTTTTTCTCTTTTTTTTCTTTTTTCCCTTTTACGATCCCTTTTGATCAAAAACCTACGCCACTTTTTTTGTTTCTTTTGTTTTTTGTTTTTTTTCATCCCCCAAAAGAAAAGCTCTACCTTGTAATTTGTCCCATCTGTGTGCAGCCCTGTGTGGCCAATAAAAAAACTTATCTATCTATCTATCTATCTAGATAGATAGATAGATAGATAGACAAGTAACAGACGGACAGGTAGGTAGGTAGATAGATAGATAGCCAGGGGCTGCTCCAGGCTCCAGTCTGATCTGGCAATGTTTCTACAGCCGGATGCCCTTCCTAACGCCAACCACTGTGAAAGTGTAGTGGGTGCTTTTTACGTGCCACCGGCACGGGAGACAGTCAGGTGGTTCTGGCATCGACCACATTCGGATGGTGCTTTTTACGTTCCACCGGCACGGGGAGCTTGTCAGGCTGCACTGGTATCGACCCACGCTCGAATGGTGCTTACTGTGTTCCACCAGCACGGGTGCCAGTCAGGTAGCACTGACATCAGACACAACTACGATTTCCATTTTGATATCCATTTTACTTGATCCAATAGATCGCCCGACGATTCAAGGGTACTTTAAAATGGGCTGGTTATGCGACAGAGGTATATATATATATATATGTATTATATATATATGTATGTATTATATATATATATTATATATATATATATAGATAGATAGATAGATAGATAGATAGATATTAGATAGATAGATAGATTTATATGAAATTTTGAATTTAGTTGACGGACTCCCAGTACTATCTTTGCGGACAACCAGGAGTCCGCGGACCACTAAGTTAGGCATTTATATATATATATATATATATACGAGAATCCACTATTCTTTAATGCACTATCGTAATAAGGCACCTTATTACGATAGCGCATTAAAGAATAGTGGATTCTCGGAGAAGATCCAGTTCAACCAGCTTAATGCTAATAATAATGCTGCACGAAGAACTAGGACCAGGAAAGTTTTGTGGTTCAACCCGGCTTTCAATTTGGCCGTAAAGACTAATATAGGTAAGGAATTTTTGAGATTAGTCTCTAAGCATTTTAAGCAGGGTCATAAATTCTACAGAATATTTAATAGAAGAACCCTGAAGGTTAGCTATTCTTGTTGCAGAAATTTCGCCTCTTACATTAGCCAACATAATAGGAAGCTAATTGAGATTAGACATGGTGCCGAGCCCATTAAGAAATGTAATTGCAAAAACGAAAGCTCCTGTCCGTTAGAAGGGAAATGTCTAGTGAAAGGAGTAGTTTATAGAGCCAAGGTGCAAGTGGAAGGCTCATCGGAATACAAGACATACACAGGGGCTTCAGAAAATTCATTTAAAACAAGATTTTATTCTCATAAGAATTCTTTTAAATACCCAGAGAATAGGAAGAAAACCAGCCTAGCAAAATATGTCTGGGAACTAAAAGAAAAGGAAGCCCCACCTTTCAACGTGACATGGAGCATTCTGGACAGGGCGGCACCATACAGGCATGGAGCTTACAAATATAATTTCAAGTGCAGACTTTGCCTATTAGAGAAAATGCACATCTTATTCAAAGACAATAATTCTTTGAATCAAAGAAGTGAGTTAATGAACTTATGTAGGCACGCGGCTAAATTTAAAATGTCGAATATAAATATACCATATGGATAGAGTATATATTTTGTATTTTTGATTTTTGATTTTGATTTTGACTCTTGAGCGCTACGACGGATTTATAGCAAAGTCTTATGTTTCTACATATATATTAGGAAAAACCTACAAACTTTGTTTTCATGTTATTGTATTGCATAGGATTACCTTGATTATTTATATTACCTTGATTATTTATAAATGACCCAAAATAGGATGTTATATTTTATTTTATATGTCTTTCGTATATATTTTTATTAATGCATCCATTTTTTAAAAGCAATGTTTTTTTTAAAAAAAAGCAATGTTGTCAAAATTAGAATGTTTATATAAGTTTGTGTATAGCAAAGCATATGTATTTGTAAGCATGCGTATCTGTGTATGTGTAAGTGAAAGTATGCTTGTGCTTAAGCACACATATACACGACGGTATGTATATGTATCAATTCAAACTTGTGTATGTATACTGGTCTCTATAGATGCCAATAACATCGTTACAAGTTTTTTCCCCACCCCTCCTTCGTTCCTTTTTCTCTCTTTCCCTTTCTTTCGTTCCCCCTCCTTGCTCAGTATATGAGAATTGCTACATAGATGAATTTTAGCTTGCGTGCGAGACGGTTTGCGTGAATATATGTACACATGCTTTTATGTGTATATTTAGATTCATATTCATACGTCTGTATATGTATGTATGGCGTTTACGCGCATCCTTTTGTGTATGTTGATATATATATGTAGATTTTAATATAAATATGTATTGCAGTATTTATAACAGGTTTAATTTCTATGCATTAATTTGTACTGTCTTCATTAACGGCAATAGGTTTTTTCCTCGGTTTTTTCCTCGGATTTTATAATTTTTATAAGTTTTTTTATATATATATATACATATATTTTTGACCTTTTTGTTTATCGCTCGAAGATTGACCGTTTTTTCTAAAGGGCCAATCAAACAAGTCCATTTCTTTTTAAAGGTGTAGCGTTTGTAAGAGTATAGATTGAATTAATATATAAGTTCCATTCTAGCAAAAACTGTCCGATGAACGGCAACGAGAAACTCAGAGTAACAGATTTTGTTGAATTTTCTGCTGCTTAAAATAAAGCATATTACTCTACCACTGGTATTTGAGTACTCTTTTTTCCACCTTGTTTCACATTTATGTGTTTACTCCGGTATATATATATATATATATATATATATATATATATATGCACGCGCGCAACAGCGTGTGTGTCTAGATATACATGTAAAAATGCACACACACACACTTTCAGCATGAATTCTACGAATACTGTTCAACACACAGGTATAATTTCCATTTTCCTCGTAATTTTAGTGCTTCCTGTCTGTCTGTGTCTCTCAATGTGTATCTGCGAGTATGTCCGTTTATTTAACTTTAGAAGCAATTTTCACAATGACATTCACTGATGTTTCGTTTTTGGATCTGATTTGCAAGATTCTTTGTTTGAGAGTCGAGACTATTGGAAAGGTTGCAAGGCGCAACGAAAAGTTTAGGAAAATAAAAATAAGAAAAAAGTGGGAAGTTTACCGGTGCGTGTGTTACATTATAAGGCACAAAAAGAAAATGACTCTCCCCAGACACAACAGAATTTACTGATGTGGATGTGAGATTCAATAAAATCAGTGACATTAAATTTATTATGAACCAACACTATTATAACAGAAGGAAAATTCCTTGGCACTGAGGGCGCCCTTCATGGCAGAGTGGCGCTCAGTGGGTCGTTGGATGATGGGTCTTGGCTATTTAACCCTTTGGTGTTCACATTATTCTGTCTAAAGAATTGCTTATTCAATCTCATTGCTTTGAATTATTCTTGTATTATTTTGTAGCTTTGAGAGTTTGATGAGGAAACTGTTAATTCTTAGAATGACATTGTCAGGTTGGTGTGAGAGGCCAGATCTGGTCGGTTTGAACATAAAACATGAGGAATATTTTGGCCAGATACGGCCAGTTTAAATGCTAAAGGGTTAATCGTAGAGAACCCCCCCCCCAAACCATGAAGGTCGTCGTTATAGTTCAACGATTTGGGAGTTTGGGGGGAAAAGTAGGATAGAAATAGAAATAAGAATTTAGCTGACATATGTAAGATGATGAAAGTCTAGAGCAGGGAGTGGAAGACTTTCGTGTTGGATACGGAATACTTCCGTTTGGTCGTCGTTAATAATCATGGAATTTGTAAGAGACAAATATTTATACAACTGTACCGACATACGAATATACATGTGTGTGTGTGTGCGTGTTGTGTGTGTGTGCATGTGTGTGTATGTGCGTGTGTTGTGTGTGTATGTGCGTGTGCTGTGTGTGTGTGTTGTGTGTGCGTGTGTGTGTATGTGCGTGTTGTGTGTGTGTTGTGTGTGCATGTGCGTGTGTATGTGCGTGTGTTGTGTGTGTGTGTGCTGTGTGTGTTGTGTGTGTGTATGTGCGTGTGTTGTGTGTGTGTGTGTGTGTGTGCATTGTGTGTTGTGTGTGTGTGTGTCCATGCCGGTACAAGCAAGCATTATGCGCGCAGTACGGACGCATGCAGACAATGTCGGTTTAGAACCGCATAAAATGTTATGTAAACTTTTTTTTTACATGTTGGATATATTATAGGAATCGATCCCATTAATTGTCCGGTATTTATTTTATCAATTTCAGAAATACGAAAAGCAAAGCTTACCTTGGCAGGATCTGAGCTCAGGATTGTAAAAAAGCCGTTACAAAATGCTTCATTCTGATTTTGGCACAAGGCCAGAAATTTTGAGCAAGAAGTTAATTGTATCGACCGCAGTATTTGCTTATTTTATCGAACCCGAAGGATGAAAATAGCAAAGACAATCTCGGTGGAATTTGAACTCGAGACGTAACTTAACTAAATATTGCAGGCATTTTGTCCATGCTTTAACGATTCGACCAGTCCGCCATCTTGTTGCCTGCACCAAAGTCACACCAATGTCTTTGTCTACAGCACAGATTTCCAACCGGTCTGCCGCGGAATAAACATATGTATGTGCTATCATGATTGGTCATTTAGAATAAAAAATATATATTTTGATACTATTTTAACAATATATATTATTGTCATCTCATATTTTGTATTGCCATGTATTCTAATAATTATTATATTAAACATTGGCGAAATAAAATTTTTTATTATTCCAGGGACAGAGTTTTCTCATACAGATGTTATTATCCTGGAACAAAGATTTGTTATATTGATGTTCAATAAAATAAAAAAACTCACATTTTAGATTTTCTAATAGGGTTCTGAAAGGCTTGGCAAGGGTGCCTCTAGGCAGAAAAGGTTGGAATAGTGTGATCTAAGACCATCTACTGTAATTCACTGATATTTAAATAGGATCTTTTAATCATTCGCTAGAATGTCTGACCACTGTTACTACACTCGAAACAGAATGATAGAAATTTTTTAAAAAAACATGCGAATGATACGCCATAATTATTGAGAATAATGGTCTTGGACAATCAAGGAACTCCAACCGATGATCATGTTCCTCGAACTTCTGAATTCCTGAGTTCAGAAGTTTGAGGGTGAATGGAGATATCTCTTAACCACTTCTTCTCCCCGCTCTATTCTAGCACGGGATGGCAGCACTTATCGAAGACTATATTTACGTACCAGACAGCAGAAGATGGTCCTGTAGCTAAGGCATTCAGGATTCGGAGAAGGTCTGGCTCCAAACGTTTCGGCACACAAGCTTACCACCGTGTGGACATACCTAGGTGTCACGCGAACTAACCCCTCTTCCGAAGATATAAACAGGTCCTCTGTTTTAAGAGCAAAAGAGTTGCAGAGTAAACTGGAAACCAACCAACAGAAGACGATGGAAAGCCATTGTTGTATTTTTCTCAACAAAGGTTTTCGTATCCTTAGACTTCATCTTTCGACTCGTAGTATGGAGGTCATGGTCGCCGACTCCTGTGTGCATGTCACTTGAAAAGAAAGAGACTTGATAACGAAACAGTTGATAATTAAGTGCAGACTACTCGGTTACATGGAAGTATTATATCCGTTCTTAGTTATCCAATAACTTTCGTTTTCTTGACGCGTTAATACTTCACATCCGCTTAGAAGTACATAGACATTAATACCGATTCTACAACAATGGTCGGTTCTCCCAGTTGCCAAAGTGGTTACAGATGGGTGGTGCACTTTCATAATAGATTCTCTGTACTTTATTCTCGCCAGTTTATTGACCCCATTACGAAAACATGTGCAATTAAATGTTGAAGTTATTCTGGTAAATAATTAAAAAGCAATTACAAAGACTCTGCGGCAGTCGGGGGTCAATAAATGACCCCACTTAGATTAAAGCCTGTATCGACATTGCTTTGACGTTTCCTCACTAACACCCTTATACAACTTTAATATATTTCAAAATAATAAGACTGGGTAAATAATTCATTAGAATATCTTTTCTGACTTGTCGATTACGTCAACCAAATTATTAAAAGGTTTGAAAATAATTTTTATTTCCTTTTACCGCGCTTAGGGCAAGTATAGAAATATATTCCCTGTAATCCAGCCAAAAATAACTGAATTACATTTTTTAATGGGGGTGAGATAACCAAAAAGTACCATCTTGCATTATTCATTGTGGTAGTCCTTTTTTAAAACTGTAGAATATGATTTCATGGACATTTGGCTGCTATCTCTAGCAGGTCGAATAACATCGCACTTCTTGGCGCATTATTTTCGTATGGGTTGCGGTGTTATCAAAAATCTGTCCGCTTAATCCTTTGCCTAACCAAATCATTTATACAGCTTTGTCCTAAACGTCCATGTTTGTTATCAGACGTCACTTAGCCTTTATTTCGTACGTTCCGAGTAACCTAAAGCTTCCCTTTATATTAATCTCTGGTGGTTGAAAAAATAGTAAACGTGTTATCATATATGATGCAGAAATTTCAGGGAAATATGTCCTGTGTCACATATGTGATAGAAAGGACAGGCAAATGGTTAATATGTAATGTTCTTATAATCTAAGAGAAATACATCTCGACCTGTATTTCTCAACCATTTTTTGTTTTTTTTGCCTATGGACCCTTTTGATTCCTATTTTGCTCAGATAGACCCTCGTGGTCGTTCGATGTGTTTTAAAATCATATATTTTTATAATAAAATACTATTAGGAATTATGTTAAAAAATTGTTAAAATATTTTGTGCATTGTAGAAATAAAAAAAAATTAATAAATGTTCTTTCTCGAGCCATGCCAGGCTCATAAGGGCCGGTTTGCCGGTTTCAGTGGCGTAGAAATTCCCCACCTGGACGGGACGCCGATCCGTCGCAGGATTACTCATTTTTGCCAGCTGAGTAGACTGGAGCAACGAGAAACGAAGTGTTTTGCTCAAGAATACAACGCATCGCCCGGTCCAGGAATCGAAACTACAACCTTACGATCATGTGTTCAATACCCTAACCACTAAGCCATGCGCCTCCTGTGCATTGTAGAAGTAGACCCGATTTATTATACGTAAGTTTTAACAAAAAATATCTTCTATCGACCCCTAAGGGCCATATAGACCCTAGTTGACAACAACCACTGATCTACACAGATTTGAATATTTCGCTTCTGTTGGTTCCGTCGTTAGAAAACCTATTTTGCGAGAATAGGATTTAAGTAACAATATAGATTACATTTTCATGGCTACTGATGTTTATCGCTGGCGGAGACAGTATGTGCTGGTGTCAGCGTTATATAAGTTGCTTGCTGGCTGAAGTTGAGTGTCCCATTTTAAATAGATTTTAAAGCAACGTAAAGAAATTTTATGAATGCCAAACTATTATTTATTCCGCCGCCCCCTCCACCAGATTTGGCGTTGATTATTACAGATGTAGACACGAACAGTCTGTGTACCAGGGTCTCCAAGAGAAATTATTGCCAGGCGGAACAAGACTCCTTCCGTTCTCCGGGACATGTAATTATATATATAGGAAGGATGCTCTCATATGTTTTCGAGTCCTTTCATGACTCTCCAGGTCGACGTCCTGACTAAACCCCTATCGCCCCGCGTCCTCTTATAGGCCTGGCTGAGTGTGTTTTTTCATTCTTGTACTATAATTCCATTGGCATCAAGGGTACTTTATATCGACCTCGGTTCTTGACTGGTACTTCCTTTCATGAAGCCACGAAATAAAACTCGGCGAACGTAAAGTGTTGTAACTAAATACAGCAACGCATTTTGTCCAGCTCTCTACCGACTCAGCATCTAAATAGGAAACTATTATTCGAATTGAATTCTGTTTTGTCATTGGAGGACTTCGGACGAAAAATTATAAGTACACACACTCACGCAGGCACGCCCCTCTCTCTTTCTTTCCCGATTGCCCATCAAAATTTCATAAAGATTTCCCCCACCCTTAATTGCCGGTAAGATGTTGATAACTGAACAGTTCTCTCCTGGATCAACAAACTCTAATAGACAAATGACAAATATATGTAATGGTAGCAAGCGTGACCACCATGGATACATCTCTCCCAGATCTCTTCAGCAGTCTGCTCTATTTCCAATAAATGAAACTTTTTCCTCACAACTATCGACGGTCAGCAGCATTGGCCTCCAGATACTCGGACCTGACTTCACAACTTCTCAAGACGTTTTGTATTTGATCCTTAGAGTGCATCTTTGGTTCTCAGCTGAGTATCGTCCATGGTTTTGCTGGTCGTATACTCATTCAGTGGGATAGCTGATAAGGAGACATCTTTATGGTGCGCTCCAGCCTCCGAGGTTCTTCACTCTCTGCAACGTGTAGGCGGCCATCGACAACTTTTCTCCTCTCTTCTCAACTCCGAGCTGTCTTTTCCTCTCTCAGGTTTTGGTGGTTTTGAATTGTCATCAATGATTCTGTAACTTTACATTTTTTTCTAGTTAGGGCTGCTGGCCCTACACAACTGCCCCCTTTTTACCTCTGCGAAGAAGCGGGCCATATTAGTCAGGCTTCCATCGTTCGATCTGTCCAGCGTGAAAGGGCCTGCCAGAATCCTGCGCTCCGCTGGTATAGCTCTTAAGGTCATTGAAACAGACAAGCCGTCATACCGCAACAAAAATTGCACCTTGCAGTGGAACCATCGCGGTTGGAGTTGGATAATTATGAACAAAATAATTTGGGGGTTAGGTTTTGCAATGATTTCAGTTTGTAGTATACGGTAACCCCAAGTAATTCCTTGGATAGCAGGAGGCAACTCATCAGAAAGCGCCCCAACGACCTAACGTGACGACTATAGGTTGCCTACGTTTCACGGCTGTAAAGAAGAATGGTTATACATCAGAACCAGATGTGTGGTATTTGTTATTTCCAAGTATTCGATATTGCCCCAAAAGAGCTTTTACAGGGGTGTCCTCAGTAAATTTGTTAAGATCTTCCACAAGTTCCACGCTGGGATCGCTGCGCTGGTGACCATCGGAAGATATGAGTCCGACCGTAGCGTAGCTAAAGTGTGTGCCGTTCAGGGCAACCCTTTGAGTTTTCCACCCTGCTTCCGACCACCTACACAGGACTATACAGCAGACCCAAAAGTATTGCACCCGTAAAATCGTCATCCAATAGGGACAGCTACCCTCAACATTTAGCTATTCTACCGGAGTCCGAGCCCTTCTTTGTGCGCACAAGAATGAAACAACAGTGTGTGGTAGCATCAATACTCTTTAACACATTCCACTTGTGTTATCAGGATTGTTCCTAACAAGATAAAGGACAACAACAGTATTAGAGTGAATGCCGGATAAAATATCGAGCGCTTTATCATCCGGAGGTTCCATGCAATTATAGAACTCTGAAAAGAGCGAGCCTCGGAGCTGCAGTATACAGAAAGGCGGCCGTGCTCTCGTGACCCATACTCAGGAATATCTTCAGACCGTCCTTATTGTAACAGCTGGCGTGTACAACATGTTAACCATATCAAATTGGAAGTGATCTACTAACGGGCCACTATCGTACCTACTCAACCCGCTTTCACTGTTGGCAAACAACAGCTGTCGGTCGCACATTCAAAAAATATCTGGGAAACTTTCTCTCTCTCTCTCGTAGAGAGAGAGATTAACAAATAACCTATTGTACTCGTGAGGTGGGTGATCAGCTGATTTTTGGAATAACGATCACTACTTCACGTAGAAGGAAAACAGCAAGGAATTGGATCACTGTTTTCTTCTGTGAAAGAATTTTTTTTTTTTTTGTACAAAACATTTCATTTCATACATTTTTGCCCTCCGATTATTTTATTAATTAAAAAAAAACATTGGGTGTCGATAATTAATAAGTGCCTATTATTATATCGCATGACCCGGTGGTTATTGTGTTGCACTCGTAGGCCAGGTGGTACGTTGTGTTCCTGAGCAAAACACTTCACCTCACGTTGCCCTTTGATCGCTTCGGCACCTGACGTGTGGCACACTGTGTGCCTGTTCAGGCAAGGTCGATTCGATGGAAAGAATGAGCCAACGTACGGCACATACACTTGATCACTATAAACAAATCATTTGTTCAGATCGTTCGGCAAAAGCTGAACATTTATACGCCATCCATCATTTATATTGCTACTCTATCACTTGAAATAGATTGTCTTTCGGATCTTTACGTTTTGACCTACAGATTTTTAAAATATTTTTTTGTAGCTAAACACTTTCAAACTTCGGACACAGGTAGACTGTGTCATATAAAACGTCTTTTACTCTTAGCATTTTTGAGAAAAACTTATATTTACGAAGTTATTTCACGTTAAAGTTCTCGTATTTCGGTAATTTCAACCAATCAATGACGTGTATTCAGCTGAATAAAATTACTGCCGTTGTTTATCAACAACAACTTCCGGCGGTGTATATTTCGTTTGTCACTGTTATTTATGACAACTCTAACCCTAAAACCCTCGCCCTCACTCTAACCCTAAAATCTTAACCCTAACCTTAAAACCAGTACAAACGCACGAACGATGTCATAAATAACAGTGACAAACGAGAAATACACCGCCGATAGTTGTTGTTGATAAACAACAGCAGTAATTTTATTCAGCTGAATACACGTCATTGATTGGTTGAGATTACCGAAATACGACAACTTTAAGGTGAAATAACTTCGTAAATATAAGTTTTTCTCAAAAATGTTAAGAGTAAAACATATTTTATATGACACATTCTACTAGTGTCCGAAGTTTGAAAGTGTTTAGTTACAAAAATTTTATTTCTTAAATCTGTCGGTCAAAAGGTAAAGATCCTGTCTTTCTCTTATTAACGATTTTCCGTGAAGAGAATGCCATACCAAAAGTAATTTGAACACTAAGTGTTTTTACAAAATCGAACTTCAATCGCGTCGGAAACTTTTTGAATCTTATAAATTGAAGAGTTTCAGGTTTTAAAATAATTTTGCAGTTTATCTTTTAATTACTTCTTTACTTCCTGTTGAAGTTTATACAAAGACGAAGCTAAAATAGTCCAGAGTACTTTTATATATTTCTCGTGAAAAAGAATATATTTAATCTCTATTTAATGAATCAAAATCTCTACCGTTATTACGAAAGTTATTTGATATAGGCGTTGTCTATGTTTGTATATTATATACAGATATGTGTGTGTGTACAAACACATATATGTACACACATATATACACACATACACGCATGCATACGTACATACAGAAAGTGAGAGAGAGAGAGAGAGGCGCAGGAATGGTTGTGTGGTAAGGAGTTTACTTCCCGACCACATAGGCCCAAGTTCAGTCCCACTGCGTGACACCCTGAGCCGTGTGGTTGATAGAAATCCCGAGGAAGTTGTATACGTGTGTGTGTTATCCCCTACCACCGGTTGAGAACTGATGTTGGTTTGTCTACGTCCCCGTAAATGAGCGGTTCGGCAAAAAATATCGATTCGTTCGACTAAAAACCTATCAAAGCAATGCCCCAGCGTGGTCATAAACCATTACTGAAACAAGTAAAAGGTTATGTGGTAAGAAGCTTGCTTACCAACCACATGGTTCCGGGTTCAGTTCCACGGCGTGGCACCTTGGGCAAGTGTCTTCTACTATAGCCTCCAGCAGACCAAAGCCTTGCGAGTGGATTTGGTAGACGGAAACAGTAAGAAGCCTGTCGTATATATATATATGTGTGTATATATTTGTGTGTCTATGTTTACCCCCCCCCCCGTCCCACCATCACTTGACAACCGATATTGGCGTGTTTACGTCCTCGTAACTTAGCGGTTCGTTAAAAGAGACCGATAGAATAAGTACTCGGCTTACAAAGAATAAGTGGTGGGGTCGATTTGTTCGACTAAAGGCGGTGCTCCAGCATGGCTGCAATCAAATCATAAAAGAATATATATATATACACATAAGGGACATTAGCCATTTGAATGTGGCTAGGGACAGGGCAGGGCGGTGGGGGTGTTACTGATGCATTTAGCCCCAGGCGATCATCAACGTCACCAGATAGGCTGACACCATCACGGTGTCCTCTATCCTGCAAAGGGAGATCATTCCCCGAAGAAGCGGATACCACATACGGACCCAGGTTTCAAGGTATTTGCCTATCGTCAACGTATGGCTGGTGACGTTGATGATCGCCTGGGGCTAAATGCATCAGTAACACCCCCACCGCCCTGCTCTGTCCCTAGCCACATTCAAATGGCTAATGTCCCTTATGTGATGGAGCAGTTACTGTCTATATCTCGTTTAGAGAATTATAATATATATATATATAATATATATATATATATAATAAAGAATATATATATATATATATATATATATATATATATATATATATATATATATATATATATATATATATATATATATATATATATATATATATATTCTTTTATGTGTTTCAGTCATTTGATTTGATTGCAGCCATGCTGGAGCACCGCCTTTAGTCGAACAAATCGACCCCACCACTTATTCTTTGTAAGCCGAGTACTTATTCTATCGGTCTCTTTTAACGAACCGCTAAGTTACGAGGACGTAAACACGCCAATATCGGTTGTCAAGTGATACATACATACATATATATATATATATATATATATATATATATATATATATATATATATATATATATACATATATATAGGACCGGCCCTTGGGTTGCTAGTGCCCCAAGCTGAACTTCGGCGCCCTTACAAGTATAATTTTTTAAAACTTTCACAAGGAGAAAAAACTGAAAATGCTGACTAAAAACACGTGGCAGCCTAGGTGACTGCCTGAGTTGCCGGTATGTTGAGCCGGCCCTCTATATGTATGCATGCATGCTGGGATTTGCACTTACATTGCATGGACTGCTGAGCACAGTTTATGAAAATGCCACTACCATGCATACATAAAAACCAAAAAGATAGTTAAAATATCCTCTTAGTATATAATGGTGGCAAGTTTTACATCATCTGAAAAAGTCATTAGTTGAACAATTAGTCCTCTTGCATTCTGGCGGGTATCGGAGCGTTTGAGTGACATGAGACCCGCAACAAACGCCTATAAATTAAATGCATCTGTCCGGGCCACGATGGAGGCCTGTCAACCTGTGCCTGACGGCCACGATCGTGGGTCGTCGCGCTTTATGTGTCAATATAAAACATCTCAGCTGATACACGATCGCCTCTCGAGTTTTGAATAAACAATAATTATTTCTCATCTTTGCAGAAGTTTAGTGAGAAGGAGGTAAGCCGGTCACATCGACCCCATTTCTCGACTGCTACTTATTCTATCGACCCCAAAAAGATGAAAGGCAAAATTTACTCTGGCGGCATCTAAACTAAGAACGTAAAGAGTCGGAAGAAATGCTACTAAGCATTTTGTTCGACGCACTGATGAATAATAATTGTACAACTGTGCCAACAGTTGTTTTTACTGTGAGCGTTGTATCTCATCGTTCAGTGGTTTGTAATAGATAACTACTGTTATTTTAACTCCACCGATGTATTTCGAGTCTAACAATTCAGACCATATGTTTGTGGCTGTTTGAAAGTGAATCAGAGAAGATACTCAATGGCTTATCAGAACATCTTCTAATTATTTGCTTTTCTTTTTGTTTTTATTCTTTGCGCCTATCCTTTATCAGTTTCTCTAAATTTTCTTTTTAGAATTAAAAATCTGTTTATCATCCTGTTTATCTAATGTCTCTCTTTACTGTCTTATGTACACGCATTAAAATCTTTTCAAAACAAATACCAGTGAAAGCGCGTGGCCCGAACTAAACACTAACCTCTCCAAAATAGTGAACTCTTTGAATGCCTTCCATACTCAACGAACCTTACAATCTCATCCATTCACTTAAAAAATTCCCAAGTTTTTAAGACTTGGAAACTTTGCATTGCTTGTGTCCCCCCCCCCCAGCAATAAATAAATAAAGAACCAAATGCCTAACTAAAATCGATCCCTCATTGCCTGAACCTCCGAACCAACGTTTGCAAATTTAAATAACATTTCTTTGACATGCAGCCCAGGGTGCGTCTTTTAAAAATCAAGGGAGCTGTCGGAGTTCTTTCTAAGGAGAGGGCCGGCAGATATTCAGGGGCTCCTCCTTAGTTCTCAAGGTCCTGGGTTCAACTGAAGTCTTTTGTGAACCTTGCTCGCCACACTCGAGTCCAGTGTTTATAGGATTATGGCGAGCGAGTTGGATGAATCGTTGCACGCCGCACGAAAGGGCTAGCGGCATTTCGTCCGTCTTTACGTACTGAGTTCAAATTTCGCCGAGGTTGATTTTATTTTCATCCTTTCGGGGTCGATAAAATAAGCACCGGTTGAGCATGGGGATTCATGTAATCAACTTTGCCACTTCCCCGAAACTAATATTTATTGGGTCATGAGGGCAATTATGTACAATCTGTTTCTTTACTACCCACAAGGGGCTAAACATAAAGGGGACAAACAAGGACAGACAAACGGATTAAGTCGATTATATATCGACCCCAGTGCGAAACTGGTACTTAATTTATCGACCCTGAAAGGATGAAAGGCAAAGTCGACCTCGGCGGAATTTGAACTCAGAACGTAACGGCAGACGAAATACGGCTACGCATTTCGCCCGGCGTGCTAATGGTTCTGCCAGCTCGCAATTATGTACAATCGTCCCAGCAAAACTTTAGAATATGTCAATCTAACGATTTCCGGGAAAATCAACTGCTGATTGGTTGTGCAGCTATCCTCGTTTATCACGGGGGTGGGGGTGCTGGTTAAAAGAAGAAAGAGTGTTAAATGAATCATCTCCATGCTCTTGGTAAATAAAATGAATGCTAAATTCATTGACACCAAACTCGCAGACCACAACAGTGAAGCTTGCACCCTTACATATTTTCTTGATCAGTTCTTTTTCCGTAGAGAAAAATATTTGTATTGGTCTGTATTGCAAGAAACAGCCGGGTTTCTTTCTCTAACATTTTACAGAGTTCGACCTACACAAGATAATCGGTGAAAGACAAAAGAGGAATTTTGGAAGAAGTTTCTATAAAACTAGTTTTTAAACATTGAATGGCTATGGGGGGGGCGGAGTCCACCAGAATAAAATAGTAACCAAAGGGGTCCGTAGATAAAAAATGGTTGAGAAGCCCCTGATTTGGGCCATACAACACTGAAAAGACCGTCATAAGGTACAGACCTTATTATGGCTTGCGTGCCTCAATAACCCTGAGAGCTATACTAGCAGAGTGAAAACTCATGGCAGGGAGTTCCATACTGGACAAGCCAAAAGAAAGACGACAGACTAATAAGGACCGCCTCTCCCCAGAGATAAAAACTGGTTTGCTTAGTGCCGATAACCCTACCTAGAAAAAAAAGCAACGTTATAAAATCATCGATGACAATTCAAAACCAACAAGGCTTGGTGAAAGGAAGGGCTTCCTTTGAGGAGACATATGTAGAATACTGAGGCGAAGGTGAAACCATGGGATACAACTGGAGAGACGCAGAAGGGACGGCCCAGAGTCGAAAACAATGGAGAGAAGCCATCGATTCGATGACCAATGCTCCAAGGGAAGCGAAGGACGCCAAGAAAAGAAAAAAAAAGAAACACTGTGAAGAGTTGGAAGGGAAAAAGAAAACATTGCTTTTTCAAAATGTATCAACAACGCACAATTAAAGATATTCCTTTAATTTATCTTTTAGGTCAAACGGCCTTTGATGAAGAATTCTGGAAAAAACCTTCAACACTGCACCCAAAAGTTATTCAAAGTCGCGAACACTTCTAACACTTTACAATACACCATTATATTCAACAGCAGAGAACTGTTCCCATATCAAGAACGTCGTGTGTCTTTTGGTGGATAAACTTTTTTTTTCTTTTATATTGATAACATACTAGACTGGTGCCTCGACTGAACTCACTAACACTTGCTCATTCAAACTTAAACCAACTCAATGCTCAATTGTCTCTTATCTTATCGCCATACTTAAAGCATCACAGATAATGGACACAGCATATAAAAGTACATCTATTCGCGTTTATCACCGATTCGTTCATCATTGATCCGTGATAACATTGTATGCTCAATTGTGAACTATGTCACGCTTATCACGAATTGATCTGTGATAACACAGGTCGGCGATTAGTCAAAGATTTTGTTGGTACCACCGGCCTCCCACGTTGCTCAGCTACCCAGAATGCACTGGTTACCGCCGCTGTTTACAAGACCATACTGCAAGGTAGAGTATTTTTAATAGGGATTTACATGCTCCTACCCATCAAAATGGGGTCATTGAATAGAAAAAATACGAAGGCCCCTGACCCTAACGAACGACTTAGACGAGCTTGTTGGTTGCTTACTCTTTTGTTTCAGTTATTTGACTGCGGCCATGCTGGAGCACAGCTTTTAGCCGAACAAATCGACCCCAGGACTTATATTTTGTAAGCCCAGTACTTATCATATCGGTCTCTTTTGCCGAACCGCTAAGTAACGGGGACGTAAACGCACCAACATTGGTTGTCAAGCGATGGTGGGGGGACAAGTACAAACACACACACACACACATATGACGGGCTTCTACCAAATCCACTCACAAAGCTTTAGGAGGCCCGAGGCTATAGTAGAAGACACTTGCCCAGGGTGCCACGCAGTGAAGGACTGAACTCGGAACACGTGGTTGGTAAGCAAGTTACTTATCACTGACCATACGTTATTAAGATTTACTCTAAATATTATTCCAGTCATGAAACAATATTATAATGTTTTTTAAAACCTGGCGGTGATATTTGGGTAAGTTAAGGGGACAACTTAAAGTCTCGGAACGGAACCGTATCTTATGTTTTATTATTCATTTGTCACTGATTCATTTAACACGGTCGGGTGGGAGTTTTTTTTCTTTCTTTTGGTGGAGACGGGATTCAAACATCCATAGTACGCGAGTATAGATATATTGAAATTCTCAAAACCCTTAAAAAAAATAATTCTATTAATGCCTCTTCGTCTATCTGCGGTCCTCTATTAATGACTTTCGTCCAGTTTTATAGAAGATCATTGTTATTAAACATTAATCGCATGAATATCGCGATCTTCGTCGGAAAACTGTTACTAAAAGACAGAGAAGTCCTTTAATGAGACCCTTCTTCCGACCCTCGTTGAAAGAAATAATAGGGAAAAATATTAGCGGAAAATTTTAGATATAAACGTTCCAATCAATATCGGATTAAAACCAGTTCACCCCAGCACAGACCATTCTTCCATTGTCAAACTGACAAGACATACTGGCGCTCCGTCGGTGACCACGACCAGTGTTCCAGTTGATCCGATCAATGGAACAACTTGCTCCTGAAATTAAAATGCAAGTGGATGAGCCCTCCACAGACATGCGTACCCTAAACGTAGTTCTCAGGGAGATTTAGCGTGACACAAAATGTAATAAAGCTGGCCCTTTGAAATACAGATATAACTCATTTTTGCTGGCTGAGTGGACTGGGGCAACGTGATATAAAGTGTCTTGCTCAAAGACACGTCGTACTGCTAGGAATCGAACTCACGACCTTAGGATCGTGAACCGGATACCTATAACCACTGAGTCACGCGTCTTCACGGCTGACAAGACACGACATAAAAACTACTGAACGGGAAACAAAAAACCCTTTGAAAATTTGAGCTGAAAGGTTCGCAACTAAAGACCGCAAGGCATTTTGCCCGATTCTGTCAGTCTCTAAGAATCTTTTCTATTCAAGGCACAAGGCCCGAAACTTTTGGGTGAGGAGGCCAGTCGATTAGATCGACCCCAGTAAGCAACTGGTACTTAATTTATCGACTTCAAAAGGATGAAAGGCAAAGTCGACGTCATCGACTGACCAACTCCTTCCCCTAAAATTGCTGGCCTTGTGCTGAGATAGGAAACATCATTATTATTGTTGTTATTGGCAGAATCGTTAGCGTGTCGGACAAAACGCTTAGCGGCATTTCTTCTGGTGCTTTACAATTTGAGTTCTAATCCCGCAGAGGTCAGCTTTGCTTTTCATCTTTTCGGGTCGATAAAAGTACTCGTCGGGTACAAGGGTTGATATAATCAATACCCTTTTTCTACTAAAATTTCAGGCCTTATTCCTGTAGCAAAGAAGATCATCATTATTATTATTATTAAGGCAGCGAGCTGGCAGAATCGTTAGCACGCCGGGCGAAATGTTTAGCAATATTTCGTCTGCCGCTGCGTTCTGAGTTCAAATTCCGCCGAGGTCAACTTTGCCTTTCATCCTTTCGGGGTCGATTAAATAAGTACCAGTTACGCACTGGTGTCGATGTAACCGACTTACCCATCCCTGCAAATTTCTGGCTTTGTGCCTATAATAGAAAGGATTATTATTATTATTATTATTATTATTATTGTCATTTTTTGACTTTTGCTTTGTATTTGTACAAGTTGATTCCAAGTCTCGCCCAGAGACCTCAAGAGACAACAAGTTAGAAGTTCATGTTGGTGTTGTGCCTAGGGTGTCATATATTGGGTTTTGCACACAGTATTGTTCTAGAGAATGTTTTAAAAAAACAAGAAAATTATGAGTTTGTTTTAAAATTTGAGATTACATACACAGTATTTTACGTAGGATATGGGCAGTTCCCATGAGCACCATCTTTTGAATTTCTGCCATGTTGAGGTTTCCTGGTATCTGAGCAAGGTAGAAACCAGCCCCCTTTGCTCTCATTCCTAGGGCACCTATGACAACAGGTATTGTTTTAGTCTTGAGGTTCTATATTTTGCCAATTTCTGTTCCAAGATCTTTATACTTGCTCAGTTCTTCTTATTATTATTACTATTATTTTCGAACTTCAGTTCGCTGTTGTCTATGGATAAGATTCATTCGAGGAACCCATAGCACACTGGTGCACACAAGCGAGGGCATGGTCCTAAATATAAAATACATATTCATAATCTATTTTAAGTGAAAGAGCAACAAACGGTAAACGCAAAAAGTTCTTTAGAACTGTACACTTTCGTCGCGGTATAAAATCTCGATAATTTAATCCAACTAAACCAAGTCTATTAAGGAATACATTTACCTCTTAAATATCCCGCATACAAAAGTCCACGCGTTCTTTTGTAACCTTCTAAAACTAGAAGAACGTTGTGGTTTGCTTGAAGCATTGTAGTATAGAAATAGAATAAAAGACGAAAAGAGGAATTCAGACAGTTTCTATGCAAACCTTTTCAACTTTCTCCTCTGCATTGTCAGAAGCTCCCCTCATTCCCCCTTTCGTTTATTTTTCTACTCCAGAGATTCTCAACTGGGGTCTTTACAGCCCTTAGGGGTTCCATATGAGATTTTGTTGTTAAAATTTATCTGCAATAAATCAGTTATACTTCTGCGAGTCCCAAAATATTTGAACATTTTTTTTCATACAATTCCTAAAATTTTGCCAAAAACGTTAAGAGTAAACCGTGTTCTACGTGACAAATTCAACCAAGATCCGAAAAAAAAAAAAATTAAGAAATATGTGACTGAGATGGAAAAGATCCATTTTAATTTTTAAAATCATGTTCTTAAACATTGAATAGCAACGGTGAGGTCCACCAGATTAAAATAGGAATTAAAGAGGTCCATAGTTTTTTAAAAATGGTTGAGGATGACTGTTCTACTCTTTCGCTGTTTTAGCCTGGGAAATGCGGCGTACCTACACAAGTGTACACTCCGCTCTTAACTTTGTTTCCTCATAACCTTCAGAAAAAATAGGTATTTCTTGATCAAATTTTCTACGAATACTTTTCAGATGTGTAAATTACGATTTTATCGGAATTCAATGAGGGGGAAAAAATGGTGAGCGCGCATACATACATATTACACACGTCACATATACATCTACAAAACATCATTTGAAATTTTGAGTAAAATTATACGCTGTGTGTGCGTATGTGTGTGCGTGTATGTGTGTGTCTGTGTGTGTGTGTGTGTGTGTGTGTGTGTGTGCGCGCGCTCAACTTTTTTGGTTTTTTAACATTATATTTCGATATAATTGCAATCTACACCATCTGAAAGGTGTTGGTAGAAAATTTATTGAAAAAAAATATTTCTTTTTCTGAAATTTGTGGAAACTAAGTCGGGTGGGGGGTGGGGGGGGTCCTTGTGCCGGTCAACCGAAACGGTTTCGAATATCGATTGGTAAAATTCGTTTCTTTTGCTAAACTAAAACCTCGTAATCCCTGAGATTAGTGGATATGGTTTCCTTATTTTTTATCTTTTACTTGTTTCAGTCTGCGGTCATGCTGGGGCACCGCCTTGAAAAATTTTTAGTCGTTATTTTCTTTAAGCCTGAGACTTATTTTATCGGAGTCTTTTACCGAACCGCTAAGTCACAGGAACGTAAACACACCAACACCAGTTGTCAAGCGACGGTCTCTCTCTCTCTCTCTCTTACACACACACACACACATAGAGCGGGCTTCTTTCAGTTTCCGTCAACCAATTCCGCTCGCAAAGCTTTGGTCGGCTCGAGGCTATAGTACAAGACACTCGCCAAACGTACCACGGGCATTAGAACTGAACCAAGAATATATAGTTTCAAAAGGATACTCACCCAGTTAAAGACGCTAAGAATCCGAAAAGAAACAAATATCTTAGAATACGAAATTATTCAGTTTCGCATATTATCGCCATGATACCAAAGTTGTCAGCACCGATGGGTCTTAAAATCAAAATAAACACAATTTTTCAGCCACTTAAAAGTTGACTTGTTGTTATGGAAACGACCTCTAGTGTGTAAAATGAGAAGGTAAAGTGCTACTTGACCATTTTTAGGGCATGACATATTTTTGAAGTCCTTTTGTCGTTTGTCAACGTGAATAATAAACTTTCGATTCAAAACTTACAAAAACATAACATTTCTTCGACGGGCTTCAGCTTCCAGGAAGAATTACTTCTGTTATCCTTTTAGATTCTGTTACTAATTCTTGTCTCGCTTTCACTTTGCAGCATCTGTTCTTAAGATTAGATTCTTTACACTGATTGGCTAAAAAGTTTTAGCGTGGCTTCTGACTGCAACACTCTTTTCCTTCCCCTACCTCACTGAACTACTGT
Source organism: Octopus sinensis (assembly GCF_006345805.1). NCBI lineage: Eukaryota > Metazoa > Mollusca > Cephalopoda > Octopoda > Octopodidae > Octopus > Octopus sinensis. The sequence goes on from NC_043003.1 coordinate 2,098,619, forward strand.
CCATTTCTATTGTATAAGGAGAATCGCAAAGAAAAATGGAGTTACTAAAGATTCCTTAGAATTTAGCAATAACAAATATGATTCTTTATGACAGTCCTTGAATTTATCATTTTAAAATCTCAAGATTTCATACTTTTCTTGAGAGAACTTGAAAGAACGAATGATACATTAAAAGTTGGCCAGGTTAGCCGTTCGATTTGCTTTTAATAGCATTCGTCATTCTATCTCATCCACCAACTTTTTTATTGTGCCGAAGTAATGACGTCTTTGGCAGCACTAGAAACAAATGCATCTCCCTTCCGACCAGCACAGCTTTTCACGGTGTATATCACGGATTCTAGCCAAGGGGTTACACAAAATGGACAGTCGTTGTATAGTGATACATGGGCAACAAACTCACTCCCAACACAATCTGTTACCTCTAGTTCTTTTCTTAACACAAATATTGGACAGAGTCTTGAGCCATGGGATAATACCATTCAGGTCTTAAGCTCCAGAGGCCGCAGTCTTAATGTTTTCAATGAAATGTGGTCAAATGGATCTACGATTACTAATCCATCTCTAACCAATATCACACAAGTAAGTCCTTTCTCTTAAAACAAAAACAAAATAGGAAAAAAAAGAAAAAAGGGTCAAGTTTTATTTTCTAAAAAAGTTGCTCAATTTTTTCCCCTTGTTTTTCTCATCCAAACAGTTTCCTTGATTATTTTGATCAAAACTGATTGTGCATATGTTTGTAACTTTTTGCTATTCAATGAAAGTAATCGGGACGACATTAAATATATAATTAATCAGCTAATTAGTGCGTAATTCCTTTGCAATCAAAAACCATTTCTAAAGTATTCCAAAGTCAAATAACTAAATATCTGTAAAAAATGGCGTAAATCATTCCATGTTTATTTATTCTGCTATACCATTATTAGACTTTTTAGTTTTACACATTACCGTAAACTGATTTTAATATGAGCAAATTGTTTGGGTTTAGAATCAAAGAAATCTTTGAATTTCTTAGTTCCTTCATATTCTTGCCTGCTCACACCCTTTGATTTTAAATTTAATTTACAAACGATTTTTCATTGTACCTGCAAAGTTATGTAAGCAATCATTATTAATATAAGAAATTATAACAGTCTGCCAAGTTGTGAAACTAAGACGAGAATCTTCACACCGTATAGCCTCGATTCTAAGAAATTCTAAGTTTAAGTAATTATAGAAATACATACAAACACTAGAGCGCCAGGAACTTTTGCTTAAGTTTATCTACGCGTGTTTATAATAGTATTTAAGTAAACATTTTCTTTTAAAATAATTCGAAAAAGACACAGCCAATACGTAACGAAAACACACATACACGAGTATATATGAATGTATATTTGTATGTGCCTATGTATACATAGAGAATAGGTTTTATTTCCTAATGCTTTTCACCTAACTCTCACACCCAACAGATACATATCGTCGGACATATTTACATCCTTAAATTTTCTCATTAGAAAACGACACACCTGTGTCACTTACCTATCTTGAAGGGGTGTCCCCTCTGTCTTTGATCGTGTATCGTTCTAAAAGCATGATTGGAATCGGCCTTTCTTTATTTGATATTTACGTTTTGACTCCCATTTTTTAAGGATGTTTATCATTAATTCGCTTATTAATTTCAATTCATTCTCACTTTAGGCAAAGTTGTTTAACCCCAAGGGCACTAGTGGAGGGCAACAGGGGCGGTCCGCCCCTGACAGCACTTTTAAAAAGGCACCACTTTTGGGTCTGCTGTAAGCAATATGTATTTTTTTGTGGGGTCCGAGGGCGGCAAACGGAAGGACCGCCGCGGGTGGCACACACTCCAGCTACGCTAATGCCCAAGGGATCAAGGAATTTCAGTTGTGATCCTTGATACCTAGGACCACGTTATATAGTGTCTTCTTTTTGCTTTAAGCTAGTTTGTAAGATGTGATTTGAGGGCAATTTGGCTGCGACTTCTAACGGCCGCCTACAGGTTCTCTCGTCTTAGACATTTAAGAAAGTTATTATTGTCGTTCAATCACAAATTAACTCTGATCGAGCTAACCTACGAACAAAGACGTTCCTACCATGACCTCTCATAGCTAGAACTCCATTATTCAGTGTGTCCTCGTTGTAAAGTAGCAGGGTTTGATTTGAGGAAGATTGGACTTATTTCTTGCAGGTTGAGCGATCACATAGAGCTGGAATTTGCAAACCGGGGCACGTGTACGCAAGGGAAATTATAGAGATCGGTGAGGTTCATAAAAACCTCGGAATTTTAAAGTCGTCTCAGACAACTTTTCAAAGGTGCCTCTCAGATTTAGTAAAATAGCATTATATAAAAGAAACCGTTTGTTTCGAAGCCATGACTCCAAATATAACAATTCTTTCGAGTTTTGGCACAAAGCCATCAATTTTAAGGGGTGACGAACTGTCGATTACATCGAGTTGTTTTATCGACCCCGGAAAGGTGAAAAGCAAAGGATTTCAAGTTAGAACGTAAAGAGCTGGAAGAAACGCCGCTAAGCATTTTCTCCGGCGTGCTAACGAGTCTGCCAGCTAGTCGCCTTCATTCTGAACATATGTTTCAAATTATGGCACAGGGTTAGTAATTTAATAGTAGAGTGTGTGTGTGGGGGGGGGTGAGTAGATTGCATTGACCCAAGTACATGACTGGTACTATGTCAACCTTAGGGAGACGAAAAGCAAAGTTAACCCCGGCGGAAATTGAACTTAATCAGAAGAACCGGAAGGAGCGCAGCTCACCGCGTTGACCCCAAATATGATAATAACGTGGCAGTGTGATAAGGAACTTGCTTCCCAACCATACGGTTCCGTGTTCAGTCCCACTGCGTGGAACCTTGAGTGAGTGCTTTCTACTATAGCCTTAGACAAACCAAAGCCTTAAGTGAATTTGGTAGACGGAAACTGAAAGAAGCCCGTCGTATATATCATACATATGTGTATGTGTATCTTTGTGTCTGTCTTACCACCATCGCTTGACAACCGATGCTGGTGTGTTTACGTCCCCGTAACCTAGCGGTTCGACAAAAGATACCGATGGAATAAGTACCAGGCCTACAAAGAATAAGTCCTGGAGGCGATTTCTTCGACTAAAATGCGGTGCTCCAGCATGGCCGCAGTCAAAATGACTGAAACAAGTAAAAGAATAAAAGAATAATTGTTTTATAATATCCAGCTATTCAAGAACAATTCAAGAACAACACCAACATTCCGGACTTCTTATAATCGGATCCAGTTTCCACTAATGTTGAGGTACCTGTATATAATTATTTAAATAAACTTTATATTTGTTTAATTTAGAGTGTGTTGACTAAGGTGACCGTCTTTGATTCGGAAAAGTCAGTAATCCGTAAAATATTTGGAATCAAAGGTTCCAAAAAGTGATGTTGTACTTGTGTGTTTATCTCAAGGGACACACCAACACTGCCTGAAAAAATAAATGGGTACGCTGGAAGAAATATGTTCGAGGACCCTTCACGGTCCTTTAGTGACTTGTCTGAAGGGGTTGTTTGGATCGACAGCTACTCAAATGGTCTTTTACTGTTACTCCATTCCCTTCCAGGAGGCTTTGTAGGAATTTTGAATCCACTGGAAAGTTTAATGGCAAAATAAAATTCCAGGTCGATTTGAACTCAGAATCTTGAAGGTTACAACTAAAGGCTGCAGACATTTTAGCCCATGTTCCAACGATCCTATCAATCGATAGCCCTCAAATCACATCTTACAAAGAAGGCACACTATATAACGTGGTCCTAGGTATCAAGGATCACAACTGAAATTCCTTGATCCCTTGGGCATTTCTAATGATCGAACAGAACTATAAACGAAAATGTTCCATCGGTGACCATCCTGTCTTTTTCTGGATAATGATAGTATTGACCGTGTAATTTCATTTTTTTAAAGACAAAGTCTGGTACTTACTCTACATAGCGTTCTTTTTTGTCGAACCGCTAAGTCACAGGGACGTAAACACCTGTTGTCAAGCGGGGGAGGGATGCAAACATAAGCACATATGCATATCTACATTTATGTGTGTGTGTGTGTATTGTGTATGTGTGTGTGTATTGTGTATGTGTGTGTGCGTGTGTGTGTGTATTGTGTGCGTGTGTGTATGTATGTATGTATGTATATCGTTGTTTTTAGAAACTGGTGAAGGCCAGTTGATAGGATTACCCTGGGTTTCTCCCTCCATATTTTAAAGACACCATGGGCCAACAGGTCTTAGGGTCTGAAGATACGCCATAAAGATACCCTTTATGACGAGAAACTCAGGGTAACCGATAAACCGGCCTTCACCAGTAATTAATAAATAACTACACACACATAGACACACACACACACACACGCATATATATATATATATATATATATATATATATATATTATATATATATATATATGTATGTATATACGGCGGTCTTCTACATAGTTTCCGTCTACCAAATTCACTCACAAAGCATTGGTCAGCCGAGGGCTATAGTTGAAGATATTTGTCCAAGATGCTACTCAGTGGAACTAAACTCGAAACCACATACCCAAAGTTACATTTAGATATATTTATGCTGGTTTCCTAAAGACACCAATAATTCCTTAGTTTGTGCTTCTTTAACGACTTGGAACGAGACTTTGTGTTAAGGCCGAAACAATTCAGTCATTTTAGCCATTCAAAGAATACGAAAAGAAAGGAAAACCCTGTTACGTTCGTTTTTTGCTAAATTCTTAAGATATCAAAATTTTCGTCGCACTTCTGCGGCTCTGGTCCCAGACACGATTCCACTGCAGCCGTTTGGTCAGGATATATATTCTTTTATTCTTTTACCTGCGTCAGTCGTTAGATTGCGGCCATACTGCGGCACCGCCTTGAAGAATTTCAGTCGAACAGATCGATCCTAGTACTTTTATTTTAGGTCTGGTACTTACTCTATTGGTCTCTTTTCTTTTGTCGAACCGCTAAGTTACGGAGATATAAACGTACCAACACAGATTGTCAGGCAGTGGGGGGGGGAACATACGCCCAAGGTGACATGCAGTGGGGCTGAAACCAGAACCATGTGGTTGGGAAGCAAACTTCTTACTACCCAGTCAACATTTTTCGGGTTTCATAAAGCAAACCCCAAGTCAATTTTTGGGATCGTCTTCTACGATGTACCCCAGCCTATGATCTCCCTCTTGAAGACCAGGTTGGGATGGGAAAATCGTCCAGATTAATGCTGCCGACAGCTAGAGCTTCCGAAGAAGCATAGCTCGAGTGGACCCATGGGGGCCGCTCCACTTCGGCGATGCGCTTTTATGAATACAGCCCTTTTGGGACTGCTGTGTAAGCCTGTTTAGGGGACAATAAATTCAAGGGTAATCCGGGGCGGCACACATCCTAGTTACGTCACTGCTTCCGCGAGAAACTTTGCTTAGCAAAACAACACTACTTTCATAACCATCAGTTGTGCTTAGGGGCCTTCTCAAAGTTCTTAGCTATTATTTTTATAAAGGTCTCGTCGTTAGTTAACGGGCCCCTCTTTGGCTTTCCGGCCGCGGATCAGTTTTCTCGGTTGATCCTTCACCCCGACCCCTTGTAGGCTTTGTCGACGACTTACCTCACAGAGACGTCCTGGTGCATTTCCCTCGTCCCCAGCAAACCCAACGAGGAGGTTTCTTTTTGTCGTTCAATCTGCTAGAAATAGCAGCCAAATGTCTCCGAAATTATATAGTATCATCTTTTAAAAAGGGCACTGGATAACCTCGTCCAGTGTCCACTGTCTGGGCGAGATGGTCGTAGTTGGAACGTCTTTGATATAGATTTGTTTGTTCAGGGTTGAACTAAGCCCGAATCGACAACGAAGTCTCTACATAAATAATCTGCTAGAAATAGTAGCCAATTCTCCCTCAAACTACACAAAACAGAATACGTTGGATTATGAAGTGTGGATGTGGAAAAAAAAGGCATGATGGTCATGATAGGAAGCTTTTTGACTATAATCTCGTTCAGGGCTGACTCAGGGTTAAACAACAATGGAAGTAGCCTACCATAGATGCTATACGGTCGACTGACCGACTAGAAATTGTAGCCGAAACCCCCTCAAATCACAACCTACTCTTTTAGAAAAGGAGACATTAAATAATCTTCTCTACTCTAGCCACAAGGCCTGGAATTTTGGGGGAGGGGCCAATTGATAAAATCGACCCCAGTATGCAACTGGTACTTAATTTATCGACCCCGAAAGGATGAAAGGCAAAGTCGACCTCGGCGGAATTAGAACTCGGAACTTAAAGACAGACGAGGAGACATTAATTAATGTCGTCTTGAGCTCTGAGTCTGTAAGAAAAGGCTGGATGGTCACGATTGAAGAGTCTTGGATTATTGATCCAACGCTCGATCGGGGTTGAACAAGAACAAAAAAACAAAACAAAAGAAAAACGGTTTCGTGGAGAAAATGGAGAAGATTTGAGAAAACTCAATCGGAATATTCTGCAAGAACTCTTGAAATACGCAGATGCCCACTTTACCTATTTTTCTATCTTCGATCGAATTGTTTACATGGACGTATTCATACAGGAAACGTCGGAACTTCCAGTGCTGGCTCTGATTTCTATGGAAAACCTTTACAAAGTGATTGAATGGTACTGCCAGTCTAGTTGGGGCAAGTCTCCTCCACTATAGCCCTGGGGGTCGACCAAAGCCCTTGAGAGTGGATTTGGTAAACGGAAACTGAAAGAAGCCTATCGTGTATGTATATTTGACCTCTACCGCGTTGACAGTCGGTGTTGGTGTGTTTACGTCCGCGTAACATAACAAACCGATCGAATAAGTACCAGGCTTTAAAAAAAAGTACTAGGGTCGATTCTTTCGACTAGAAATTCTTCAAGGCGGTGCCCCAGCATGGCCCCAGTTTAATGACTGAAACAAGTAAACGATAACAGATAAAGGAAAAGCTGACTTCGGTTGGATTCGAACCAACGAAGGAACTTCATTCAGAATGGCTACTCAGCATGCTAGAAGTAGCAGCCAAATCTTCTAGCTACACCCTGATGTATAAAACAGGAGGCAATGGATAACCGTATTTTTATCTGTTGCTGGTTTCAGTCATTGGACCGCAGCCATACTGGAGCAACACCTTTAAAGGTTTAATCGAACAAGTCCACCCCAGTACCTATCTTTTTTTCTTAAATTTCATTCTATTAATGTTTTACCGAATCGCAAATTTGAAGAGACGTAAACAAACTAACATTGGCTGTCAAATGGTGGTAGAGGGCAAACACACACACAGAGGATGAGCTTCCACACAATTTTCGTTTACCAAATTCACTCACAAGGCATTGGTCAGCCCAGGACTGTAGATGAAGAGACTTGTCCAAGGTCCCTGCTGTCAATTCCAAATGCTTTTATACTTTTTATCAGCTGGAGAGCTACATAGATGGTCTGGCAACTAACACTAGAGTTGTTTCCCTTGCTTCTATGTTCTTGTCGGTGCAGCACAGAGTTTGGACTTTGTTTGGAACAAAGAAGCATTATCGATGCTACATCGTAGACAAAACCCCCACGGAATAAATCTATAGGTATACCAAGTTAAAGCAAAATTCTTTCAAACCTGAAGAGAAAATAAACATAGGCACAGGAGTGGCTGTGTGGTAAGTAGCTTGCTTACCAACCACATGGTTCTGGGTTCAGTCCCACTGCGTGGCACCTTGGGCAACTGTCTTTTACCTCGGGCCGGCCAAAGCCTTGTGAGTGGATTTGGTAAACGGAAACTGAAAGAAGCCCGTCCTATATATGTATATATGCGTGTCTGATTGTCCCCCCCCCCCACAACATCACTTGACAACTGATGCTGGTGTGTTTATGTCCCCGTAACTTAGCGATTCGGCAAAATAGACCGATAGAATAAGTACTAGGCTTACAAAGAACAAGTCCTGGGGTCGATTTGCTCGACTAAAGGCGGTGCTCCAGAAAAAGTGATGGCCTGTAAAATTGCTGTTTATTCTTCGGATATCACCATCCGTAATGCAAAGGAGAGAAAAAATGAATAAAGAGAGTAGTGTGACTGGTCGCTATCAGTTTGTGCAGGTGGCCATCGAAACCTCAGGTGTTGTCGGCTCCCGTATTGCCCTACTGCTGCAGCGAGGGTCGCTGGCCATTCTCTGCAGCAACGCCTTTGCAATCCTGTCAACGAGGCATTGTTAAACATGGCCAATCTGGTCTGGGGTGCATAACCCATTACTCTCTCTCTCCACCATCCTCTTCTACTTAATTCCTCACCTTTTTTTTTCTTTGTTTCCTTGGTGAGGAAGTTATGGGGCCGAGGAGGGGGGTGTCTCGATAATTGGATCTTTTATGCTTTTAAAGGGGTTTCTTTTCTTTCTTTTCAAATTGTTTTTAAAACACTCCTTGGTTGGTTACATCAACTAATTCGCTCTAAAGAAGTATCCAGACAAAATACTGGAACAGAAGAGATTGTCAACTGATCCTGGCTTTCTTTACATTATTTACATTTGACAGATGTTTGTCCCCAAACAACAAACAAGGTAAGGACAAATATCCGTCAAATGTAAATAATTCCTCATCTCTTAAATATTGAACTGCATGGCTTTCTTGTTATTTACTGATACACACATCAAGAACAGAGATTATACAATGAGATAAATACAGACACATTAACATCAAAGATGTCCTCTCCGTCTCTCTCCGCCATCTTGCTTAAATTTAGTTCTCAATGTTTTACCCTCTCCTTCCTTTTCTCTCTCACGTTTCATTTACCTTTACCTCTCCTCCACCCCCACGACTTTGTTTCCTCATAGCTTTCCGAAAAACGCATATTCTTTAATGAAATTTTACGAAGATGCCTTTGAGATAGTGTTGATTAGGATTATATAGGGATTTGTGGTGAAAAAAGAAATTCAGAGTGTGGGGAGAGGAGTTTCAGATAATCCACTTACCACGAATTTTGTTTCGCCTTAACTTTCAAAAAAACAAAATTTTATTTTCAAATAAAATTTTCCGCAAATTCGTTTCAGAGAGTGTATATTACGATTATGTCTAAGTTTAATGTGGAAATAAAATGGGATTGGGTTGATAATCCACACACCTTGACTTTATTTTCTTCCTGTATTTTGAAGAAGAGGGTGAATGATCCAACCCCATCCACCAATTTGGTTTTTTTATTTCCCCATCAAATCTTATTTAATCGTAGTCTACAGCAACAGAAACGTATTTCTCGAGAATTTTATTCAAAAAAGTATCTATTTCCCCAAAAGTTATGAGGAAACCAAGTCGGAAGGTGGAACCCATCAGTAGTTAATGCCAGATGGAGTTACAACTCCTCTTGTACAATCAAACTATTTGCAAGTTGACTCATAACCAACTCCAAACATGCCGAGCATTTTCGTTAATTAGCAGGACACATTTGTAAAGCACAATATGCACCATGTACAACTTCAAATGGAACTGGATAAGAACAGCAAATACCTACAGACTATAAACGTATGATTAAGGCTTCATTAATTTAGCCGAGTCGTTTATTATCGCATTTGCACCAGGAAGTATACACTTCAACGTTTTTCTATTTTGTCCCATTAAGCGGAAGGCATACGACTTTTCAGACTGCCATTCAGAGACGATCGCAGTTGTATCAAATAGGATCTGTGTCCATCTTCTGATCTTTTCACGAGTATCGACGGACATTGATTAGAGTCTGCGGTTGGTGGATTGTGTCACAGATCTCTCACAGGCATTCACTGAACACTCGCATTAATGCCGTCTTCCTCCATAAAGGAAACGAACATTAAACATCTAAGAAAATATATCTACATTTTGACTGCTTATTTATGAATAAAAGCAAACAAACAACTTAAGAAGGCTGCGACACAGACATGGCCGTATGGTTAAGAAGCTTAGAAAAGCAACTACGTGGTTTCGGGTTCAGTTACACTGTGCGGCACCTTTGACAAGTGTTTTGTACTATAGCCTCGGGCTAACGAATCAATCCCTTGTCAGAGAATTTGGTAAGCGGAAACTTAACGAGGGTTGTAAATGAGCATCACTGTCATACAAGCAGTGTCGATCGTTTCTAATATTCTGCAAAAACTTACCTGGTCATGGAGAAAACCTGCCTCAACAAATTCTGTCTGAAAAACGGACGTTAAACGATGAGGATGCTTGTAAATGGATGTATGATGTCATGGAGGGGCTGCGCCGCTAACGGCTCGCATTACCGAGGTGTCAGGTGATGCTCGTTGGGGTGGTTGGCTTCTCCAACGCCTTGGCCTCGCCGTCGCCTCTGGTGGTGCCGCCAGCGTGTTGGCTTCCGTTAAACCTTGCGCTGTGCGTCCAATTGAGGCAGATCGATGCTGCACTGATGGCTTTTGTTTTTGTTTTTCGTTTGTATGAATTATTTGTTAAATGGAATTATTTAGTTTCCCAAGAATATCAACTGTTATCTCCCACTTAGATTGTCCAGACACACTCAAAAGCCTATTTAAAAACAGCACTCATCAGAAAGAGGGGAAAAGGGATTAAACATATTTTTTTACTTCTACAAGAACAGAGATAGGAACAAAAGCAAGAGAAAAACGATTCCAGATTCAAGTTCTGAAGATATTCCTCATTCAAAACAAACATTTGGATGCAGACATAAAAATAAACACCTTCGTTTCATAAAGAATATAACAACAAGTAACAGCAATAATTCATTTCCTATACAACTAAAATCGGATTTAGAAATAACTAAATATCTAAAAATGGGTATGAGACGTTTTGGCACAGCCGTTTTGGCACCACCTCTTTGGTGTCACTGATTATATCATCATCCTCATCATTATCAATTATCATGCTTTTTTTTGTGAATTCTCCCCCTACACACACACATATATATATATATATATATATATATATATATATATATATATATATATATATATGTATATTTAGGGCCAAAAAAAATCCACTAGGTGGATAGCCATATGCTAGAAGAAGATCACATACGATCTAACTACAAAGAAAGAATGTTCTCCAGAGAAAATTCAGCAAACACCGGAACATAGACGGGCAAGACAGATGAAAATTACAAAAAAATCAAGAATTAATCGTAGATTCATCAGTACGATCGTTCCACATACAACATAATATAATTTGTAAAACTAAACACTAGTTTTCTATATAAAACCAGACACGTGCTTAGTTTCACCGATTACATATATATCATCATCATCATCATCTTTAAACATCTGTTTCCCATGCTGGCATGGGTTGAACAGTTTGACTGGAGCCAGCATGTAAGAAGACTGCACCAAGCTCTTCTCTCTGTTGTGCCCATGGTTTCTACAGTTGGATGCCTCTTCCTTATGTCAACCACTTTACAGAGTGTACTGGGGTGCTTTTTATGTGGCACCAATAGCAGTAGGGTCACCAAGTAACTTGTAGACCAAGACCCTCACCTCAACGGAGATAAGGAGTAGTAATGAAGGACAGATATTATATATATATATCATCATCATCATCATCATCATTTAGCGTCCGTTTTCCATGCTAGCATGGGTTGGACGGTTCAACTGGGGTCTGGGGAGCCCGAAGGCTGCACCAGGCCAGTCAGATCTGGCAGTGTTTCTACAGCTGGATGCCCTTCCTAACGCCAACCACTCCGATATATATATATATATATATATATATATATATATATATATGCATAAATAGGTGCAGGAGTGGCTGTGTGGTAAGTAGCTTGCTTACCAACTGCATGGCTCTGGGTTCAGTCCCACTGTGTGGCGCCTTGAGCAAGTGTCTTCTACTATAGCCTTGGGCTGACCAAAGCCTTGTGAATGGATTTGGTAGATGGAAACTGAAAGAAGCCCGTCATATATATATATGTATATCTATGTATGTGTGTGCATATGTTTGTGTGTCTGTGCTTGTCCCCGTAACTCAGCAGTTTGGCAAAAGACACCAATAGAATAAGTACTTGGCTTACAAAGAATAAGTCCTGGGGCCGATTTGTTCGACTAAAAGGCGGTGCTCCAGTATGGCTACCATCAAATGACTGAAACAAGTGAAAAAATAAAAGAATAAATGCATGGGAAAGCATGTTGTCAGGGTCTTCTGGTCAATGAAGCAGAAGTTTGTAACGCATCAGTGATACTGTGTTATGTCCCTGTCTGAAGGTGGCAAGCTGGCAGAATCGTTAGCATGCTGGGCGAAATGCTTAGCAGTATTTCATCTGTCTTTCCATTCTGAGTTCAAATTCCACTGAGGTCGACTTAGATTTTCAACCTTTCAGGGTCGATAAATTAAGTACCAATTGCATACTGGTGTCGATCTAATCGACTGGCACCCTCCCCCAAAATTTCGGGCCTTGTGCCTAGAGTAGAAAAGAATATTTTGGTTAAAATAAGGCGGCAAGCTGGCAGAAACGTTAGCACGCTGGGCGAAATGCTTAGCAGTATTTCGTCTGTTTTTATGTTCTAAGTTCAAATTCCACTGAGGTCAACTTTGATTTTCATCCTTTCTGGGTCGATAAATTAAGTACCAATTGCGTACTGGTGTCGATCTAATCGACTGGCACCCTCCCCCAAAATTTCAAGCCTTGTGCCTAGAGTAGAAAGGATTATGTCCTGTCTGAGGCAATTTTCAAACGAGCCAATTTGCATGCTGGAAATCGGTCATCACAAATTAGGAATAAGCTATTTTTTTTGTAAAACTGAGGAACTTCCCCATTCAGCTCCCAAACTGGATTCTCCCAGTCCAATTGGTCTGCTTTGCTATGGAATCCTGTATCAGTTGGGCATCTGTCCAGCTACGATGATAATTACGCTAGTTTACCATCCTGCCTGGCTGTAAGAATGGTAGAATTACCATTGAACAGAATTACCATTGTGCTATTTTTAGGGCAATAAATATTCTTTCTCTATACAATAGGTGCAAGCATGGCTGCATGGTTAAGAAGTTTGCTTCCGAAACATGTAGTCTTGGGTTCAGTCCCACTGCACAGTACCCTAGCCAGGTGTGTTCTACCATAGCTCCAGGCCAACTAAAGCCTTGCAAGTGAATTTGGTAGAGGTGACTGATGTGTGTGTCCTGTTGTCTCAACATCACACGATAGTCGTAAACGAGCATCACTGTTATGCACACACTGTCCTTTGTTTCCAATCTTCTGTGGAAAACATGCCTGGTCATAGGGAAATATTGCCTTGCATAGAAACAGCTGAAATTTGGTGACAGGAAAGACTTCTGGCTGTAGAAAATCTGCTTTGACAAATTCCTTCTAACCCATGCCAGCATAACAAAATGGACGTTAAATGATGAAGATATAAATCAATAGGTAAATCAAAATCATTTAGTGACTGGGGTTGTATGTGGTCCATCATCTGTGTGTGCGTGTGTGTGTGTGTGTGTGTGTAGGTATACTTCTTTGTACTGACCCTTTTGATGAGTGCTGTTTTAAGTTTTTCTCCTGACGTGTGTGAAACTGATTGGGAAAGAATCATCTGAATTAGATCCATGATACTGTATAGCATAAATATTTCAGGGTGGAAAGCTGGCAGAATCGTCAGCACACACAGGTAAAATGCCTAGCGGTATTTTATTTGTCTTTATTTGAAGGTGGTAAGCTGGCAGAAACGTTAGCACACCAGGTGAAATGCTTAGCGGTATTTCATCTGTCTTGACATTGTGAGTTCAAATTCCGCCGAGGTCGACTTTGCCTTTCATCCTTTCGGGGTCGATTAAATAAGTACCAGTTACGCACTGGGGTCAATGTTATCGACTTAATCCGTTTGTCTGTCCTTGTTTGTCCTCTCTGTGTTTAGCCCCTTGTGGGTAGTAAAGAAATAGGTATTTTATTTGTCTTTACGTTCTGAATTCAAATTCCGTCAAAGTCGACTTTACCTTTATAGAGGTGCAGAAGTGGCTGTGTGGTAAGTAGCTTGCTTACCAACCACATGGTTTCGGGTTCAGTCTCACTGTGTGGCACCTTGAGCAAGTGTCTTCTACAATAGCCTTGGGCCGACCAAAGCCATGTGATTGGATTTGGTAAATGGAAACTGAAAGAAGCCTGTCGTATATGTATATATGTATGTATGTATATATATATATATATTATATATATATGTATGTATATATATATATATGTATGTATATATATATATATATATATATATATATATGTATATATATATATATGTATGTATATATATATATATATGTATGTTGGCGTTAGGAAGGGCATCCAGCCGTAGAAACACTGCCAGATTTGACTGGGCCTGATGAAGCCTTCTGGCTTCACAGACCCCAGTAGAACCGTCCAACCCATGCTAGCATGGAAAACGGACGCTAAACGATGATGATGATGATGATGTATGTATGTTTGTGTGTCTGTGTTTGTTCCCTACCATTGCTTGACAACCGATGTTGGTGTGTTTACGTCCCCGTAACTTAGTGGTTCAGCAAAAGAGACCAATAGAATAAATACTCGGCTTACAATGAATAAGTCCCAGGGTCGGACTCCAGCATGGCTGCAGTCAAATGACTGAAACAAGTAAAAGTAAAAAAAGAATAAAAGAAAACCTACTTTTATGGACAAATTACGAATGGCTGTTATTTACAGATTTATGAATTCTTAGACGACTATATATATATATATGTATATATAGTTGTCTAAGAATATATATATATATATATACACATACACACAACACACATACATATATATATATATAGATAGATAGATATGGTTCAAATAAAATTAGTGTACGACCCCTAACAGAACACCTTACATGCTAGAAGGAACAGTCAAAATCCAAACCACAGTTAAGATCAATTTCGGTGTATGTGTGAACCTATATATATATATAAAGTTAATCCAAACAAGAAAGCACAAAAAAACACAACAATGCGAGGACGTGGAACAAATATAGTATTATTGGACGCTCAGGAAAGAAGGAGGGTTTAACGTTTCAAGCAGACCTCTTCATCGGAAACATAGGAGAAGGAAAGATCCAGAGAAGGGAAGACAGAGGAAAAAAAATCGCCAACGGTACACACGAGGTCACATTTTGAAAATATATATATATATTTATTGTGTCTTAAGTATGTGTGAGGCTCACACACACCTAAGATGCTTAATATATCACTTGCACAAGCACACAGTAACTGCTACACATATTCATTTGCACACGCACACGTACACCTGATAGCCTCTTACACACATACTACATGCATCCTCTCACACTCCCACACACATACACACACACACAAACAAATGGAACACACATCACTCCACAACGCATGCACTGGTTTACACAAACACACACATGCTCCCATACGCACACACAGGTTCACATCATTTTAAGCTCATCCCCCCCACACACACACACACATACATTCACACCATCGTCATATACAGGTCATTGTCAACTAACGACCACAATTGGTTCCGAGTGAATGGTCGTAAGTCGGCCTATAGGCCTAACACAGCTTTGTTTTGTATTTCCACCTTCTTAAGGTACATTCTCAGGTAAAAGTCACACACAGCATTCTGTATTATTATTCTGGTGTTAGTCAAAAAATCCATAGTCTCAAGTCTTATAAACAAATACGAGGCTGCCACGATGTCTCTGGGACAGGACAGCCTTCCAACACAGAGGGGATTAATGACCAAACCTAGGGGAAGCATTTGTTAGCTGAGATTATCCGTAAGTGGGTTAATTTCTAAGAAATTAAAGCCATTAGATTTCAACTGGGCTATTTATTATTGCTACCGGGAGCTGGCATGCAAATCATTGTAAAGTCAATCAGTCGTAGTTGGATGGGTCACAAGTCAATGACAACCTGTATACACACACACACACACACATACCCTTCAACTAAGACATTGGAGCATGAAGCAGACATCTGGTGTTAGATCAGCCAATGAACACCAGTTAGCGGACATAGCATGATGATGATGATCATCATCATCATTTAACGTCCGCTTTCCATGCTAGCATGGATTGGACGATTTGACTGAGGTCTGGCGAACCAGACTCCAATCTGATCTGGCAGAGTTTCTAGAGCTGGATGCCCTTCCTAACGCCAACCACTCCGAGAGTGTATTGGGTGCTTTTACGTGCCACCAGCACGCGGGCCAGTTTGGTGATACTGGCAAGAGCCATACTCGAAATGGTGTTTTTGATGTATGCTTTTATTTAAAATTGACCACTACAATCATATGAACAGAGCAAATTTAATTATTTCTCCAAAGATTGGGAAAAAATGATGATCAGCATTAATCAATGTGACTTTGAATCAGAAGATTGTGAGTTCAAGTCTTATCATGGTCGTAGAGTGGTACTTTAGGTGCAGGAGTGGCTGTGTGGTAAGTAGCTTGCTTACCAACTGCATAGCTCTAGGTTCAGTCCCACTGCATGGCACCTTAGGCAAGTGTCTTCTGCTATAGCCTCAGGCTGACCAAAGCCTTGTGAGTGGATTTGGCAGATGGAAACTGAAAGAAGCCCATCGTATATATATATGAGCGCCTAATAATAATAATACTGTAATTGTTCCACGTGTTGTTGTTTTTTCTGTTTTCCCGTTTGGATTAACCTTATATATATATATATATATATATCACCACCACGACCGACCAGGCTATCAGATGTTGTTACACATCGCTGGTCACAATGCGTTCGCATTGTTTTAGCCTTCGAATGATGCCAGCCCGCTGGCTAAGCAAGCAGGCCAACAGAAGAAAGAGTGAGAGAAAGTTGTGGCGAAAGAGTACAGCAGGGATCACCACCCCCTGCCAGAGCCTCGTGGAGCTTTTAGGTGTTTTCGCTCAATAAACACTCACAACGCCCGGTCTGGGAATCGAAACCGCGATCCTACGACCACGAGTCCGCTGCCCTAACCACTAGGCCATTGCGCCTCCACACTATATATATATATATATATATATATATATATATAATATATATATATATATATATATATATATTATATATATATATATATATATATATATATATATATATATAATATATATATATATATATAAGGTATGTAGAAAAATACAACATGGACAAGAACGTATAACTCATAGAAGACGATACAATAAACATGGACAGGACATTCGAACCCCTCAGTCTTCAGTCAAGAACCGGATCATCGTAGTAATTTCGGCTGATTAATCTTGAGATTACTAGATCACGGCCAGCCCTCCAAGAAAAACTAAGCTGGAAGCGTAGATTTCCTGGAAGAAGGATCGAATGCATACGAACACCAGGACAGCAAAAGGGACAGATATAAAAAAACAAAAAACAATAATGGAATACAGAAACATGAAATACAGAAGCATTAACGGTGAAAACAACAAGTGTCTTACGACTGATAACAAGCAAATATATATATATATATATATATATATATATATGACGAAGTGGAAGGGGGTATAGCTACACATGGGGTAGAAGACAACTGGCCGTTTCTGAGGGACAACCTGCTGAAAGCCGCTGACTAGATCTGTGGCTGGTGCAAAGTCCCCTTAAGACCCAAAATAACGTGGTGGTGGAACAATATTGTTGACAGGGCTATTAGACAAAAGAAACAGGCTTGGAAGGCCTGGAAGAACGGTGGTAGCAGGGAAGGGTATCAGACTACCAGAAGGGAAGCTAGGAGACAGGTCTATCTAGCCAGAGGGGAAGCAGATAAGAGAAAATTTGCCAATGTCCTGCGCCGTGAGGATGAAAGACTTGAGGTATTTCGTGTTGCAAGACAGTGTGTGAGAGAGAATCGTGATGTGGTAGGAGAGAAATGTGTTCGCATGGAGGATGGTTCACTTGCGCTAAATGAGGATGCAAAGAGAGAAGCTTGGAGACGCCACTATGAAAGGTTGCTGAATGAGGAAAATGAATGGGATAAAGAGAGTCTGCCGAATGTTGACCCTACAGAGGGACCAGCTATCCGAGTTGATAGTTCCGTGGTAGCTAAGGCAATTAGAAGCATGAAGACAGGGAAAGCCCCAGGCCCATCAGGAATTACTGCAGAGATGCTCAAAATATCTGGCAGTGTCGGCTATAACCTAGTCACCCGTATAGTCAACCAGGTGATACACGAAGGAGTCATACCCAATGACTATATTTAATTAATGGTATGACGCAATATACATAAACTATAAAGTAGATATATAAACAGGGCTAATTTGGCCCTTTTTCTATAGACTGAAAAAGGCACACGATGCTGATGCTGATAATGACATACATACATATTATGCATCATCATCATCATCATCATCATTTAACATCTGCTTTCTATGCTGGCATGGGTTGGATGGTTTGACTGGAACTGAAAAGCTGGAAGGCTGCACCTGGTTCCAGTCTGATTTGGAATGGTTTTCTACAGCTGGATGCCCTTCCTAATACCAACCACTCCAAGAGCATAATGGGTGGTTTTTATGTGCCACCGACATGGGTGCCATATGCATGACACTGGCAATGGCTACAATTGTGTAATCTATATATGTAAAACTCTAGTTGTGTGAGTGTCTGTCCCCTTCGATTTAGATTCCTAACTCCTCCCACATTTTGCGGTGCAGTTTAACCAAATTCGGGTATCTTATAGTCGTGATTCATATCGAGCCCGTCTGAATATTAGCGCGCGTCAACGATGAGTCTACGATTTTAAAAATAATTTAACATCATTTTTTATTCCATTTTAATGCATAATTTTTCGTGTGTCGATGGCGGCGGAGTTGGCGTCCACGCTCACAGCTGCACCTGTTTGCTTCTCCCCCTTCCCTCCCTCATGAAGCTGTGGGGAAGGGGGTGTAAAGAAATCAACGTCGTAATGCGTTGTGAAGGAAACCAGCGTTCTTTTAGAACAACGACTTCATGGCTTGAAGACACCAAAACAAAAATGGCTAAGAAAGCCCGAATTTATAAGGGAAGTAACTCTCTAAAAATGCTTATATAGTTATTTCCCTTACAAACCCGAGCAACGCCGGGCGATACTGCTAGTCTATATATATAATTATAAATAAGGGCAAAAGACAAATTTCCTATATTGAGAAATAGACTTTAAATTGTCAATCACCACACACAATATACATCAGCAGAACGTGTATTCATAGTGATGTATATTGTATGTGGTGACTGACGGTTTAAAGTCTATTTCACAGCATATTGGCAGAGAAATTTTTTCTTTTGCCCTTGTTTATAATTTTCACCTTTAAAGGTATTTTAATATGCTGGCCACTCGATGAAATTTTTGTAAAAAATTTTTATCCTATATTAGAAGTATACACACACACACACACACACACACACACACACACACATTTATAAAACATTATAAAGCTGAAAAATTGTCCAAATAACTAAAGAGAAACTGTAATTAATCAAATTTTTCTTCCCCCAGGGTCATTTCCAGCAACTGAAAACTGCCAAGAAAGGAACACAACCTGGCATAGCTGTCTACTCCAAAAAGGTCAAAAATTCTAGTCTTCTGATAAATTTGTGATCAAAAGAACTTTATGAGGGCAGGCCTGGCTGGGTGGTTAAGAAGCTTGCTTTGCAACTGTGTGGTTCTGGGTTCAGTCCCATTGCAAGGCACCTTGGGCAAGTGTCTTCTACTATAACCCTGGGTCGACCAATGCCTTGTGAATGGATTTGGTTGATGGAAACTGCATGGAAGCTTGATGTGTGTGTGTGTGTGTGTGTGTGTGTGTGTGTGTGCCTGCCTTTGTGGTTGGATTTGTCTTGTCAGCATTGCTTGACAACTGGTGTTGGTTTGTTTACACCCCTGCAATTTTAGAGGGCCTGTAAAACAAACCAATAGAATAAATATGAGACTTTTAAATAAAGAAATTAGTACTGAGGTCAACCCAGTGCTCCAGTATGGCCGTTGTCCAATGACTCGAACATGTAAACAATAAAAATATATGCGAGACATCTTAAGCTCCAATTTAAGACAAAAATGAGCGACATATTTACCGTTTAATATCATTTTAGATTAAAAACTTTGTGGTCGATACGATCCCCTGGGGGTAATGGTAGATTTTATATGGGTCCAGGAGGGAAAGGACGCAGTTGGCAACAGATGCTTCCTTTAATTACTTAATTTTCAAAAATATTTTAAATTTGTTGTGAATCATCTGGTAATACTGATTTCAAATTTTGGCACAAGGCCAGCAACTCTTGGGCGGGGGAGGCAGTGAGTAAGTCGATTACATCAACCCCAGTACTTAACTGGTACCTGCAAAGGATAAAAGGCAATGTTGATTCCAGTGGAATTTGAACTCAGAACATGAAGACCAATGATGAAAGGCTGCTAAGCATTTCGCCTGGCATGCTAATGGTTCTGCCGGCTCACCACATCATCTGGTGATATTTCTAGCAAAAAACCAGAGGATGATTTGGCAGAAATTGGTAACACCCTGGACAAAAATACTTGGCAGCATTTTGCCTGTCTTTCCATTCTGAGCTCAAATTCCACTGAGGTCAACTTTGCCCTTCATCGATACGAGGTCAATAAAAACAAAATAAGTATCAGTTAAACACGTAAATATTGCTCCCACCCCTAAAAATTGCTGGCCTTGTGCCAAAATTTGAAACCAGTATAACTAGTCCGAAATAAGGCAGTGAGCTGGCAGAATCATTAGCAGACAAAATGGTTTGTGGCATTTCATCCATCTTTATTTTCTGAGTTCAAATTCTGCTGAGGTCAACTTTGACTTTCATCTTTTCGGGATCAATAAAATAAATAGCAGTTCCTAATGCCAACCACTCCGAGAGTGTGGTGGGTGCTTTTTACATGCCACTGGCATGATGGCCAGTCAGGTGGTACTGGCATCGACCATGCTTGAATGGTGCTTTTTACTTGCCACTGGCATGAGGGCCAGTCGCACAGACACAAAAACATATAGAGACACAAAGACACACACACACACATGATAGGCTTCTTTCAGTTTCCATCAACCAGTTACTTTCTTGACCCTGCACAAAAAAATTCCAGATCTTGTGCCTATAATAGAAAAGGAATTTTTTTTTATTTGTCAAAATGTCTGACATTCCGTTTTATATTTTAATAAAATGACTTACATAAGTAGTCTTTTACTGGTGATCAGCCTGGTGGCAGCAATCATTTGTGGTGTAATTAAGTTTGTTGAAACATAGCAAGGGGCACCGAAAAATGGTGTAAGTAAATGGCAGAGGCCCTGGACCTTCTGGATTTTGGTGCTCTCCCATGTAGCGAAGAGAAACTGCAAGTGGGAAAATAAACGATTATGGCACGTAAAAAGCACCAACCGATCGTGGCCGTTTGCCAGCCTCATCTGGCACCTGTGCCGGTGGCATGTAAAAAGCACTCACTACACTCACGGAGTGGTTGGCGTTAGGAAGGTCATCCATCTGTAGAAACACTGCCAGAACAGACCGGAGCCTGGCGCAGCCTCCTGGCTTCCCAGATCCCCGGTTGAACTGTCCAACCCATGCTAGCATGGAAAACAGACGTTAAACGATGATGATGATGATGATTTTATTATCTTTTACTTGTTTCAGTCATTAGATTGTGGCCATGCTGGGGCACTACCTTGGAGAATTTTTTCGTAGATTGAATCAACCCTAGAACTTTATATTTTCTTTTAAGCTTGGTATTTATTCTATTGATTTCTTTTGCCAAACCGCTAAGTTACAGGGATGTAAACACACCAACACCGGTTGTAAAGCAGTTGTGAGGGACACACATCATCATCATTGTCATTTAACGTCCGCCTTCCATGCTGGCATGGGTTGGACAGTGTGACTGGGGTCTGGGAAGCCAGAAGGCTGCACCAGGCCCCAATCTGATCTGGCAATGTTTCTAAAGCTGGATGCCCTTCCTAATGCCATCCACTCTGAGAGTGTAGTGGGTGCTTTTTATGTGCCACCAGCGCGAGGGCCAGTCAGGCAGTACTGGCATCGACCATGTTTGAATGATGCTTTTTACATGCCACTGGCACAGGAGCCACTCACACAGACACAAAAATACACAGAGACACAAAGGCACACACACACACATGATGGGCTTCTTTCAGTTTCCGTCAACCAAATCCACTCACAAGGCTTTGGTCGACCTGAGGCTATAGTAGCAGACACTTGCTCAAGGGGTCAAGCAGGAGGGAACCCAGAGCCCTGTGGTTGGGAAGCAAGCTTCTTCCCTCACAGTCATGCCTGCACCTAATTATCAACTGTATTTATATTTTTCCATTTGTATTTCTTGGAATATCTCAAACATATGATGGAGGATATGGTTGTATGGTTAAGAACCTTGCCTTGTAACCACATAGTTCTAGGTTCAATTCCATTGCACAGCACCTTGGGCATTTGTCTTCTACTATGGCCTCAAGCAAGCCAACGGCTTGCGAGTGAATTTGGCTGAAAAAAAACTGTACAAAGCTATCATGTATATCATCATCATCATCAATTCTTATGTTCACTTTTCCATTCTTGCATGGGTTGGACAGCATTTATTGAGGTGGATTTTCTATGGCCAGATGTCCTTCCTGTCATCAACTTTCACCCGTTTCCAAACAAGGCAATATTTCCCCTCCATGGCCAGACATGTTCTTGCAGAATACTGAAAACGAATGACACTGCTTGTACGACAGAGACACTCGTTTACAACTACCATGCAGTGTGAAGACAAAGGGACACAAACATATATACACTCACACACATTAATATATATATTACTCTTACAAGGTGAAAGGAGTTGTCAACAAATACCTTGTTTCTGCTGTTCTGACAACAGTGCAGCATTCGAAAAAATATCATCTTGTTTGTATCATACAATATATATATGTATGTGTATATGTGTGTGAGTATATATATATATGTGTGTGTGTGTGTGATGCAAATGGCACCTGTGCCAGTGGCACGTAAAAGCACCTGTTACACTCTCAGAGTGGTTGGCATTAGGAGAGGCATCCAGCCGTGGAAAACCATACCAAATTAGACTGGAACCAGCATGCCAGCCCTGGTCAAACTGTCCAACCCATGTCAGCATGGACAACGGATATATGATGATGATGATGTAGCCATATATGTGAGCATGTGTGCACACACACACACACATACACATGTATATATATATATATATATATATGGTGAGCTTCTTTTAGTTTCCATTTACGAAATCTACTCACAAGGCTTTGGTCAACCCAGGGCTACCACAGACTTGCACAAAGTGCCATGCAATGGGGTCGAACCTGAAACCATGTGGATGGGAAGCCATCTTCTCAACCTCATAGCTATGTCTGCACCTGCACTTTTGTGTGTGTGTGTGCACATGCAGGTGGTGTGTGAGTATCATCATCATCATCATTTAACGTCCGCTTTCCATGCTAGCATGGGTTGGACGGTTCAACTGGGGTCTGGGGAGCCCGAAGGCTGCACCAGTCCAGTCAGATCTGGCAGTGTTTCTACAGCTGGATGCCCTTCCTAACGCCAACCACTCCGAGAGTGTAGTGGGTGATTTTATGTGCCACCGACACAGGTGCCAGACGAGGCTGGCAAACGGCCTCGCTCGGATGGTGTTTTTTATGTGCCACCGACACAGGTGCCAGACGAGGCTGGCAGACGGCCACGCTCGGATGGTGTTTTTATGTGCCACCGACACAGGTGCCAGATGAGGCTGGCGAACGGCCACGATCGGATGGTGTTTGTTACGTGCCCACAGCACGGAGGCCAGTTGATGCGGTTCTGGCTACGGCCACGTTCGGATGGTTTTCTTGTGTGCCACGTGCCACCGGCACTGGTACCACAAAGATACAAATTCCATTGATGTTCATCTATTTTGATTTGTTTTGATAAGAATGCATGTTTGTGTGTGTGTGTCGAATGTGCATGAAAACCCGCAACGGATGCTGATGCTTGCTCTTGTTCTCCTGACAAGCTGTTCGGTAGTTCTATACTTTCAGGGAACTAAAAATTTCCCCCCAACTTGAAAAACAGGGAAGGGGTTAGCAAGGCAAAAGGTGAAAAGCATCTGCTGGCCATAAAACAGTGCTTCAGTATTGTGTATTCTTCTAACTCATGCTCGTATGGGGAAACAGATGTAAGACAAAGACATCATCGTTATTCTTTAACGTCTGCCTTCCATGCTAGCTTGGGTGGGACAGTTTAACAAGAGCCGGCCAGTCAGAAACCTGCACCAGACTTCTGTGACTGTTTTGACAGGATAAATGGGATGATTGAGTAAAGGAAGGCAGAGTTGTAGATGGTGAATGCTTTTGACAACTGCCCATATTGCCAATATGCTCAGCGCTGGAAAGAGGCGTTGCAAAAGGTGAATCTTGCTTTGTAACAAAGAAAAGTGTTGCTTCCTCTTTTATTGTTTGTATTTAAGTTTCTGCTAATGTCTTGTCTCTTTCCTCACCAGGCATCATTTCAACCGAATTCCCTTACGCCACTAACGTCGACATCATTTGATAATATTCATGAACTAAGAAACCAATTCAATGAATTAACTATTATCGACCGACAGACGAGCAAACGTCCACCAAGTCACTACCTTTGTCATTTGTGTTTTAGAAAAGGGCATTATATCAAAGACTGCCCTCAGGTAAGTATCAAACGAATTTTACACACTTCTTGGCTTATTTTGGCACAAGGCCAACAATTTTAAGGGGAAGCGTTCCACAAAACCATAAACCCAGTCCATGATTTATACTGGGTTCAATAAAAGGCCATGATGACACTAGTGAGATTTGAACTCAGAACATAAACAGCCAGAACGGACACCAAAAGCAGTTTTTCTCACAGTTCTGCCAGTCCACCACCTTGTGTTTTCTCTGGCTGTTGATGTTCTGAGTTGAAATCCTGCTGAGATCAACTTTGCCTTTCATTCTTTTAGGGGTCCATAAAATAAAGCCCCAGTCAAGTGCTGGCAGCAATCTAATCAACTAACACCCTCCCACTAAAACTGCTGGCCTTCTGCCAAAATCTGAAGAACTTGTTGTTGTTGTTAAGGTGGTGAGTTTAGCAGAATCTTTGGCAGGGTGGGCAAAACACTTTGCAGCATTTTGCTTGTCTTTATGATCTGAGTTCAAATTCCACCAAAGTCGACTTTGTCTTTCCTTCTTTTGGGGGTCTATGAAATAAGTACCAGTTGAATGCTGGGGGTCAATGTAATCAATTTGTCCCCTCTCCCCAAATTCCAGGACTTGTGCTTATAGCAGAAAGGATTATTATTATTGTTGTTGTTGTTGTTGCTGTGGATATTATTATTATTGAGTGAGAGAGCAGTGCATGCCATCAAAGTGACACTTGGGTACAAATATACGAAGCCCAGTATGCCCATTCTGACTACCTGTCTGATAAGGGTACACTAGGCACATGCATCACAACCATATGTGCGCGACATGGTGATCTCATATCAAGATAAACAGTGCATGACCTTGCAGGTGGGGCCCAGTTAGAATTTTCTTCTGGTTGAGTAACCCATCCCGCTCAAAAGGTCCCTGAATAAGGATTGTTTAAGGATGTTGAACGAACCACCCATGTTTCCAAAGGTGATTTATCCAAACCTCCAAGAATTCCTCTCAACACATGGCTATGATGCTTCCCCACTACTTCTGCTCATGATCAGAGATGCACATATCAGCCATTAAGGGACATGCTCCACTGTCAAACAACTGACAAGCAAATCTGTGGCATTGAGCAGAATATTTGCTGTATCCCATATTTTATAACAAGACAAAACAATGTACATGATAACACTTCCAATCAGTTAAGATCATTATTGTTGTTATTATTATTATTATTATTATTTCAAACTAGCAGAGACACCTGGCGTTGCTTGGGGTTAAAATGACAGTTTTTTTATTGTTTTACTTCGTTTCAGTCACGTGACTGCAGCCATGCTGGAGCACCACCTTTAGTCGAACAAATCGACCCCAGGATTTATTCTTTGTAAGCCTAGTACTTATTCTATCGGTCACTTTTGCCAAACTGCTAAGTTACAGGGGACGTAAATACAGCAACAGTGGTTGTGAAGCAATAGTGGGGGTACAAACACAGACACACAAATACATACATATATTTGTATACGACGGGCTTCTTTCAGTTTCCGTGTACAAAGATCAGGAGGGTAGAGCCATTTAAGAAAGAGATAAATCAAGTAATTTCTAAAGATCATTTGAAACAATATTGTCTTATTGTATAAAGTTAAAAATTTAGGGTAATCAAGAAGATTATTAAGAATGAAATTTTAACGAAAGGATAAAACTTCTTTGAATATTTTGAGTAGATACCAACGTCGCCTTACTGGCTCCTGTGCCAGTGGCATGTGTAAAAGGATTCGAGCGAGGTCATTGCCAGTACTGCCTGACTGGCCCTCGTGCCGGTGGCATGTAAAAAGCACCCACTACACTCTCGGAGTGGTTGGCGTTAGGAAGGGCATCCAGCTGTAGAAACTCTGCCAGATCAAGATTGGGGCCTGGTGCAGCCATCTGGTTCACCAGCCCTCAGTCAAATCGTCCAACCCATGCTAGCATGGAAAGCGGACGTTAAATGATGATGATGATGATGAATAGAGGGAAGAAAAGAAAATTTTCTTTTAGGATTTTATATATATATATAGATTATCATTGCCATTATTATTATTTTTTCTTTTGGAAACCTGTAACTAACGCCACTATTGATCAGAAGATTTATAATAGAAATAAATATGGAGAAAACCTAAGTGGAAGATATTGATTAGCCATCAGGCTTGACCTTCAGTGATTGATCAGAGAGCAGGGCTATTATATAAGGACATTGATGATAACTGTAGTCAAGAGAGATATCATCGGAGGGAATAGAAATGCATACAATAGAGAATATATCATAGACAGACAGCTGCAAGAAATTATATATCATCATCATCATCATCGTTTAACGTCCGCTTTCGATGCTGGCATGGGTTGGACGGTTCGACCGGGGATCTGGGAAGCCAGGAGGCTGCACCAGGCTCCAGTCTGATCTGGCAGAGTTTCTACAGCTGGATGCCCTTCCTAACGCCAACCACTCCAAGAGTGTAGTAGGTGCTTTTTATATACCTCTGCTACAGGAGCCACAGGGGGCTGGCAATGACCACGATCGATTGGTGCTTTTTGCGTACCACCGACATGGAAGCCAGTCAAGGTGGCGTTGGTATCAGCCACGTTCAATTGGTGCTTTTTATGTGCTACCGGCACAAGGATCACTACTCCAATTTCCATTTGATCTTGGTTTTGATGCACTTGACTCAATAGGTCTCCTCATGCACTGCATGTCGTCCTACAATCCAAGGTACTTTTGAGTGGACTGGTTGTGCGACACTGGTGTAGGTTACAGCTGTGAACTCACTTTATTTGCCAGGTCTTCTCAGTACCATACAAGTGAGATTGTTGCCAGAGCAACAAGCTGGCCTCCATGCCGATGGCACATTAAAAACACCATTCGAGTGTGATCATTGCTTGCGTCGCCTTACCGGCACTTGTGCTGGTGGCACATGAAAAAACATTTGAGCGAGGTTGTTGCAAGTGCCGCTGGACTGGCTCATGTACAGGTGGCACATAAAAAGCACCATTTGAGCGTGGATGTTGCCAGTACCGCCTGACTGGCTCTCGTGCCAGTGGCACATAAAAGCACCCACTACACTCTCAGAGTGGTTGGCATTAGGAAGGGCATCTGGCTGTAGAAACTCTGCCAGATCAGATTGGAGTCTGGTGCAGCCATCTGGTTCGCCAGCCCTCAATCAAAATCGTTCACCCCATGCTAGCATGGAAAGCGGACGTTAAACGATGATATATATATATATATAATTTTTTATAGCCCTTTTTCTATGTGTGTGTAAAGTGGATGGTGTTAGGAAGAGTAACCCTTCTAGTCTAACAAAACACCTGTCAACAACAAGGGTAATTTTTTTATGACTTTCCATTTGTTTTCCTTTCTTTTGATTTATTTTATAGGATACAAATCCTTTGATTGCAAAATTAAATTTCACTCAATACATCTCAACAGAAAATAGTTTTATACATGACATTCCCCGTTTTTAAAAGTGCTTTCTGCAATTAAGATTAAAGAAATTTTGAGTGGTTATATCCAACTTCTGTAGTGAAAGGATTAATTTATTTTGTTTTATATCAATGATTATATAAGACCTTAACCCTTTCGGTACCAACCCTGCTGGTATACAAATGTCTTGTTTTCATAAGTTTTATATTAAAATCTTCTACCAAAATTTAGTCACAATTTATGTTCCTAACATTAGCTTAATGATAACTAAGTTATTTTACTAAATTCTTTGTTATATTTTAAATTAATTGAAAGAAACACAGAGCATCTCAACAGAAATAATGGTAACAAAAGGGTTAAAATATATAATAGAGAAACAATTCTTAAAAATCAAGTAAAATCTTCCTTTATTTCAGGCGCGGCCAAAAGGTGAAGGACTGACTCCATATCAAGGAAAGAAAAGATGT
Organism: Octopus sinensis; assembly: GCF_006345805.1. NCBI lineage: Eukaryota > Metazoa > Mollusca > Cephalopoda > Octopoda > Octopodidae > Octopus > Octopus sinensis. The sequence goes on from NC_043003.1 coordinate 2,127,082, forward strand.
TTCGGTGAATATAAATGCCCAAAGTGCAAACGCAAATGGATGAGTGGCAACAGTTGGGCCAACATGGGTCAAGAATGTATCAAGTGTCACATCAATGTTTATCCATTCAAACAGGTAAAAAAAAAAAGAAAATCTTTAGATTGTATTGACTAAATCTTTTGTTTTTTACTAGCTTCAGTTATTGGATTGCGGCCATGCTGGGGCACTTCATTGAAGGGTTTTTGTCAAACAAATCGAACCCAGTATTTATTTTTAAGACTGGTACTTATATTCTATCAATTTTGTTTTGCTGAACTGCTATGTTGTGGGGATGTAAACAAACCAACACCAGTTGTCAAGCAGTGGGACACACACACACACATATGAGTATATGTATGAAAGGCTTCCACGCAGTTTCCGTTTCCTTGATTTACTTACAAGACATTGGTTGGCCCAGAGCTATTGTAAAAAACAGTTGCCCAAAGTGCCATGCAGTGGAACTGAACTCAAAACCACCTGGCCACAAAGTATGCTTCTTAACCACAGAGCCATGTCAGCCTCTCTTTATCTCTCAATGATGAAGTCCAGTGAGTTCCAACAGAATAGTTCCTTCTGCAATTAATGGTAGTACAATAGTTTGGAAAAGTTGTGTTTAATTCTTCTGACATGGAAACGTTACCTGGAATGGCTCCAACATTCTATCTCTGCTGGTGGCTGGGGGTCTCTCTTATCAGCTTAATATCATAGAATCTTATAATATAAAATAAATAAAAATTAAACATTTTTAAAAATATTCTAAATATTTAACTTTTTGTTACCATATTTCTGTTGAAACACATTGGTTTTATTTTAATTAGGTTTTGAAAATAATAAAGAATTTAGTTAAATAGCTTTGTCATTATTAAATTGGCGTTTGGAACATAAATTAACATAAAATTTTAATGGAAGAAAGTTTTAATTAAGATTAGTTTAAAACAGGTGATTTGTAACATAGAACTAACGATTGGTTTTTAAAAAAGATTAAATAAAAATTTTAAGTGTCAAAAGAAAATAAATTTAAATATATTAATGATGTATCAAAAGGGTCAATTAAAATGTTAAATATAAAAAAAAAAATTATGGTTAAATATTCTAATAGGTGCAGGAGTGGCTGTGTGGTAAGTAGCTTGCTAACCAACCACATGGTTCCAGGTTCAGTCCCACTGCGTGGCATCTTGGGCAAGTGTCTTCTGCTATAGCCCCAGGCCGACCAATGCCTTGTGAGTGGATTTGGTAGACGGAAACTGAAAGAAGCCCGTCATATATATGTATATATATATATATGTATGTATGTGTGTTTGTGTGTCTGTGTTTGTCCCCCTAGCATTGCTTGACAACCGATGCTGGTGTGTTTACGTCCCCGTCACTTAGCGGTTCGGCAAAAAAGAGACCGATAGAATAAGTACTGGGCTTACAAAGAATAAGTCCCGGGGTTGATTTGCTCGACTAAAGGCGGTGCTCCAGCATGGCCGCAGTCAAATGACTGAAACAAGTAAAAGAGTAAAAAGAGAGAGTAAAGAGTAATTCTCTTATGCATTTCAGCCCAAAGGCTGTGGCCATGCTGGAGTGCCACCACTGTTACAATGTTTTCAGTGGCTATTCTTTTGTGATTCACTTTTGGTGAAGGGTCAGCCCAAGGCTGTAATAGTAGACATTTGCCGAAAGTGCCATGTAGTGGGACTGAACTCAGCACCATGTGGTCAGGAAGCAAATTTCTTACCACACGGCCACGCCTATGTACTACTTTATCTAATTTAAAATAATATTCAGTTTTTATTGCAACTTATTGATATATTTTTCCCCCTTTTCAGAGACCACTAGAGAAACCTGATGGTTTGGATGTCTCCGACCAAAGCAAAGTGCATCCACAGCATCTGTGTGAAAAATGCAAAGTTCTAGGATATTATTGCCGCCGTATGAATTAAATTTACCATTAATAGTGACAAGGAAATGACCATTGAAACAAGTTTTAATGTGAAGTTATATAACAGAACATTTATGAAATCTGGATTTGCATATTTGATTGTAAAAATTACTAATTGAATTATGTCTGTTTTCAAAGAGTTTAACATTTCTAAAGTTGAAGATTCAACCATCCACTGGCATCAATTTACCGTTTTGATTTTTAACATTACGAATTATTCACTCTACATAAGTCAAGTAGCTTCTGAAAAAGTGTGTAATTATATGAGAAGCCTAAATTATTTTAACTTTGTTTATATATATATATATTTGTGTGTGTATGTATATATAAAGGTATTTGAATTTGTACAAATAATAATAATAATGATATATATATATATACATTTATGAGTAAAATTGTTGTATACTTTTTAATTAACTCTTGGGTGTTGAGCCAAATGTATAGCCGAGAAACTGATGACGTTTATTATATGCATTTTTAATTAATTTTTAAACATTAATGAAGACATTTAAAGTTTTGGTTGTCAGTGTTTTATGTCTTTTAACTAATCATTTCGTTACATTTTAAAATGTCAAGAGATTTAAACTAATCACAATCATTCTGAATTTTCCCTCATCTTTAAAGTCAGCACCAAAATCATCGTAGCCATCGCCATTTAACATGTTTTTCCATGCTGGCATGAGTTGGACGGTTCAGTAGGACCTAAAAAGCTAAAGGGCTGCACCAAACCCCACTTGTCTGGTTTAGCATGATTTCTACAGCTAGATGCCCTTCCCTAACACCAGCCACTTTACCGCGTGCACTGGGTGATTTTTTTTTTTTCCAAGGCATCTGCCCTAGTGGAAGCATTGTATTTTATGCATTTCTTCATGCTGGCCTGGGTTGAACTGATTCATAATTTACCTATTTCTTTACTACCCACAAGGGGCTAAACACAGAGGGGACAAACAAGGACAGACAAATGGATTAAGTCGATTATATCGACCCCCAGTGTGTAACTGGTACTTATTTAATCGATCCTGAAAGGATGAAAGGCAAAGTCGACCTCGGCAGAATTTGAACTCAGAACGTAACGGCAGACGAAATACTGCTAAGCATTCCGGCCAACGTGCTAACGTTTCTGCCAGCTTGCTGCCTGATTCATAATTTACCATTCTACATACGTTGGTCTTTGATTATCCCTTCAGTGAATCCTTTTTCCAGAAACAAGATTGATTTGATATAATCTCAGACCATTTTTAATTGCTTCCATCTTCTATTGAAATTTCTCCTCTACTGGCCATCTTTGTACACTTGAAAGCTTTTTTTTTTTGCTGACTGTATTTATATATAGAAATATGCAAATTTATATGCACAATTAAACTTAATTGGAGCAGGGAAGATGCACACTTTATTTTCTGGCTTACAAGTTGAATTTCTCTCATCAAAATTATAAAAGGTTAGGCTGACAACTTTGGATGACCAAAAATTCCATATGGAATGCAGCAAGATTTGAAAAGAGTGTGACGATGTTTGAAATTTTTGCACTACATGTTTACACTACATGTTTACACTACATACTTCACTGACTTGTATGCAAGGAAATACAGTATCAGTCATTCAAAGATAGAGTTAACTTTAAGAACTTACCACTGAATGCCAAAATTCTCACCCCACCAACTGCAACCTGGTCACTGACACAGTTCCAGTGCAACACATGATCTCAGATCAAAACACTGGTCAAACTTAACTGTATTACCTTTATTGCTTCTCATCCACCCCACTCCCAAAATACCCACAGAATTATTTCTTCTACCAATGGCTTTAAAATTTCATTAAAGTGCCAAACTATAAAGAAGGATTTTAAAAAAATGTTCTGATTATTGCTTTAAATATTTTTCTTACATGTAATTTACACTACATCAATATTTCCCCTCCCCTCCAATGAAATACATGTGGAAGTGTGTGGACTGGTGGTTAGGGCATTGCACTCACAATCACTAGATCATGAGTTCAATTGCTGGACTGGGCAGTGTGTTGTGTTCTTGAGCAAAACACTTCACTTTATGTTGGTCCAGTCCACTCAGCTGTAAATGGGTACACCCCTGCAAATGAACAGCCCTCTCATCAGGAGAAGAATGTTGTTCTGCTCACCTAGTCAGCAGGATGGCATCATTTGAAAGTTAAGACAATGTGAAGCACACTGTGATCAGTGATGTGTAACAACATCCGATTGTCTGGTCCATACTTTGTTACTGTGATCAATTACACAGTGTAAAAACTCATCATGGAATACCATTCCTTGTGTAAGCTCTTCAAACGGAATGTTATTACCAATTTTACATTCATTTTAATTTTTGAGACGTACTTATCAGGCAAAGGGTTTGATCTGAGACTTTGTGTTGAACCTACAACAATTGCAGAGTGGAGGACCCTTGTTTTAGCCAGTCAAAACCACACAAAAACCTCTTAACTTAAACATTTATTATTTGATGTCAACATTTTCGTGCACGAAAACAGTGAATCGGTCGCAGACGTGGTTTCATAGCAGATCTTGACTTATCTGTTGATTCATTTTAGATTATGCTCAAAACCCCTAAAATTATGAATATCAGAAAACCCAAATAAGGGTTGGAAGTTTTTCGTGTTTTTTTGTAAAATCAGAATCACTCACAGAATATCTTTGACAAGTAATTCACACCAAATATATATAATTATTATATTTAATGAAATTGTATTTTTTATTTTATTTATGTTTGTTGATTTATTTTAGTTTTGCAAGATTTTCTTTTCCAAAAAATAGTTCTAATTATCCCTGCACCAGTTATATTACATAGCAGTTATTTGGACCAGTGATGGAATTATTTAACGAAGCATATAAATAAAATAAAAGAATTCTGCGAAAATTTGTTGGGTGGGGTGGTCTGCATTGATAAGAATGATTGAGTAAAGTTTGAAGAATTACAAGAATCCTAATGTATTGAGTCAAAATCTTTGATTGGCCATGAAGTGTTTCTCAATCAATCTCCTTTAACGAAACCGCCCAAAGCTGCCTGAAAAAAATTTTGGTTAATGTGACCAAACCGCCCAAATTTACCTATTCATATTTAAATGAGAATATCACAGCAAATCTCATTAGTACATTTGTGAAAACACGTGATTATACTTCGTAAACAGTTCATCTACAGTTTTGTACAATGATCGACGTGTAATTTAAATTCCCTGAATTTTGGGAGATTTTTTTCCACATTTTTTTCGGCATCGATTTTTCTTCAACTTTGAAAATGGATTGGAGTTTCATGTTATCAAGCATTGATTCTGAATTGGAAAATTTGTGAAGCAAATACTGGGTACTGCGTGGATTTAGTTTTTATACAGGGAAAATAATGTTAGTCAGCATGGCCTAGGGAATGATGTGGTCTGGAATTTATCACTTCCATACCATAACCAGGGCCGTATATTATTTTTTGACCGATTTCTTTAGTTCGGTCAAACTTGTGGTGGATTCCAGTAGTTCACTTTATTCCACCTTTATGGTACACCTGTTGTGCATTAAATTCAACTGATGACCGATTTCTTTAGTTCGGTCAAACTTGCGGTGGATTCCAGTAGTTCACTTTATTCCACCTTTATGGTACACCTGTTGTGCATTAAATTCAACTGATGATTGTGCACAATTCTTCTTTATCAAAATTTTGTTGCATACCCATTTGAATATTAGCTGATGATTCATTTTCTATGGTGATGTTTAAACAAAATTTTAATATTTTTACCTTTTGCTCAATTTAAAATTTTAATATTTTTACCTTTTGCTCAATTTACCTGTAATTAGTCACTTTGAGACAAAAGTTATGCAATAGAATTGATTAAGAACCCTTTCTTTAATTATGTTCCAAATATCACATTAATATGTTGATAAGTAAAAAAGTTAGTTATTTAATGAAACAAGCCTAGATTCATGATTATTTTAGAATTTAATTGAAACTCATGAGGGGTGTATTTTGGTCAGAAATATAGTAACGAAAGGGTTAATGCAAAACTTGGCATCTTACATCAAGATTCTCTTATATTCACAGCTGAGAACCTCAACAAATTTTACAACCATCCTTTGTTATATAGAGGTTCAAAATTGTACAACAGAGAGAGAGAGAGAGAGAGAGAGAGAGAGAGGTGAGGGAACAACAAAGTGTGTTAGTTTGGACGCTCAAGAAAATGAAAGTGTCTTTGATGTTTCGAGCCTCTGCTCTTCGACAGAAAGGAATGAGAAAACAAACGGAGAGAGAAAAAGAACAAGTCTGGATTAATGGTTGCGCTTGTTGAATTTACTTTTGAGGTAGTTTAATAACAATTTTGCTGTCTTACGTCTATTTTAGTCTTTCTTTGGTTTCAGTCACTGGGCTGTGGCCATGCTGGTGCACCACTTTGAAGAGTCTCAGTCGATCGTGTCCTCCAAAGTATTTATTTCAGTCTCCTCATCAACTGTGCTTACTTTCCACAGCAGCTCCAGACTGGCCGCTGGGAGTGGATGACATAAAATCCATAAACTTCCCAGATCACATCATACCAATGCCTCTCAGCCTGAGATAATGATCTTCTCAAATTCCACCAAAAAAGGTGATCAAGTGGGGACTGATTGTACCCTGGGAAGGACACGTGGGGCATGCTCATTGGAGGAAACTTGCCAAATGCCAGGAGCTGGTAGAGCAGTGCAGAAATCAGGACTGGTAATTAAAGTAGTTTTGTAGGGCATTCAAAGTTCTGAATGGGTTGGAGTTACTGCAGAGGGGGCCACTAGGGTGGCTTTGGATAAAGAGAACAGGCTGGTGGTTTGCTGCTATTGGGATCTGATCAACCCTAGCAGGATCAAGTGGACAAGGAAGTTTGATGTTGAGAGTTCTGATCCGCTCCCCAAAAACCCCAGAAGCTTCACTGGTGATGTGTATCAGAATATCCATGAGATGGATTTTAGAACTAATGATTTCTATCAAACGAACTAAATGCTAAATACCAAGATTCCGAGTTCGATTCCAGGCAGTGACCTGAATAATAATAATAATAATAATAACATCGAAAAATACTTTAGGAATGAGAACCCAGGTTCAAAATTTCCCCCAAGACACCTGATGAAGGCTGGAGGATATATCAGCCGAAATGTTGTGTTAACAACAAATAAGATGAGGACAAATATTCATCAAATGTAAATCATCATCATCGTTTAGCGTCCGCTTTCCATGCTGGCATGGGTTGGACGGTGCAACTGGGGTCTGGGAAGCCAGAAGGCTGCACCAGGCCCAGTCTGATCTGGCAATGCTTCTACGGCTGGATGCCCTTCCTAACGCCAGCCACTCCATGAGTGTAGTGGGTGCTTTTTACGTGCCACCGGCACAGGTGCCAGACGAGGCTGGCAAACAGCAATGATTGGATGGTGCTTTTTACGTGCCACCGGCACGGGTGTACATAATTCTTCATCTCTTAAATATAGAACTGTATGAACTAAATACTACCTTTTAATTTAAAGGGACATAACACACACACATTTAATGTATACAGTATAGCGATAATAGCTTCTTCCTTAGGAGACATGCGTTTAAGTAGGTTTTTAATAACATGCCGTGTTCTCCAAGCAATCTTCAGGTTCTCAGCACATGGTCTATTCTATTTGAAAATCAGAGTGCTGGTATATGAAAAATCATGAGAAAAAAAAATGAAGAGAAAGTTGGTGCAAAAGGTGGAAGGATAAATAAAATGGAAAGAAAAAATTAGAGTTATGTCCCCTTCGACCATAGAAGTATAAGTGAACTAGTAGAAAAATTCAACAAAGAGGGGGTCAAAGTCTGTGAGACAGCTGCTCAATCTGGAGAGCATGGTGTTCTCCAAAAGAAATTTGTTCATATGCTTGCATTTACAGGAAATTTCACATCTCAAATTAAGTGGTGCAGTGGAATTCTTAGATCTAAAAAGTGTGTACGATCTTTCAGCAATATGTAATCTGCATTTCTTAGATCCATTACATATGACATAGATTTCTCTCCAATTTTCCACTTGATTGCATGTAGCATTCAGTTGATCTTCAAACCACAGATGAGGCTTTTCTTTTGCCATTGTCCAGGAAAGATGGTTTGCATATCTTTTGAAAATGCCTTTGCATAACCAGATGTAGCTTTTCTTTACTGTTAGGTTATCTTGAAGTGTTGCTGTAACATCTGCCTCATACATACCTGGTCAAGTGGACAAGCTTCAGGGTTTTGACATTTTCAACTTGGAGTGGGCTCTTGATGAGGTTTGCAAGTTATAATGTTCTTTATAGTAGCAGATGTATCATATTTCAATTGAGCATCTGTTAAAAAAAATATTCCTGTATTTATGGTTTACTGGGAAATGCTAATCTAAAAGAGGCAGGAATTTCATGCCTATGTTAGTTTTAACACTTAGGAAGTAGGTGGGAATCATATTATTTTCCTAGGTCTATTTTTATGATTAGTATTTTTACTTGAAAGGTTGTAATATCTTAAATATAAGATAAATTATCAAACTTCATTCAACTTACAAAAATACAGGATATCCAGTTGTAGAAACCATTCCAAAGCAGACATGGAACAGATGCTGTCCTTGGGCCTATTGGATCCTGTGAAATCATCCAGCCCCTTACCAGCATGGAACATGGAGATGAAATATGATGATGAAATGTAAGTTTTGAAGAACAAGTGTGGAAAGAAAAGTCAGAATGATAATGACTAGAATGTCTTTGACCACAGGTCTGTTTGGTAAGAAGGGATCACATGGATTAAATAACAGCCAAAAGAAAAAAAACAAGAGAAAATTAGATATATATTAAGAAAATTTTATTTTTACTATAATATATATATATATATAAAAAACAATTATATAAAAATGTCGAAGGAGGCACAATTTCCTTTTAATGATATCAAAAAGAGTTTCAAAGAATTTAGCACCAATAACTGAACTGAAGGCAACAAACTTCATTCTGTCCATTTTACCATTTTCATTTAATGTGAAGAGAATCATGAATTTATTACAAAATGTTGACACCAAAGAAGAAAAAAAATATTCTCATTAAATTCTTCAGTTCATGCTTAAACAAAGATGATCAAAAACAGATAAAATTTAATTAAAAAAAAAAAAAATTAAACATTTTTATACATCGTTATTAGTTACTGTAATAATTTATGAAACCTCACAATGAATGTAGTTGTGAATAAATAAACAACTTATATATTTACATATTTCAATTAATTAAAGTGAAGACGTGTTTTTCAAAACTCATTAGTGACAGTTTCAGATGAAATAATTTTAAAAAATAATAAATATTTCACAATATTTTGTTTTTGTATTTGGTTTGCAAGATTCGTAATGTGAACTCATTTGAAGAAACAAATTTTGTTGTATCTTGGGAGGGTCATTATGCCAATAATAAGCACATGCACTGGTTTCACTTCTTTTCGTGTTTTTCATTAATTGGTTCACTATTTAAACAGTCAAGTAATCAACTGTCTGATTACTTGTTCAGTGAAGTAATCTATTAAGGCCTTTTCCCCACTGTTTGCAATCTCTTTAATGACATGTCTTCTCTAATCCACATCAGCTTTAAGTCTGTCTGTGTGTCTTGATTAATTGATTAACCAATTAATCAATTGACTAATAAATAATAAGGAAGTGAAATAGAGCCAGTATGTGTGTGTGTGTTTATCACTGGCATAGTGACTCTCTTAAGCTAAATCAAAATTATTCTAGATTTTTTGAAAAAAAAAGAAAAGAAAATGACTGGAAACAAATTATTGGTGAGCGCAAGCAGAATAAAGACAGCTTCCTAAAGCAGTAAATCACTACAAAATCAGAATAAATAAATGGAATCCAGGAATAATAATGATATCAGTACAACCCCTGTAATGTTTAATAAAGACAATGTGTTTGAAATGGGCAGGATTTCAGTGCCAAATTTCACACCCCTATCATTATTAATATGTGAAAACAATAATAGGAGAGTATGATCTTGCAGTTTCTCCCCTTATTTCCTTAATTTCAACTTCAAGCTACTAATCCCACCAAATGTTATGAAGAAATGCTTATCTCCCTTGTATTAACTGTCTGATAGCATACATCAGGTATGTGTGTGAATAACACATATATGCCCTCATTTTAACATCTACTTTTCCATGCTTGCATGGGTCTCTCTCCCTATATATATATATATATATATATATATATATATATATATATGTGTGTGTGTGTGGTGTGTGTGTGTGTATATATATATATATATATGTATATATACACACACATACATTTGTTACATCAAAGTCTTCTTAATTTTAATGTATTGGAGAATTACAATCATTATTGCTAAGCCTGTACAGCATGGACGGAAAAATCATATTGGTTATTATTTTGAGCAGTTTGATTTGGCCCCATGCAACTTTAATTTTCATAGGATTCCTCAAGGAACCTAGCTTGTTGGGCTACTCACTACTTTGTATACATAGCAAACCTGGGCACCAAACCGTTAAGCCATTAATTGTTAATAAGCGAAGTTAAAATTTTTGTTAACTTTTCAATTAAGAGTGGCCATCTTTGATATATTGTATGGGTGAGTGGACAAACAAAACCTAGCCGGACAAGCTAGGCTTTGTTTGTCCACTCACCACTCACTATATATATATATATATATATATATTACAAATATAGGGTGAAAAATTATTAATTTAATAAAATCAACAAATTTTACCTAGTAGTTTTTTGGTATGGAAAAAGACCATATTCGGTAAAAACTTATACATAAAGTTTTTTTACGTATAATTATAACAATAAGGGTTTAGCGACAAGTTACCTGACCACATACCGAAAATTTTAGAAATAGCAGCCAAAGTAGTCTTTTGGTTGCTATTTCTAAAATTTTCGGTATATGGTCAGGCAACTTGTTGCTAAACCCTTATTGTTATAATCTTTATATATAAAAGTGAGGTTGTGTATCTGTTTCCTACGATTTAGATTCCTAACTAATCCCACATTTTGCGGTGCAGTTTAACCAAAACCGGGTATCTTATAGTCGTGATTCATATCGAGCCCTTCTCTACGATGAGTTTACGATTTAAAAAAAAATTTACCATAATTTTTTCGCTATTATATAAGGGAAGTAACTCTCTAAAAATGTCTACGAAGAGTCAACGATTTAAAAAAAATTTACCATAATTTTTTTTCCATTTTTAATGCATTTTTTTGCTATTTTTTGGCTATAACTCTCTAAAAATGCTTATATAGTTATTTCCCTTACAAACCCGAGCAACGCCGGGCGATACTGCTAGTGTATATATATATATATATATATATATATACACATACACACACGCACAAAGTAGTGAGTGGTATGTGACTGTCTGGGTGATATTGGACAACAGAGAGGAAAGTCCCAACAAAACAAAATGCTCAGACCAGATGAGGAGGAGGAAAAGAAAAATTAAGATGAACAAGAGAGAGGGAGAGGGAGAGAGAGAGAGTGAGGTGCAATAGAGGAAAAGGAAGAGAAGAAAAGAAAGCAAGAAGGACAATCTGAATGCAGCAGAGTGTTTAGAAGAAGACAGAGACACAGGGTGTATAATTAGAAGGAGAGTGGGTGGGTGGCTTCTGGCAAATGAGCCAAAAGGAGAGGATGCTGCCACCCTGCTAGAAATAGCAGCTAAATCTCCTGGAATCTACATTTGGCTATCTTAGAAAAGAAAACTAAGACATACTAGATAAAGTGGTTCTCTGTGCACTATGCTAAGAGAGAAAACAGGATGGTCATGGATGGAATGCCTTGATTAGCATAGACTTAGGTATAAACAAGAACAACATACATAAAAGCCCTTATATGAGCTCTTGGTACCTTAACTTTTCATTTGTTTCAGTCATTGGACTGTGGCCATGCTGGGGCACCACTGTGAAGGGTTTTCATTGAACAAATTAACCTCAGGAGTCTGCTACTTATTCTATCAAGAACTTTTGCTGAACCACTAAGTTACAAGGGTGTAAACAAAGCGACACCAGTGGTCAACAGGTGGATGAATGACAAACAGACACACACATACATGATGGGCTTCCACACAGTTTCCAACTATCAAATTCACTCACAAGGCATTGGTTGATCTGGGGCCGTAGTAGATGTTTGCCCTGGGTACCACATAAAGGGGTATTTCACTTTATATAAAATATATTGATGTAGAATAGAAATAATCTAAAACAATAAAGCTTTTTTTTTTTTTAAATAAAGTGAATAGGACGAACAAACCAGAGGCTTAACACCTTGTATTATACTCACCTGTATACACAAGATACACACCTGAAATCTTGTATGTTGATTTCGGGGTGGGGTGGGAAATGCGTGTGTGTTATATAAGGTATTGTTATGGGATTTACACATCAACATCAACAGATGAATGTAAAACAAACACAAAACTGAGAGGAAATGAGAGATTATTCAGTAGGGTTCTTTTCTACTCTGGGCACAAGCCCCGAAATTTTTGGAGAGGGTGCAGTCGATTAGATCGACCCCAGTATGCAACTGGTACCTTATTTATCGACCCGACAGGATGAAAGGTAAAATCGACCACGGCGGAATTTGAACTTAGAATGTAAAGACAGACGAAATACCGCTAAGCATTTCGCCCGGTGTGCTAACGTTTCTGCCAGCTCACAGCCTTAAAATAGTTATACTCTTTTCTACTCTAGGCACAGGGCCCCAAAATTTGGGGGAGGGAGCCAGTCAATTAGATTGACCCCAGTATACAACTGGTACTTAATTTCTCGACCCTGAAAGGATGAAAGGTAAAGTCGACCTCAGCGGAATTTGAACTTAGAATGTAAAGACAGAAGAAATACCACGAAGCATTTCGCTCAGTGTGCTAACGTTTCTGCCAGTTTGCTGCTTTATAAGTAAGGTTGAGCTACAAGTGGGTGCATATGAAATATATGGGAGCCTTCTACTATAGCCTCAGGCTGGTCAAAGTCTGGAGTGGATTTGGTAGATGGAAACTGAAAGAAGCATGTTGCTTGTATGTGTTTGTCCCACACAATTGGTGTTCGTGTGTTCTCATTCCTGCAACTTAGTGATTGGGCAAAAGAGACTGACAGAGTAAGAGGCAGGCTTAAACTAGCGATAAGTCCTGGGGTTGATTTATTTGACTAAAATAACTTCAAGGTGACATCCCAGTATGGCCACAGTCTTATGACTGAAACAAGTAAAAGAATAAAAGATCATAGCACAAGGCAGTGCCCCAGCATGGCCACAAAGAAAAGAAGCAGAAACAAGAAGTTAACCCTTTAGCATTCAGATTATTCTAAGGCTTATTTAGTCAAATTGTAGTTTCAAGATTTAGACGAATTGATTGTATATTTGTAGAATGACATTGTAGGGTAGGTGTGAGAGGATGGATCTGGTCACTTTGAATCTAAAACAGGAAAAACATTTGGACTGGATACGGTTGATTTAAATGCTAAAAGAGGAAAGACTCGGATGAGTGAAATCAGGAAAAGAAAAAAATGGAGGGAAGAAGGAATATGGAATGAAAGAAAAGCATTAACCCTTTTGGTACCAACCTGACCGAAACCGGTTCTGGTTCTGTAGTACAAATGTCTTGTTTTCGTAAGTTTGGAATTAAAATCCTCCAGCAAACCTGTCACAATTTATGTTCCTAACACTAGCTTAATTATTACTAAGTTATTTTACTAAAGTCTTTGTTATATTTAAACTTAATTGAAAGAAACACAGAGCATCTCAACAGAAATGTGGTAAAGAAAGGGTTTGATAATTTTTCACAACCATCTTTGAGACGGGATACAACACCAAGATGTAACTGAACCATTCAGATATTTGAATCTGTTGGCCTTGTGTATACAGCTTTCCTCTCAGAGAATTACCTGTACCTGTTATCAGCCCTAGGACATGTGACGATAGGGCTTCACCCAGTTTCCACAGTGAATGAGATTATGATACTCCTTCCTCTGATCAGGATGCTAGTCCATCACAGGATTAACTTCCCAGCTGTTACTGGAACAATAAGTCTTTTACTCAAAAACACAAAGCACTGTCCAGCTTGGGGATTGAAACCAAGATTTCATGATTGTAATTGCAACACCCTAACCATTAGGCCACCTGCCTTCACTCTCAGAGAATTATGTGTAGAACATTGACCTTTCAGTGTGTACACAGCTGCCTGCACACAACCAGTGAAAATGCTTTTATGTAATTGCATATAGTGCTAGAAATAGCAGCCAATTTTCTCAAAATTCATACCCTCAGACAACGAGGTGTTAGATATATATATATATAAAGCAAAATGGTGACCACTTGGGTGGACACTGTCCTCAGTCAAGTCTGTTCAATCAAGACAAACGTTGGGTAAAACAACTAATTTAACCCATTCCATAAACTTCATTCTGAGCCTAGAAGTGAAGACATTTCCGTAAAATCACTTCCTCTCATCTTAAGAAAAGAAAGAATACATTAAATGTGCTAGAATCTTTAATCAAAAGACATATGATGTCCTTACACTGCCTATTCTACCATCATTATAAGCACCTTTGCTTTTAAAAGCTACCAAGTCCCACACCATTTCCACCCCAAACTCCAGCAGACACCCACACGTTAACCACTCTTCTCAATCCTTAACCTTCTGGAATTCCATCCCAGTCCACATTTGTGCAGCAGATGTTGGCTGACATATGTCCAAGCTCAACATCAACTAAATCGATGCCATCAATCTCAGGGATTCTGTGAAAGTCATGGACACTGTCCACACCTCTAGATCGAACTTTTAAAAATAAATCAAACTTTTGCCTGTCCAAAGCATTTTCATAAGTTAGCCCCAAATGTCCAAGCTTGTTTTCAGACTTTTAGGGAGTCCTCGTTTCATACATTCTGAGCAACAAAAAGCATTCCTTTCACAATTCCCAACTTACTCTCGTGACTGAAAAAAACAATTGGGAATTGTGTATTACACCTGATACACGGATGCCCTGGGTATCATATGTGATACACAGAACAAGCAAAGGGTTTAAACCCGACCCCCAACCCACTAGGTATGATCAAAGACTTTCGTTAGCTTGCAGCGCTGAGCAAAAATTCTTGTTTGGCTTAATGAAAAGATGAAAAGCACCAGTAATATTTTATCCAAGATACACTAAAAAGATGCTTCCAAAATTCACCCAAAAATGAAGACAATGAAAATATTCTTTGAATTGGTAACAAGCAGAGTTCTTTGTATTTTGGGTAACAAATACAGGCTTAGATCTCAAGAAAACTGCACACACACAGAGTAAAATCATTGAATTGAGGTCAGAGGAGTCGAAACAAACTCCCCCCCTCCCCAGCATTTATAATTTTGATAAGCAATATAAAAATAAAACATGATTTCTTAAGCAGAATATAATGTCCAGTTTTTAGGGTAAGGTGGCACTTGCAGTTTCTTAAAACAGAGGAACCTCAGTTTACCAACAATTTTCAAACATATAAAAAGGTATCAGGTGATGACAGGTACCTCGAGTAACGAAGATGACATGTACCTCGAGTAACGAAGATGACATGTACCTCGAGTAACGAAGATGACAGGTACCTCGAGTAACGAAGATGACATGTACCTCGAGTAACGAAGATGACATGTACCTCGAGTAACGAAGATGACATGTACCTCGAGTAACGAAAATGACATGTACCTCGAGTAGCGAAGATGCAACAATGGTTGGCAAAAGGCTGGGAGTTATCAGCAAGAGAGCATCGGTCGGTGTTTAGCTATCGCTCAGGGCACATCCCTGTGTAAACTCACCATTCCTTGACTTGAATTTCCTATGGGAAAAATAGTTTTCGTTCACGAACATTTTGGGTGACAAACAGAGATTCCACAGTAAGTTGTTCCAATGAGAAATGTTGTCATCCAGTGTTCACAAGTTTACAGACAGATATTACAGATTTAAAAATAAATACAATATCAGAGATTCGCTCAGAGTCAAAAGAAAAATTGTAAAGTGCTGTCTTGGAGCCTCGGAATCATTGTGCCGGTTGCCTGGTTTCCACGAAGCAAAGGTGACCAAGATCACAAGAATCACCTCTGCATCGGATGCCAGTCCACCATCACACTCATTTGCAGAGCAAGGTGGAATGAAGGGCTTTGCTCAAGAACACACCACCCAGTCCAGGAATTGAAACCACTTTCTTGCAATCGCAAGTGCAACACCCTAACCACCAGGTCACACACCATTACAGATTTATTCATACACACAAAAAAAAAGGGTAAAATACTGACGTTGATTATTAACTGCTACACGAATAAAAATTTATTAAAAATATATTGATAATTTAATTGAAGCTGAGGTTACCTGTCATTAAATATAAAAAAAACTGTTGAGGGTATTTTTGCGTAATATTTTAATCCTTTCACGTTTTTTTTGGCAAGACTTCTGAATAATTTTCTCAATGGGAAAATAAAGCTTTCTTCTTTGCAACGAGAGAAAAAAGTTTATACTTCTGTTTGTAGTGCTTCAATGAATATTTCTTCCAGAAGATAAGAAACCATGGAATAGCATTATGCATGTGGCAAGCTGGTGAGTCATTGACAGATATATATATATATAAAGTGATGCGCTAGAAACACTACCAAGATGCACTCAATCATCTTCTACAAAACCTGAAAAATAAAAGAAAAAGCAAAAATATATACATGCTGTGCTTGAGGAGACCTATTGAGTCAAGTACATCAACATCAAAATAAATATCAAATGGAAATTGTAGTTCTGATACCTGTGCCAGTGGCACGTAAAAAGCACCAACTGATCGGGGCTGCTGCCAGCCTCCCCTGGCACCTGTGCCGGTGGCACGTAAAAAGCACCCACTACACTTGCGGAGTGGTTGGCGTTAGGAAGGGAATCCAGCTGTAGAAACACTGCCAGATCAGACTGGAGCCTGGTGCAGCCTTCTGGCTTCCCAGACCCATCCAACCCATGCTAGCATGGAAAACGGATGTTAAACAATGATGATGATGTGTTTGTGTATATATATCATTATCATTGTTTAACGTCTGGCATTATGTTGTGCTTGAGAAGAAGACCCATCAGGTCAATTTGCAGTCAAGGCAGACACTGGGGTCATGCAAATGGCACGTAAAAGGCACCCTCTACACTCTCGGAGTGGTTGGCATTAGGAAGGGCATCCAGCTGTGGATGACCATGCCAAATCACACTGGACTCTGGTGCAGCCTTCCAGTCTGCCAGCCTTGGTCAAACTGTCCAACCCATGCCAGCATGGACAACGGATGTCAAATAATAATGATGATGCCTTTTATAAAGGACACGATATATTTATATATCAATTCCTCACTAATTAATGTCCATTTTCCCCACATTTGCATAGACCAGATTGCATTCATTTTATTGGTTGAGGTAGATTTTCTCCAGCCAGACGACCTCCATCTCACTAATTCTCACCTGTCTTCAAGGAAGGCAATATTTGCCAACAAACCAGCAAAGATTTCATGAAACACTGCCACACAATGGGACTGAACTCAAGGCCACATGGTTGGGAAACAAGCTTCTTAACCTACAGAGCCATGCCTGCACTTACACACACACACACACACACGTCAGTACAAATGCTATTGAATATCATTACAATGGAATATAAGAAAACAAAAGCCATTTTACCTTTTTTTGAAAGCATTTCCTGAATCCCTTCGTCTTCTTCTTGATATCTAAAACAATCAAACAAAAACGGTTTAGAAACTAAAAACACCTTTGCTGATTCACAATTAATCTAGGTCTTTTTTTCTTAGCATCAGAATTGCTCTTCTCCCATTTTTCAATGCCAACAGAAGTAACATGATGCGTTGGCAAATCTTGGACAAGTCCTTTTACTCGTTAACATAAGCACACGACTAAGATTTTACACAAAGAAGACATACTTGATCAAGCATTTCAGCTCAGAATTTAACAAGACGCTCTCAGAGTGGTTGGCGTTAGGAAGGGCATCCAGCTGTAGAAACTCTGCCAGACCAAGATTGAAGCCTGGTGCAGCCATCTGGTTTGCCAGCCCACAGTCAAACTGTCCAACCCATGCCAGCATGGAAAGCGGACGTTAAACGATGATGATGATGATGATGGTGAAAACAACCAGAAAACATTGTGTCAGTCTCTTTACATATTCTTTTACATCACTATCTTTTGGGATAATAATAACAATGATAATCTTTTCTACACTAGGCACAAGGCCCAAAATTTGCAGGGAGGGACCAAGTTGATTACACTGATCCCAGTGCTCAACTGGTGCTTATTTCATTGACTCCCAAAAGGACAACAGGCGAAGTTGCCCATGGTGGAATTTGAACTCATGGACAAAATACTACTGAGCATTTTGCCTGGTATGCTAAAGATTTTGCTAGGGTTTGGGGTGTATCATGCAAGGCTAGAGATGGGAGCAATGACCTTCCCTCGCAAATACTAATCAGACACAGACAGTGTGTCGTTAGCCAGCTGGAGGAGATGTCTTCCTGGGGCTAAAAACAACAGTAATCTTGTCCTCTATGGGACCACCACATTTAGCTGGCAAATATATTTTACGAATAATAATAATGATGTTTTCTTTATTAACCACTAAGGGTTCATCAAAAAATATTGGGGGTAGTACTGTTTTATTTAAAGAAAAGGGATAAAATTAAAAATCAAGTACACAAATGATATTTATTTTGAACAATCGTTTTCAAACAATTTTCATGATACATAAAAACTTTAGTATCAATGGAATTCCAGTACAGACAGAATTGCAAACTGTGTTGTAACAAGCACCCCAAAATGGGTATCTACCCAAACATATGAACTTCTGCCCTACATTTGCTACCCATATACAATTACTAATATGTGACCAACTAATACCCGGTAAAACCCAGTTAGTTTCGCTTCTCGACTACGAATCAAATTCCATACAAAATGTTACAAGAGTAAGTCATAAAAATGAGCTCAAGGCTCTTAGATTAACAATTTCGAATATTTATACTTCCCATGAGTTTCATCAAATAAACTAATAAATTAATTAATCTACTAATTTGTATAACTAGGGTCTCCCACTTCCACGTCCTCCCTCTACTTTATGTGTATATCTATATATATAGGCACAGGAGTGGCTGTGTGGTAAGAAGCCTGCTTCCCAACCATGTGGTTCCAGGTTCAGTCCCACTGCATGGCATCTTGGGCAAGTGTCTTCTGCTATAGCTTTGGGCCGACCAAAGCCTTGTGAGTGGATTTGGTAGACGGAAACTGAAAGAAGCCCACTGTATGTGTGTGTGTGTGTATCTGTATGTGTGTGTTTGTCCCGTCATCACCACTGCTTGACAACGAGTGTTGGTGTATTTATGTCCCCTGTAACTTAGCAACTCAGCAAAAGAGATTGATAGAATAAGTATGAGGCTTCAGGAAAATATTAAATTCTGGGGTCGATTCATTTGAGTAAAAATTCTTTCAAGGCAGTGCCCCAGCATGGCCACAGTCTAATGACTGAAACAAAGAAAAGAGAAAAGATACTTCCATGCATGTCGCATTTTTAAAAGACATATTCAACCTTCAAGAATTATCCTCATCATTTAATGTCCATTTTCCATGCTGGCATGGGTTGGAGGGTCTGACAGGAGCCGGCAGGGCCAGGATCCACAACAAGCTCCACTGTCTCGTTGGATGCCCTTCCCAAACGTGGGCATCATTAGTTGAAAAGTTAACTTCATTGACCATTAATCTTTACTCTTTTACTTGTTTCAGTCATTTGACAGCGGCCATGCTGGAGCACCGCCTTTAGTTGAGCAAATCGACCCCAGGACTTATTCTTTGGAAGTCTAGTACTTATTCTGTCGGTGTCTTTTGCTGAACCGCTAAGTTACGGGGACGTAAACACACCAGTGTCGGTTGTCAAGCGATGTTGGGAGGACAAACACATATATATACATATATACGACAGGCTTCTTTCAGTTTCCGTCAACCAAATCTATTCACAAAGCTTTGGTCGGCCTGAGGCTATAGTAGAAGACACTTGCCCAAGGTACCACGCAGTGGGAATGAACCCAGAACCATGTAGTTGGTAAGCAAGCTACTTACCACACAGCCACTCTTGTGCCTATTAACGAAATCTGATTAATGGTTTGGTACCCAGGTTTGGCTCTTCCTAACACCAACGACTTTATAGAGTACCCTGGGTGCTTTTTAGGTGGCACCAGCACCACTGCCTTTTTGGTGTTGGGGGATGAAATGTGGATGGGGGTAGATCCCCTATTGGACAAGCATTACCAAAGTGGTTTCAGGATAACCTTTCAAAATAAAGAATTCTCTCAATGCCAATAAAAGAAAGTTCCCCCTTTACCTGAGCCTGTTCTCTTCAATGGTTTCGACAATAACGTTGCGCTTGTTGACCACAGCAATTTTCTTTTTAATCAATTCTTTTTCTCGTTTTTTAATTTTTTTGGTTCGTTTGGCTGCATATTAGGAATAGAAACAAACAAAAACAAAAAAAATGCAATTATTAATTAAAATTACTCTGCATTCACTTAATTGGATATACAAATTTTGAAGAACCAGTTTTAATACAAGAATGCAATTTATTTATAAAAAGACTTTTACATTTTAGCTCCAGTTTCAATGTTCCGTTTGAACTCTCTTCCTTGAACTTTCTGTTCTCTCTGTAGCAAAAAGGATCAAGTGTTTCTGCAGTTTACCAAAGAGTAGCAGAAATATTTTTGTTCTTTCAAGACACCCTCAATATAGTGATTATATGTATATGTATGTGTGTGTGTGTGTGTGTGTGTATATATATATATATATATATACTTTATTTAAAGCAGCAGAAAATTCAACAAAACCTGTTACTCTGAGTTTCCCGTTCCCGATGAACGGCAATGGGAAACTCAGAGTAACAGGTTTTGTTGAATTTTCTGCTGCTTTAAATAAAGCATATTACTCTACCACTGGTATTTG
Source organism: Octopus sinensis (assembly GCF_006345805.1). Classification (NCBI taxonomy): domain Eukaryota; kingdom Metazoa; phylum Mollusca; class Cephalopoda; order Octopoda; family Octopodidae; genus Octopus; species Octopus sinensis. Next base: position 2,147,993 of record NC_043003.1, read on the forward strand.
AGTACTCTTTTTTCCACCTTGTTTCACATTTATGTGTTTACTCCGGTATATATATATATATATATATATATATATATATATATATATATATATATATATAAAATTATAAATTAGGGTATCTATGAGATACCACCATGCTGAAAATAGCAGCCATGAACCGACTCTAAAACCACCTTAAGTTTTCATATAGCAACATCCAGTAATTTTTTACTAGTTTCGTCTTGTCTCTCTGTGTCTTCTCTCCATGATGCTATATGAAAACTTAAGGTGGTTTTAGAGTCGGTTCATGGCTGCTATTTTCAGCATGGTGGTATCTTGTAGATACCCTAAATTATAATTTTAATAATTATTACCTTTTGAAGGTTATTTTTTCCATGATAAGTTCGTTGTTTTATTTTAAATTAACGATCTTATCCTTATTTATTTATATATATATATATGTTTTCATTTGAGCATAGAATAACCAGGGAAAAATACAGTAAAAGGATGTTCAGAGAAAAGTTTAACCCTTTAGCATTTAAACTGGCCATAACCAGCCAAAATATTCCACCTGTTTTATCTTCAAATCAACTAGATCCTGCCTCTCAGACCGACCCTACAATGTTGTTCTAAAAATAAACAATCACATATGAAGTTCTGAGATAATGCATGCTTTATTGAAACAATGTGGATAAATAAAGGTTGCATTTGTCAGAGCAATCTGAATTGTAAAGGGTTCATTTAGGTTCCAAACGCCAGCAACGACAAAGTTGTTTTATTAAATTCTTCATTATTTTCAAAATAGATTGAGACGAAGGCAGTGAATAAAACAGCAGCACGGTTATAAAATGGTTAATTATGCATTATCTTGAAGATGGGATTGTTTACTTTTAGAACAACATTTATTTGAAGACAAAACCGGTGGAATATTTAAGCCGAATATGACCAGAAAATTACTATTTTTAAATCTCACAGCAAGAGATATTCAGCAACAGTACTTTGGAGTAAAGATTGTTTGCCAGCATAACATGGCAGTCCTGGTTTAGGACGAATGTTGCTGTAATTTAGCCCCAGGAGACATGATCTGTGTCTTATATTTTTAAACAAGGGAATTTAGTACCCTCACTCAGCTCAAAACAATTATTCTGTGCTGATGAAGGGAAATAACCCAGAAATCGTGATACACAGATATTACTTTGAACTGAGTGAGGGTGCTAGATTCCCTTGTTCGAAAATATAAGGACACAGATCGTGTTGTATAGCCAGCTGGAGACGATGTCTCCTGGGGCTAAATTACAGCAACATTCGTCCTAAACCAGGACTGCCATGTTATGTTGGCAAACAATCTTTACACCAAATACGACCAGTTTAAATGCTAAAGGGTTAAAGGAAATTTTGATAAAATTTGGACCATTTAAAAAAGGGGGAAGATTGTATAACAGAACCAAGTAGGTTGGTGTTTAAACAGTTAATTCAGAACTAAACGGTTAATGGTTAAAGAGTAACCAACACTGAAATAAAAGTTCTTTTCAGCTCCAGTTTAATGATAGCAAAGAACTTCACATGTGAAACAAAATCAATAACAAATATATTCCTGAAAAAAATTGACTGAAGGGTTTGAAAAAAAAAACAAAAAAAAACTAGGAGCTAGCTGAGGAGTGCAGTGCTTGAAGGTCATGGAAGGAAGGAACATTGTTGAGCTTGGTCACATTGTTGGGGTTTACAGTTGTGTGAACATGAGGCAGGTGTGAGGCGTGGCGGTCAACAAGGAGGGTTTTTGGTTCATGCCTGTGCAGTGTAGAATTCTAAGCAAAGCAAGCAGCAAATACAGACTTATCTCATCTCAACTCCACCAAATATTTATTCCACAATATTCTAATGAAGCAAAGCAAGCAGCGAATATAGTTCTAACTCTTCCAAACTCTTTTGACATGTGTCAATGTCTGTAAGAAAGGACTAGAAACAATCAAACCATTCATCTTTCTCAACACAGTTCTGAAGATGTTGCTCCAACCAAGATTCCATCTACCCGGGTCTTACTTTCTCACCATGACAACCAGTTGTCGGCTCTTCTCTCATCTGCTCTCATTAACCCATCTTTACTCTCCAGGCTACACTCGATTCTTTCCAAAACGTGAAATTTGTGTTTACACAGAAGCAACCATCACAGTAATTCATCTTTCTCATTTAAATGTCAGCTTCCAGTTTCTCTCGGAGAAAGCATTTATTCTCCACGCCATTAAGTTCCTCTGGGATCTCCATCAGATGTCTCCGACAATCACTGAGTGTTCAATGGCCGTGCCTCCTGCACTGAGCACAACTATCTCAATGGCATCACCTCTCCCTAAAGCCAATCTTCTTGCACAACTTTATTCTTCTTGCACTCCTTCCAAAAACTTTAAACACCAGTAAATTCATTGTTCCCTTAATTTACTTCCCCAGCAATTGTCTCAATCAGAGAAGATGTGATCCCCTTTTTACATTCCCTTTTTTTCTTTTCTTGCTAGCACTTCAAGCAGAAAACCAGAGTGTGGTTTGGGAGGGGAGAGAAGATGCAGGCTGTGCAATGTATGAAAGCGTTTTTTACTTTGATGACGGTCAACCTTCGGGAGTTTTGATTGTGTGTGAACACCTCACCACCTCACGGGTGACAATGAAACATATTTGCTGAACTGGTTTGAATGAGCCAAAATGAAGCATTTTGTTATTAAAGGTAATTCACAGAAACAAGTAAAGAATGTCCAGAGAGTGAGTCATTTAGGGACTTGTAGACGATGGTAGAGTTTCTATGGTGCTGACAACTAGGTTAAACTTTATTCTTTGGAAATACGGTACCATGGACATGTAATTAGAATGTTGTAGGGAAGGAGTGTAAGATTCTTCAAACAAAGCCAACCAGGAGAAAACCCTCGAGATTGGCCAAGAAGATGTTTGGAGAATACCCCAAGTCTAAGTTGGTCATGCTTAAGAATCTGGAATGTCTAATGACTGTTGCTTCTGACAGGACCCTATGGAGGAGGTGCCTGAGGATTCTGCTGCCATGACCCTCCCAGAAATAATGGGTGGAGAAAATGGTTGGTTGGATGGACAACAAGTCTAGGATGTAATACTTGGAGACAAGTGATAAGAACAAAAAGTGGTAGTGATCTTGGAGGATAAAAATAAGGAAAAAAATTCCAGACCAAAAGGGAGGTGCTGAAAGATGTTGTCGTGACGAGAGGCTTCTACAAAGCAATGACAAATGTCATTATGGAAAAGAGATAAAGACCTTATACAGTGGAGGGCAGTTGGCTATTCCTAAAGGCTTGTTTTTTGGTACTTCTGATATGAGAGGTTCTGCAAGAAATAGTTTTATTTAACTGCATTAATTATACAATATTTTTGGTGAATAGACTTTTTGATTATCTTCAAGAGTAATCTTAATTTCATATCTGAAAAGAAAGAGTGAAGAGGAAGGAGGAGAGAAACAGTGAAGAGGAAGGAGAGAAACAGGAAACAGGCAAGTCAAGCACCAGATTCTATCATTTTTACAGAGAACCATTATTCTTTTCTATTCTAGGCACAAGGCCCGAAATATTTGGGGAGGGGGTCAGGTCAATTAGATCGACCCTTGTACACAATTGGTACTTATTTTACTGACCCCGAAAGGACGAAAGGCAAAGTCGACCTTGGCATTATTTGAACTCAGAACGTTAAGACAGATGAAATCCCGCTAAGCATTTCACCCGGTGTGCTAACGTTTCTGCCAGCTCGCAGCCTTAACAGAGAACCATTATTGAGATAGCAAATGATCAGAAACTACAATCCATTCTACCATTACTGGACTGCCATCTATTTTACATTGAGTATTCTGTAGTGGCATGGATTAGGAAAGATCTGCAGCATAACATCTTTCAATAATCTATCTTAATCTTCCGTTAGGTCTTTCATAAAACTTCCACCACTTCTTCCCAATCCTCATCATCTCAGTTTTCATTCAACCAACAGTCATTGAATTCAAACAAACATCCTTAGAAGAACCATCAGCATCCTGCTACAGAGTTACAAAGATGTAAACCAATGAGGATAATGAATGCATAAAGAGCTGCAGGTGAAGCTGAAACAGGCTGGTTACTCGGGTTTAAAAAAAACCATACACGGTTGGGAAAAGAGGTTAAAACTAAATTGAGACTCATTTGTAGACTCATGATGGAATCAAGATCTACAAAGTTCTGCTCTCATTCCTGTTTATTCTAGTTTAGAAGTAATCATAAAGACGGCCAGGCTTATTTCTATATTAACAAATAAGGCAGTTATTGCAAATAATAATAATATAATAATAATAATAATAAAGCTAATGAAAATAAATGAAATCGAGATCCAGATGAAACTAGTTTGTCAGCTTCTCAGAAATCTTCACATCTCAGTGGAAGAAGGGAAAGCAGAGGCAGTGATTGCAGACTAGGAAACTAACAACCGTCCTTTTTAAGACAATAGGGTGTGAGATGAGGGAGATTTTCAATATGATTTCTAGCAGGTCAAACGACTTTGTGGAGGCTTCTTTGTAATGCTCAGCCAAACATGAGTTGACAGGTGAGGCCAATGTGAGTGATGGAACAGAAACATAGTGAGTCACTAGAAACAAAAAGACTTGCTCAAGAATGCTAATTAACTCTATTAGTTAATGAAATAGAGACATGAGGAAATAATTTGAGAAGTCTCGTTAGCAATAATTAAAATACATTTACATTAACCACAATGCACACACACACACAGGTGAGAGGAGTCCATTCTGGCTTGACCAGTAGCATAAAGAAACTTGGATTTGGCAGCAAAGTATTTCAATTTTGAAATTCAGTAAAAGAACTTACGTGAATTTTGGAGATCTTGGAGTTGCTGATCGATTTGAACTTGCTCCTTCAGAAGTTCTTGTTCTTCAAGACTACAAAACAAACAAACAAACAAAAGGGTGATAACCAAATGCAACTTGACAGAGTTTAATTTACATTACTGGACCCAGGGTGGGGGGTGGCACAAGGCTCTGCAAAGGTAAACCAAACAGTCGTGCCCATTAGAATGCAATACCTTGTAGTGTTGAGGCTACACTTCCATAAAGGCCCAGCTTGGCTTTGCCCTTCCCCCTTTTCAACAGATCCCTGATAAAATACTTAGGGGCCAACACAGTGGAATTATTTTGTGTTTGTGTGTGGATTAGAGAATAGTCAATTGATTTACCCTTTCTGTTTTACTTATTTTAGTCACTGGACTGTGGCCATGCTGGGGCACCGTCACGAAGAAGTTTGGTTGAACAAATCCACATCAGGACTATTTTTTTTACGTTTATTTTTTTAAAGTTTGGTACTTATTCAATTGGTCTCCTTTGCTGAACTGCTAAGTGGTGGGGATGTGAGCAAGACAAGTGAAGTTGTCAAGCAATGGTTTGGGGGGGGGGGGGTTGTGTGCAAATACAAACACACACACACACACACAACTGTGACGTGCTTCCAGACAGTTTCCATTTACCAAATTCAGCCATAAGGCATTGGTTGATCTGGGGGCTACAATAGAGGACACTTGCCCAAGTGGGACTGAACCTGAAACCCGATGGCTGCAAACTGAGCTTCTTAACCACACAGCCAGGCCTGTGCCTATTTGTCTGAGAAGTATCTGGAAGAAAGATTTACGGTGACTGAATAAAGAAACTCAATGGAACTTACTGGAAAACTAAATAATGTTCTTTCCTGACCAGATCATTTTTCTCATTGATTATGTTAAACCATTCTGTCATTTTCCTGTCATATTCATCATCGTTTATTGCTGCAAGAAACAAGCCACAGATTATTTCTTCTATAGAAAACAGAACTATGAAGGCACAGGTTCCATACAATTTGCTCTCAATGTAGTTTTACAACTAAAATGACAAATACTTTGTAATCTGAGAAGCAACAACAATAGATTTCAGAACAACAACAGCAACAACAACAATAAACAAGAGTAATAATAGTAATAAAATGCAACAGACATAAAAAAAAGGCTTTGTAAAAATATTGGATAATGTAGTAATTACGTATGTCGTGATTATATATTATTATTATGACAAAGTATAAAAACATGTCCCTACAAATACAATGTTTTATATCCAAAACGGAGACATAGAAAAAGAGTGGTGTTCAGCTGTGCTAAATACTGTATAAAACAAAAGAATATTAAAAGCCATTAGAGCAGGTCTGAATTCAATTAAAGAATTGAGGGCAACAAACAAGAATACAGGTTGTGTAGGAAACAGACAATAAATGGGATTTATAATTTGAATGTACTTTAATATTTCTACTTCAGTTTGTCATTATTGCATATACTTTATACGTACTTTTGACAAGTTGTGCTGCACCTGAGCACTGTCTTCAATAATTTCATTATTATATTATCATATACTGGTTTACAGGTGTTATTTAACACTGTAGCATTTAAAGTGGTCATATCAGGCCCAAATATTTTACCCATTTTAACTTCAAACTGGCCAGATTCAGCCCCTCACACCTATCCTACAATGTCACTCTATACTATAAACAATCAGATCATCAAAATTTCAAAGCTACGAGATAATACATGATTAATTCAAAACAATGTGAATAAATAAACATTACATTTGACAGAATAATCTGAACGGTAAAGGGTTAAAGTAGAAAAACAAACAAGTATGGAATATTCTGGATATCATTTAACTCTTGGTACCAACCTGTCTGACACTGCCTTGGTTTAAACCCTTTCGTTACCAACCCGGCTGAAACCACCTCTGGCTCTGTAGTACAAATGTCTTGTTTTCATAAAAGTTTTGAATTAAAATCTTCCACCAAACCTTAGTCACAATTTATGTTCCTAACACTAGCTTGATGATAACGAAGTCATTTTACTAAATTCTTTGTTATATTTAAAGTAATTGAAAGAAACACAGAGCATCTCAACAGAAATATGGTAACAAACGGGTTAAAATATATAACAGAGAACCAATTCTTTATGACAGAAATGTTCTATTCTAAAGTAATCCAAAGTAATCTACAATCTAACACCAATATTTCATGTTAATTTGTTCCAAATATCACCGTAACCCTTTTGATACCTAATTACTTGGAACCAACTCCTGGTTCTATGAAACAAACACTTTTTTTTTAAGTATCTTTCAAATGGATTTTTAAAAGGACCTTCTTTCAAAATTGCATGTAAAATTAGGCTCCAAATCCTGGTTTAATATTTGCCAAGTTATTTTACTAAATACTTCGTTATTATCCATATTAATTGAAACAATAGCAGTGTTTTTCAACAGAAATGTGGTAACAAAAGGCTTAATAATGATATGATTACTCCTTACTCTCTCTCTTTTACTTGTTTCAGTCATTTGACTGCGGCCATGCTGGAGCACCGCCTTTAGTAGAGCAAATCGACCCCAGGACTTATTCTTTGTAAGCCCAGTACTTATTCTATCGGTCTCTTTTTGCCGAACCGCTAAGTGACGGGGACGTAAACACACCAGCATCGGTTGTCAAGCAATGCTAGGGGGACAAACACAGACACACAAACATACACACACACACACACATATATATATATATATATATATATATACACACACATACACACATATATACGACGGGTTTCTTTCAGTTTCCGTCTACCAAATCCACTCACAAGGCTTTGGTCTACCCGAGGCTATAGTAAAAGACAGTTGCCCAAGGTGCCACGCAGTGGGACTGAACCCGGAACCATGTGGTTGGTAGGCAAGCTACTTACCACACAGCCACTCCTGCGCCTAGCAGTGTTTTTCAACAGAAATGTGGTAACAAAAGGCTTAATAATGATATGGTTGTTTCAAAAATTAATTGAAACAAAGGTAGTGTATTACCAATCCATCCGAGACCACCCCTGATGCCATGATACAAGCTGTTTTACAAGTGATCTAAATAAAACCTTCCATAAATATCTCGTGTAAATTTGCTTCAAACGTCAGCTTAACGACAGTTATTTTGCTAATTTCTTTGTTATTTTAAAAATCAGTTAAGAGAAAAGATGTGTGTTTCAACAGAAATATGGTAACAAAACGGTTAGAGGGATCTAAGTTCTACGCCTTCCAAAATGAAGACAATGCACTGCAAAGGAAACATTCAGTTATGATATCTGCAAGACAGTGGCATCAAAAGATGATTTTCTTTTTCAAAAAAACATTGGTTAGGAATTGAAACTGCAATACATAATATCAAAAATATAAACTTCCTAATAAAAACTTGCAATAAAAAAATAAAACAAAACAAGATTTATGATACAGAGACAACAACTAATTTTTTCTTTCAAAGTATATATATATATATATATGTATGTATGTATATATATATAACATTATGCAACATAAACAGCTCTGTAATGTAAACATTACCAATATGACATTCTAAATGTATGCTGGATGTGTGTGTGTGTGCTATTTATAAAAAAAAGAAACTGTAGTTTTATTATCTCAGAAAATCTGTTCAAAAACACAACATACCACTGCTCAAGTTTCATCTAAACAATTTTTTTTTTTTTGACCTCAAGAGTTATTTTACTTCTTTATTAAAGTTTTATGTTTAGTCTGCGGCAGTGAAGTTCCTCGCTCCACTGTTTCAAGACCTCTGTCTCATTGGTATGGTTTATTAACAACCAAACTCATTCAGATGACCGAGAAACACTAGCAAGACCGATGAACCTTGAAACTCAATTTTTCTACATTTAACTTTAAGAATAGGAAACTATGAAAAGTTTCTAATAAAAGATCCAAAAATTTGATCAGAGTCAAATTTCCAATATCATTTCCCCCCTAATCTTTGGTCAAGAAACTTGTGTAGGTCATGTTGAGTCATGGCTAAATTTGGAATTTTGTCCAGTATCATTCTGAGACCACATTTGGTTCGATGATAAACATTTCATGTTTTAAAAAGATCCAAACTAGAACTCTCCTTCAAAATTTCCGTTTAATCTATGTTTCAAAGACCAACTTTATATCGTCAAAGTTAATTTACCAAATTCTTTGTTATTTTCAAAATTAATTGAAGAAATTCAAGAGAAATATGGTAAGAAAAGGGTTAACTCCAACTCACTTTCAACAATAACTATTCTTAGTTTATTACAAAGGTGTGTGAGTTTGTTCTACTATCTTTTAGAGTTTAAGAGACTTCAATATCCACCTTTAGAACTGGTTCGATAACCACAACCAAACCAGTGACATTATTGGGTACCACAATAACGTCTTGGCTGACAGCAGATTGTAAAAGAAGTGGCAGCAAGAAAAGACAACATTCTTGATCTTGTTCTGACAAACCCACCTGCAGAAGCCACATCTTTAGCACACCTGGGCACCTCAGTTCACAACACTATAATCTAGAGATTAGTGAAACTGAATGTTCTGTTGCAAACTATAAAAGACAGATTTGGTTGGAACATGTGGCGCCACCTTAACCGTCTATTATTTATACTGGACATAAATGCTCAAAATATCCTATTTTATGAAGTAAAGATTGTTTGCCAACATAACATGGCAGTCCTGGTTTAGGACGAATGTTGCTGTAATTTAGCCCCAGGAGACATTGTCTCCAGTTGGCTATATGACACGATCTGTGTCCTTATATTTTCAAACAAGGGCATTTAGCACCCCAACTCAGCTCAAAACAATATCTGTGTATTGTGATTCTGGGTTATTTCCCTTCATCAGCACGGAATAATTGTTCAGCTAGAGGTGGCATTGCCAAATTCCCGTTTGAAATATATAGCTTTCAAGGTGACAACTAGTTACTGATCTATAAATTAGAAAATTACTATTTGTAAATCTCTCAACAAGAGATATTCAGCAACAGTACTTTGGAGTAAAGATTATTTGGCAACATAACATGGCATTCCTGGTTTAGGACGAATGTTGCAGTGATTTAGCCTCAGGACTGCCATGTTATGTTGCCAAATAATCTTCACTCCAAAGTACTGTTTCTGAATATCTCTTGTTGAGAGTTTTAAAAATAGTAATTCTATTTTATATTCAGACTGCCAGATCCAGCCTCTCACACCTAGCCTACAATGTTGTTCTACAAATTAAACAATCACAGTATTGAAATTTCAAGGCTACAAAACAATGCAAGATTAATTCAAAACAATGTAAATAAATAAGGATTAGCATTTGGCAGAATAATCTGAATGCTGAAAGGGTTAACAATCCATCTTGGAAGCCAAAAGGTTAGACTTTAAGTTCCAAATAATTCCAGTGGAACATTTATGAAGATGTCAAATTAAAGATACATTATTTTCTCAAGACAGAAATCGTAAGCATTCATCCATCCAGTTTGGGCAACTTATCTGGACCAATGTTAACCTTTCCATACCAGATGCCCCACAACTGAGCAAGAGCCACGAATGTCTGGTCTGGATTTTTTGTCACCCTGGACTTTCCTTTGCTGAACTGTCTCATCTGTACAGATCACAACACTGAAATCCAGGAAAGCCATGAGATAAGGCATTATTTCTATCGAAACAAGGGGAATAAATAAGCCTTACATTCGGCAGAGGAGTAAACTGAATGCTAAAGGGTCAAATCAATTGATTTGTTGTCATTAAGAGAAATAATCTGGAGATGTTCACTTAGATAAACTCACTACCATATTTTTCCAGGCAAAACCCATCGGTAAGAATCCAGGTGATGAATGTAGAATGGTTTCTAGAAAACAATATCAATTTTTACCATCAATTAAAGAGATTCTACAAAACAAACAACAGTTTATCAAAGCAAGGCACGGCTACATTCGGGTGGAGAATCAGGCAAAAAGGGGTCACAATGCTACACTAAGTAAACAATGGAAAACTGACAAGCAACAACCTCAGCAAGAAGCGGTGGAGCATCATAAATTCTGTGGGTGCAAGGAGAGGTTGCTACTCTGGAGGGTGTCTTTGAGTAGTAATTCCAGAAAATGAGCAAAGAAATGCCAGAGCATACTTTTGGTACACTCCCGTTTTATATTCTCTTTTATGATTTACATTTTTCAGCCAGACTGTGGCCATGCTGGAGTACCACCTTAAAGAAATTTGCAAAGCGCCTGGTACTTATTCAGTTGGCCTCTTTTGCTGAACTGCTAAAGTACAGGGATGTAAACAAAACAACACTGATTATTAAGTGGTGGTAGTGGCAGGGGACAAACACAAAGATACACATATTCATAGACATATCATATATAGTATATATGATGGGATTCGTTCAGTTTCCACCTGCCAAATCCATTCACAAGGATTTGGTCAGCTCAACACTTGCCCAAGGTGCCATACAATGGGACTGAACTCAGAACCATGTGGTTGGAAAGCAAGCTTCTTACCACACAGCCGGCACCTATATCTTTTAGTCAAACAAACCAACCCCAAGATTCTTTGTAAACCTGGTATTTATTCTATTGGTATCTTTGCTGAACTGCTAAGTTACAGGGATGTAAACACACCAGCATCGGTTGTCAAGCAATGGTGAGGGGACAAACACGGACACACACACATATATATCATCATTCATCATTTAACGTCCGCTTTCCATGCTAGCATGGGTTGGACGATTTGACTGAGGGCTGGTGAACCAGATGACTGCACCAGGCTTCAATCTTGATCTGGCAGAGTTTCTACAGCTGGATGTCCTTCCTAACGCCAACCACTCCGAGTGTAGTGGGTGCATTTACGTGCCACCAGCACGAGGGCCAGTGAGGCGGTACTGGCAATGGCCATGTGCAAATGGTGCTTTTTATGTGCCACCTGCACAGGAGCCAGTCCAGAGGCACTGGCAACGACCTCGCTCCAATGTTTTTTCAGGTGTCACTGGCACAAGCGCCAATAAGGCGACGCTGGTAACGATCACACCTGAACTGTGCTTTTTGCGTTCCGCTGGCATGGAAGTTTTTCATGCCACCGGCACGGAAGTATATAGATATATATACACACACACACACACACAGAGTAATCCCTTGCCATATCAAGGGATTACTGTATATATATTTCTTTATTGCCCACAAGGGGCTAAACATAGAGGGGACAAACAAGGACAAACGGATTAAGTCGATTATATCGACCCCAGTTCGTAACTGGTACTTATTTAATTGACCCCAAAGGGATGAAAAGCAAAGTCAACCTTGGTGGAATCTAAACTCAGAACTCAACAGGAGACGAAATCCCTATTTCTATTTCCTTATGACCCACAAGGGGCCAAACACAGAGAGGACAAACAAGGACAGACAAACAAATTAAGTCGGTTATATCAACCCCAGCACGTAACTGGTACTTTATTTATAGACCTGGAAAGGATGAAAGGCAAAGTCGACCTCGGCGGAATACCGCTAAGCATTTCGCCCAGCATCCTAAAGATTCTGTCATAGAAATATTTTCCTCTCAAACACATAATAATAATAATAATGGTGAATAGGACAAAACGTCTTTATATAGCAGAAAAATTTGTTAGCAGCCAGCCCTGGGACCCAAACTCACATCCCTGTGTTTATCGGTCATAGTGCTTTACCTTTAAGCTAAACTACCTACTAACAAATTCTTCTGCAATTTTTGACTATAAGCAGTTTAGCTTAAAGGTAAAATCCTATGACCGGTAGTCACAGCGATGTGAGCTCAAGTCTCATGGCTGGCTGCTAACAAATTTTTCTGCAATGGAGTGGTTGGCGTTAGGAAGGGCATCCAGCTGTAGAAACACTGCCAGATCTGACTGGCCTGGTGCAGCCTTCGGGCTCCCCAGACCCCAGTTGAACCGTCCAACCCATGCTAGCATGGAAAGCGGACGTTAAATGATGATGATGATAAGTATGCTCTGTCGCATTTATGCTATTCAGCATTATTATTATGCGTTTGAGAGGAAAATGTTTCCATATCTGTATATTTCAATACATATCAATACTTCTAAAAAAGCAAACTTTGTTTACATACATCATAAATACACACACACACACACAACGGGCTTCTTTCAGTTTCTGTCAAACAAATCCACTCACAAGGCTTTGGTCAGCCTAAGGCTATCATAGAAGCACTTGCCCAAGGTGCCACACAGTGGGACTGAACCCAGAAGCATGTGGTTGGGAAGCAATTTCTTACCACAGCCAGTTTGCGTGTGTGTAGCATATATAGCTTCCTTGTTGGTAAGATAAGGCGGCGAGCTGGCAGAAACGTTAGCACGCCGGGCAAAATGTTTCAGCAGTATTTCGCCTGCTGCTATGTTCTGAGTTCAAATTCTGCCGAGGTCAACTTTGCCTTTCATCCTTTTGGGGTCAATTAAATAAGTACCAGTTACACACTGGGGTCGATATAATCGACTTAATCCGTTTGTCTGTCCTTGTTTGTCCTCTCTGTGTTTGGCCCCTTGTGGGTAGTAGAGAAATAGGTGAGATAAACAAAAAAGAATACTAATTAGCATGTGATAAATATCATTTAATTAACACATGATTTCCGTGTGAGCTGCAAGAGCTGATAGCACAGTAATCAGGTGGACTTGTACGGCCTGCTGGGTGCTATCTTGCGGCTTACTCCACAATAAGATTAATCCATTTACAGCAAATAGGGTCAAGGTGTGGCTGTGTGGTAAGAAGTTTGCTTCCCAACCACATGGTTCAGGGTTCAGTCCCACTGCATGTCAGCTTGCACAAGCGTTTCCTGCTATAGCCTCAGGCGGACCAAAGCCTTGTGAGTGGATTTGGTAGATGGAAACTGAAAGAAACCTGTTGTATGTGTGTGAGAGAGAGTTTGTTCCCCACCACCGCTTGACAAACGGTGTTGGTGTGTTTACATCCCTCAGCTGTAGAAACCTTGCCAAATCAGCATGGAAAGTGGACATTAAATGACGACGACTTGATGTGACTTAGCAGTTCAGCAAAAGACACAGAATAAGTATGAGGCTTTAAAAAACTGAACACTGGGGTTGATCCCTTTGATTAAAAACTCTTGAAGGCAGTGCCCCAGTATGACCACAGTTTAATGACTGAAAAAGATAAAAGATATATATAGCCGTGGAATAAGCTGCCGGATGAGATGGTGAAGATGCCGACGACCGCTCGGCTGAAAGTCTCCCTTGACCACAAGTGGCCTGAACTCTTTACATGAACACCACCCTGTACATAACTCCATGTCCCCCTACATGGCCTTGCTTTTTGCTTTTTGAGCCAAATTATTAGCTAACTAACTAACTAACATAGCCATCAATGGAAATTGTAGTTGTGATACCAGTGCCGGTGGCACGTAAAAGAACCATCCGAACGTGGCCGTTGCCAGTGACACATAAAAAGTACCAACCGATCGTGGCCATTGCCAGTCTCGCCTGGCACCTGTGCCGGTGGCATGTAAAAAGAACCCACTACACTCATGGAGTGGTTGGCGTTAGGAAGGGCATCCAGCTGTAGAAACTTTGTCAGATCAGACTGGAGCCTGGTGCAGCCTCCCAGACCCCAGTCGAACTGTCCAACCCATGCTAGCATGGAAAGCGGACGTTAAACGATGATGATGATGATCATCATCATCATCTAATGTCCCTTATTTCAAGCTGGCATAGGGTGGATGGTTCAATAAGAACAGACGAGGCAGAGTTCTGTGACAGGTTCGATGCCTGCTTTGGTATGGTTTCAACTTGGTAGGCCCTTCCTAATCGCCAACCACTCAACAGGGTGTGCCAGGTGCATTTCAAGTGCCATGAGCAGTGGAGAGGTCGCCAAGCAGCTACAAGACGGGACCCCTTGACTGAATGGGGCATAGACTGGAGAAAGAAACGGTTATAGAGGGAGAGGGGAAGGTGCCTTGAGGAAAAGTTGAATACATCAAGTGGACGTCAAGATGATGACAGCAACGATGGCAATGATGATGATGATGATGATGGCAATGATGATGACAATGATGATGACCTCAACTACCAACCTATAGGAAAAGGCTTAGTACAGCCAGCTGTTTGTTGTTGCTTGACTTTACTCCTCAATGAGCATTACAAGAGAAAAGTAGAGAAAATACCCAACACGACAAACTGGTCACTTGTCACCAATGTGAGAACCAGTTTAACAAGAAATAAATGAGATTTTCGTAAAAAAAAGAAATATCTCAATTGCTCTCCATTGGCTCAGACAACAATAAACTCTATAAACTTCTATTTCAGTAATTTTTGTGTTGTTATGATACAAAAAAATGAATGAATGTGTGTGTGTGTATGTATGTATAATATATATATATATATATATATATATATAGCTGCACATGTCTTAAGTAAGCTTTCGAAAGCTGAGTGAAGATAAACCATGCCCCTACAGATAAAAACATGTCTTATGATGTTGTTTAGCCCCTGGTCAGCCCTGATTGAGTAGATCTACGATCAAAGACCTTCCAGTTGTGACTATCCCATTGGTTTTTTTTCTTCAAGCAGGGAACTCCAAACCACAGAATCCTACAGGTTCTTTTCTAAGATGGTAGTGTGTGATTTCAGTGAATTTGGATGTTATTTCTTGCAGGCAAACCAACCACAGAACTACACCTTCATTGACACATAGTCGTTTCATTGATCAGAAGGCAGGCATCCTTGATCTTTGTGGACCCCTTATGTTAATGAAACCTGTTTTTATACAATTTGGTTCCAAACAAGGTTTATGGCCACTGAAACATAAGGAACTAGAAAGAAAGAAAAGAAGGGGCCTATAAATTCAAAAGATGTCAATTGACAAGGTTAAAGGATTGAATATCACAGACATGAGGAAAGCAAGATGGTGGTAGTGAGTCCCTGAGTAGCAGTTCCAATAAAGAGACTCTTAGAATAAAAAGATTCATGACTAATAGGAAGCTCAACAGAAGAACAATATGCATGGAAAGAGAAGTAGGTGACACATTTAAAGCTCTTGACGGAGAGGTATTAGAGCAGAAAATTTGTCAGAGCAATGAATTACTCTTTTACTTGTTTCAGTCATTTGACTGCGGCCATGCTAGAGCACCGCCTTTAGTCGAGCAAATCGACCCTGGGACTTATTCTTTTTTGTAAACCTAGTAGTTAATCTATTAGTCTCTTTTGCCGAACTGCTAAGTGACGGGGACGTAAACACACCAGCATCGGTTGTCAAGCAATGCTAGGGGGACAAACATAGACACACAAACACACACATATATATATATATATATATACATATATACGACAGGCTTCTTTCAGTTTCCGTCTACCAAATCCACTCACAAGGCTTTGGTCGGCCTGGGGCTATAGCAGAAGACACATGCCCAAGATGCCACGCAGTGGGACTGAACCTGGAACCCGGAAATTGTAGAGAATAGTTGTAGAAAGAGACAGTAAAAACATATTTTGGTGAAGAGCCAAAGATGACAACTCATCAGGTTGACAATTTGATTTTGAATTTGATGAAACAAGTTTTTAAGAGATTCAGAGAAGGCACCGGCCTACATTCTCAGACGTAAGGAATTTGCACACATGGAAGAAAAATCCAACTTTCTTTGAGGCTGACATGGACAATGCACTGAAAGGTGGCATCAGCAGAAAAAGCATGGATGAAGAATGGGTTTCAGAAGGTTGCAGAGGTGAGGAGGAAACAATTGTGCAAAGGGTTGAGTAGAATGTGTGGAATGCAAAAACGCTTCAAGGATGACAAGAAGACCAAAGATGAGGATGCTTCCGTTCCGTCTTTGCAGAAACAGCATCTGAGGTATTAACTTACAACAATAAATTCATCCATCTTAGAGTCAGTTCTGGTGTGAAGATTAACACAAGTTGGTATATTGTGCTACATGTGGCATAGCTAGAGTTTGTGCAGTTGGTATATTGTGCTACATGTGACACAGCTAGA
>NC_043003.1:2179800-2204800 GCF_006345805.1 Octopus sinensis
ACCTACGTAAACAGCCAGATGTGCTCCTGGATTCTGAGAACTTTTCAGTCTAGAGATGCCTACACCATCATCCTTCTCTACTCTACTTTTGCCAGACCCACCTTGAGTACTGTTGCCCACTGTGGTCTCCCATACGAAGCAACTCCTTATAAAAGTAGAAGCACTCCAGAGGTCAATAACAAGAAAGATAGACGGCATGAGAGGCATTGACTATTGGGATTGACTAAAAAAACGCAAACGTCTACTTTCTCCAACACCGCCGCAAGCGCTACGTCATTTGTGTGATGTGGAAAATATTCCATCAATATTGCACAAATGATGTTGGCATCAATTTTAAAATCCATCCAAGACTTGGCCCCCGTGCTATCCGCCCACTATAAAAATCTAACTCGGTACGCATAGCAACATTACGTCACAATTGCTTTACCTCAACCAGTCCAGCTCTCTCTTATACAATAGCAAAATACGTCAAAACGGAAATGGATCCCATAAAGTTCAAATGTTCACTGGACAAATTTCTTCCAAAAATCCCGGACCAACCTCACACACCCGGGTATGTCTCCAACAATAATAACTCTTTGCTAGAGTGGGCCATGGAGCCCCATATATGACTAAAAAACTTCACCAGGTGGTGCTACTGAGTTAGACATGGCCTGGGCCTATACTGGCCGAAACCTATCAAAGTTACAAACATATATATATACACACACATAATAATTATGTTACTAGAATGGCACTGTTGAGTAAAGCATTTAATGCTGAGGCATTCATTAAAGCGTGGTATGGGTGTTTGAGGTGGCCTAAACTGCCCAACGACTACCAGGTCATTGGTTTTGTTGTGAACGGTGATCGATTCACAGTAGCCACTGGAGAATGTCATATTCCCATCTGCCAAAAAGGAATCCTGCAGGAAAATGGCAGTTTCCACCCTTCCTTCTGTTGACTCGATCCGCACGGATGGTTGTGAAATTCCTCACTTTCATTTTGGCTTCCAAGTGGGAGTTGCCAAGATGGGTCTCGGTAAGAATGAAGAAAGGGATCTGGTGCGGATGGTTACCAACCCAATCTTCAATGAATTAGATCTTCCGTTTTGTGATTATATATATATATATATATATATAGACACACATACACAGACACACACATAAATACATACACACAAATGTACACACACACACACACACACATTATTCTTCAACAAGAACAGTATTGACAGTTTCAGCCAGAAAATTGTAGAAATTCTATGAAACATTAAAATGTCCAAATAATGAAAAACCTGATACATAATTTCAACTTTAAACTGAAACAAAAAAACAATCAACAAAATGAATAAATATATTATATATATATATATATATATATACACACACACACATCACATATATATACACATACATAAATATATAGGTTTAGTAATGCTCATAATACAAGTTAGGAAACTTTTGAAATAATAATTTTAATAATATTAAGAAACAACTAAAAAACACTCATAAAAAAAAGAAAATTAAGCAAAACACTATATTTGCTGAAACTGTACCTAAAAGCAGTCAGTTTACATTAGAACAACCAAATGCACCAATAAATAAAAAAAACAGAAATAAAATAAAACACTTCAGCAACAAGGTGAAAGAAAACATGGAAATAACAAACCAAGTGCATAAACAAGGAATGGGAATAACAGGATTAAAAAACAAGGGTAAAAATATATAAATTCTTATAAAAACAAAACAAAAAATAACAAAAAAAAAAACGAAACAACAACTAAGCTTCTTTGCTCATAATCACATTCAGCCACGTTCACCTGTTTAACTTTTCTCTATATATACCCTGCGTCTTATGTAAGATGTTTTGTTGATTAGCAAAATCTATAAATAGCTAATAATTCCTTAATTAATGAGATGATTTACTGCTAATCAGATTTCTGTCATTTATTTTGAACTCTTAACCTTGATTAAGCGTGAAGAATTTTTATGATCTTTACAATATCCGCACTGTCTCTGTCTGGCGTGGGATCTGATTGCAGTCAGCTAATTGCTTGCAGAGTGGTAAACTAGATCGAGAATAAGCACTATGCATGTGTGTGCATTCCATCATCATCATCATCATCATCATCATCATCATCCTCATCATTTAATGCCCATTTTCGCTAATGGATCGTTTCACAAGAATTGACAAACTAGAGAGATGCACCAGGCTGCAATTGTCTGTTTTGGTACGGTTTCTATAGCTGGATGCCTTTCCTAATGCCGACCACTTTGCAGAATGTACTAGGTGCTTTTTCACATGGCACAAGCACCAGTGCTATTCATGTGGAACCCACCACCATCATCATCATCATCATCATCATTTAAAGTTTGTTTTCCATGCTGGCATGGGTTGGATGGTTTGACAAGAGTGACAACCCAGAGGTCAACCCAGAGGACTGCGCATATTGGGCATGATTTCTACACCAAAGAACATAAATATATATATGTATATATATGTATACATACACACACACTTGATGATGATCTATACACATAAAAATATACATTTAGGATATGTGTGTATTTTAATCTTTAGACTAGTCTTAATTAATTCTATCAGCCCCAATATTTGCTTTAATTAATCTGATCAGTAATGAAGGACATCGCTAAGGTGGCATTAACCAGTGCAATATATTCGATCAGCACACGGATTCATTTTCTTGCCCCATGCTCTCACACGCATGCATATACATACACATATTCATAAAACAAACTAACCAGAAGTTGTGGAAACCCAATGTATGAATAAGGCGACAACATTAAGAAATGATGTTCATGAAATACAAACTTATCATTTCAAATATGCTTCAGGCATATTTGAACCTGTAAGAAAGACCTTCGCTGTATGTTGCCATGGAGAAAATTTACTCACTGTAGACAAATATGAGTAGATACCCATTTCTTTACTACCCACAAGGGGCTAAACACAGAGAGGACAAACAAGGACAGACAAACGGATTAAGTTGATTATATCGACCCCAGTGCGTAATTGGTACTTAATTTATCAACCCCGAGAGGATGAAAGGCAAAGTCGACCTTGGCGGATTTTGAACTCAGAACGTAACGGCAGACGAAATACCGCTAAGCATTTCGCCCGGCGTGCTAACGTTTCTGCCAGCTTGCTGTCTTGAAGAGTAGAATACCCTTGAGTCAGCTCACAGCAGCCTATAACCAGACTGGTCCAGCCTGATCTGGTTGGGGGGGGGGGAAGAGGGGTGCTATGAGCTGACTCAGAGCATTTACAGTAAGAAATTTCACCCATGATAAAATCCTGTAAGTGGATTTCCCATTGGTTCCACTGTGCCTCAAGCATATTTGAACTGGTTGCAAGATTGTATTTATTTACATATAACTTTGTACAATAAGATGTATGACCATCACTGTACAAGTCAGATCTCCATATAGCTTGTCATTATCCAGCCGGCTTCCAGCATAATGGTTAGCTTACCATTGTATTTAAAAGTGTTACTAGTTTTATATATATATATATATATATATATAGTTGTAATAATGAAGTCAAACTAAATAGTGAGATTTTGAAATCATTTAATACGCCTGTTTCAGTCATGTGTAATATATAACAAGAAATGCGTCCATTACGTAAACCTTCTTCAGTTAAAGCATTTCAAAAATATTTTTGAAATGCTTTAATTATCTGGTTTGACTTCATTATTACAACTAATACTAATTGATGCCAGCACAAACTAACTGATCTGGACTTCATGTATGCAGATACTTTAACAACGCTTTGGGGTAGTTTGTTATACTCGAATAGGGCCGAAAATTCTGGTACCATGTATTGCTGTTGGTGAAACACAAATTATATATATATATATATATATATATATGTGTGTGTGTGTGTGTGTGATGCAAACAAGGAAAATAGAACTCAAAACATGAGTATATATACATTTTTTGTTAATAATCAGCTGAAGTTACTGTGTGTCTCAAAGGCCAAGAGTTTCATGTTAACACAAAAACTTTTGACCCTGCATCACTCTGTAACCTCTGCCAATTATCAATAAAACACACACATACATATATATATATATATATATATATGTGTATATTTAACATTATCTGGGTAGAAAGTATAATTTGAAAAAAAAAAAAAATCACCAACAGCTGTTACCATTGCACAGAAACAATTGTGATTAACACGTGTTCATTCCATATACTCAATGAGCCCAGCTTCTTTGATAATTTCTTTCAAATGGAAAGAAAATGTTTAGAGGTAATAATTGATAAATATATTGTATTTCTCCAACTTCTGACTGTTTTATCAATATATATCTGTATATCTCTACACTCTACACACACACACGGTCTTTCTCACAGCTTTTGTCTCCTACATTTCATGAAGCTTTGGTCAAATGAAGGCAACGGTAGAGGAAAAGCTGCCTCGCCATGGGATTGAACACAAACCACATGCTTGCAAAGCAAACTTCTTACCACACAACCATACCTGCACCATACGTCTGGATGTCTAAGTGTGGTATTTACGATATACGGCTATACACACAGATCGCAAACCTATTTAATATCTAACATTATTCTATTCGACACGCACATGCGTCCACGTTTTCCAACATGAATATACACAGAGCCATGCCATGCAAGGACGTTGGGAATTATGAAGGAATCAAGAACTCGATACCAAACAACGATTTACCATTCAACCCTAGTTTTTGTGGCATCTTGTTTTAATGTCTCATTTCATCTGAAAAGGGGAAAGCAATTTTAAAGTTTAACCAACGTCAACAACGACATGATGAAGAATAAAACTGTACCTAAAATCGGTTGTATTTCCTCTGTCACTGAAAAGTTATAAACAGTTATTGTGTTTTGTAAACAAACAGATTCAGACGTTTATATGCGTGTGCATGCGTGAATGTTGTGTCTATGGACTCCCATGCATGAATACACAGAACTGGTTTCGAATTTTGGTAACAACGCCAGTAATTTTTGGGGGGAGGGGGAGCAAGTTGATTACATTGGCCCCAGTGCATGACTGGTACTTATTTTATGAACCCCGGACAGATGAAAAGTAAAATTGACTTCAGCTGAACTGGAACTCAGAACGTAAGGCCATAAGTATTGTACCTGACGTGCAAACGATTTTAAATATGAATTCACAGAATTACAAGCGAAATCGTTGCCGAATTTGCCTCATCTTGTTTGTTGTTAACACAACGTTTTGGCTGATATATCCTCCAGCCTTCATCAGGTGTCTTGGAGAAATTTTGAACCTGGGTTCTCATTCCTAATGTATTTTTTGTTGTTGTTGTTGGTATTATTATTATTATTATTATTATTATTATTCAGGTCACTGCTTGGAATCAAACATTGGTTAAGCGCATGAGCTGAGTTCGATTCCAAGCAGTGACCTGAATAATAATAATAATAACAATAATAACATTGAAAAATACCTTAGGAATGGGAACCCAGGTTTGAAATTTCCCCAAGACACCTGATGAAGGATGGAGAGTATATCAGCCAAAATGTTGTGATAACAACAAACAAGATGAGGACAAATATCCGTCGAATGTAAATAATTCCTCATCTCTTAAATATAGAACTGAATCATTAAAGATGGTTTTGTCATTCAAAAATTGATATTATGCTCTGATTTTTCAGATATTTTTTATTCCAGAGCATATGTCTATTGTGCTCTAACAATTAGTTATTAGCATACTCAGAGTGTATTCCCCTGGCATCCATGTGTCATACATGATACAAGTGCCCAGGTTTTCCAACCAACAGAGAAACTTGAGAATTAGGAAAAGAAGGCTTTATACTACTCAGAATGACTGAAACAAAGGCTAGTGTGTGTGTGTGTGTATACACATGCACACCTATCCACCAATGTTGGATTCATCTGCTTGACATCTTAACTGTTTAAACTTTCACCTGAAGAAAGCAGATTCTATGTCATGATGTAATCTATGAAGACATTAATAAAATTCTACTGAAACAGCTGTCGTAAATTTTAAATTCCATTTGTGTTCTCTGTTTTTACCTATGCTACACCTGGAACCAACCCCAGAGTCAGATCTGCAGTTTGTATCGGATTTGGTACTTGCATATCTACAGTATCCTACCAACACCTGATACCTTCATGGTTGTTTACCATATGTTGTTACACCTAGCCATTTCTAGCATCCTGCATGGTGATATGCCTAGGTTCTATTGAATCATTATAACTAATTTATATATACATTTTATATATATATATGTATTTATGTAATTAGGGGATAGGTTAATCTCTGAGTCTGCTGAAATGAACTGATAGTTCTGCATATAACATCTCAAGGTACATCTTTTCCTCTGATGAAATTATGCTCATGTCACATAAATGCAAATTCAATGTACAAATCTGTAATTAAATCATTGAGTATTAATTGAAACGATTGTAAGAAGTGAAGACGACCAATTTGTTAACAATAAATAATTTTTAACTTCCTTATCTCCATTTTCTTTTCTCCATTTAACTATATATATATATATATATATATATATATAGTACAAAGTAAGATAGGGGTTAAGGATGTAACCCACTAAGGGATAGCATTTATCCAATATACTGTTGGTAAATTACCCAGATTCTTAATATATAAATGTTTTTAATTGCAATGCAATTAACTCATTTATTGTATTAAACGGGTGAAGGTAAAGAAATATTTTTACCGTAAATTTATAATCCAACATTATAATATGCGAAAGTTGATGAACAAACAAATTTGTTTTACCATTTTCTTATTTGTATTATATATATATATATATATATATATATATATATTATATATATATATTACAGGGCATCATATGTGATGCACAGGATACTTGGCAGATAATTAAAGGTTGCCAAACAGAAATATATTACCCACTAATTAATGAAGTACCAACATATATTGCCCCAAAACTAAACCAAATTAATTTCTATGAGCTAGAAATTGGATGTTTACGATAAGATTATGGAAATGCTTTGAACAAGCAAAGAGTTAATTCAGATTATGTTCTTAGATTGATTTTAGATTAGAATTAAAAATGATTAAAAATAAAATGAAAAGTAATAAATGACTTTGAAAATATTCGACAATTAACTGCAAATTAAAAAAGAAAATTGTGGCATCAACTCACTTGCTCTAATCATGTCTTCTAACTGACGACCTTTCAGTTCAAGTTCTCTTAGCTTAGCATCAATATCAACCACTTCAAGAGGAATTTCAGAAGAGGTGAACGTTTTCTAAAATTAGAATAAATAAAACTTAACTGAAACATGACTGTGAGTAGTGAAACAAAAACAACAACAGAAAACAAGGCAATGATATTTCAACTGATAAGAGTGATTAAAAATATAGAAGAGATTAAATAGAGAGCTTATATTGGCAAGCTTGTTTTGCTATGCCGTGCTTGAGAAATACAGAATTGGTTTGCTTCTGGCTGACCTGAAAAATGGCAAATGGAGTGGCACTCAGAAAAATTAGCAACACATACATCTATGCATATTTGCCAACTATGTCGGTAGAATGAAATGTCACCTTTGAGTAAATCAACAGAATGGATTGTGTGGTTGTTAGGTTTCCTACATCTGACATCGTCCAATAAATAGAAATGAATAAATAAAGATGATGACTGATGTAACAGAAGCAATGGAACCCAAAATGGACAATAAAAAGAAATAATAATACATTATAGATTTGCTTAACCATTCGTTGAGCAGGGTGGTGCAGTGGAAGTGTTACCAGGCTCAGAATCCAGAGGTCCACAGATCAAAACAATACTCTGCACAGAAATGGATGCTCTCTTTGATCCTTATACATTGCAACTAAGTTGTCTACGAATATATCAACCATGTACATGTGTGTATACATACAAGGAAAGGATAAATCCTATTTATCCAACAGAGATGTCTACAGGGTCAAGGGGTCACCAACATACTGCATGTGGCCCAACCACTGGCTACCTGCACCCCACACTAACATACTTTTCTGGACACAGAGCTACCCAAGTTCACAACATCAGATGTATTAGACAGTGAGCCAGGAGTTTCTTTAACCTTTTATTCTCTAATACAGTTCTATAATAAAGAGATGAGGAATTATTTACATTATTTACATTTGACGGATATTTGTCCTCATCTTGTTTGTTGTTAACACAATGCTTCGGCTGATATACCCTCCAGCCTTCATCAGGTGTCTTGAGGAAATTTCAAACCTGGGCTCTCATTCCTAAGGTATTTTTCCAATGTTATTAATATTATTATTATCATCACTATTATTATTATTCAGTAGTGGTTAAGAGCATGGGCTACTAACCCCAAGATTCCGAGTTCGATTCCAGGTAGTGACCTGAATAAACATCGAAAAATACCTTAGGAACGAGATCCCAGGTTCGAAATTTCCCCAGGACACCTGATAAAGGCTGGAGGGGTATATATCAGCCAAAATGTTGTGTTAAGAACAAACAAGATGACAAATATCCATCAAATGTAAATAATGAAAATAATGTACTTTTATTCTCTTTGCATCTGTTTGCCAGAACCTTTTTGAGCCAGGTAACACTACTACTACTACAACTGTTAATGATGATGATGATGAGCCATCAGCAGGGTATGTGGGTCATTTGTAGTCAACTAGTCTGATGAAAATGGTATGTTTCAAGCTTTTGGTTCTTTGCCAATAATTTTGATGGGAAACATTTAGCATCAAAGTTTATTTTGTGGTTTAGCAGAAACAAGCAAAAGACTGATAAGACGATAAGACAGAAGGGAAATAGGGCACGTACGAGTGTGGGTGTGTGGGTGTATGAGTGA
Source organism: Octopus sinensis (assembly GCF_006345805.1). Taxonomy (NCBI): domain Eukaryota; kingdom Metazoa; phylum Mollusca; class Cephalopoda; order Octopoda; family Octopodidae; genus Octopus; species Octopus sinensis. Next base: position 2,188,642 of record NC_043003.1, read on the forward strand.
GGGGGGTGAGAGAGAGAGAGAGCATGTGTGCGTGTGTGAGCAAAAGAGAAAGTGTGTGTGAGAGTGTGAGGGGGAGTAAGAGAGTATGTGTGTGTGTGTGAGCAAAAGAGTGTACACGTATGTGTGAGAGAGTGTGTGCGTGAGGGACGGGGAGACAGTATTTGTGTATGAGCAAAAGATTGTGTGCATATGTGTGTGTGCAAGAGAGAGAGAGAGAGTACATGTGTGTGTGTGTGTGTGTGTGCTCTTGTGAGTGCAGCAAATCTGCCCATTTAATATTCATGATGTTGTTGTTATTCCTCTTCCTGTTAACAAACCGTTTCACTATAAAACCTCCATGAAAGTCTCTGAGTAGAGTTGCCCATCAATAATTGATTGCACCAGCGTCTATTCCAACTGAATCCTTCCCTACACCATGTTAATGGAACCGCTTCCAATTCTTCTTCCAATAAACTCTCACCTCTGGGATGGCCTCATTTCGTACAAACTCTTTCCTTTTTTCACATCAATGATTCAGTTGCCATCACTGCCAAATGCACTCCATCCACAATCTAGAGCATAGCTGGAACTTTCCATTCTGTGACAGAAACCATTGGTAAGGTGTGGCTGTGTGGCAAGACATTTGCATCCCAACCACATGGTTCCGGGTTCAATCCTGCAGTGTGACACCTTAGGTAAGTATCTTCTACTATAGCCTCAGACCAGCCAGTGCCTTCTGATGGAAACTGTATGGAATCAGTGACATGTATGTATATTATGTGTGGGTGTAGGTTTCTGTGCCATCCCACTCCCTCACAACTGGTGTTTGTTTATTGACATCCCTGCAACACAGTGGTTTGGCAAAACAGGCCAACAGGATAAGTACTAAACTTTAGAAGATAAGTGCTGGGGTCAGTTTATTTGACCAAACCCCTTCAAGGTGGTGCCCTGGCACAGACTTAGTTCAGTGACTGAAACAAGTAAACAATAAAAGATATAAACCCAAGCTAAAACGACACTTTGATTTAGTTCAAGTAGAGACCCTTTCAGACCCCATGGATTAGACATGTTGCTTTCAGAGCCTGCTGGCCCTGTGCCAAAATATGAAACCATTGTTTTGGAGATGGCGGAATCATTAATGCACCAAAATGCTTAGCGGCATTTTGTCTGTCATTACAATCTGATTGCAAACTCCACTGAGGTCAACTTAGCTTTTCATCCTTTTGAGACAGATAAAATAAGTACCAGTTAACTACTGGGGATTAATGTAACTGACTTGCCCCTCCCCTCAAAATCTGCCGGCCCTGTGCCAAAATTTGGAACCATTATGTTTTTAAGAAGTAAGATGGCAAGCTGATGGAATCATTAGCCTACCAGACAAAACACTGAGTGGCATTTCGTTTGTCTTTTATGACCTGATCTCAAATTCCAATGTGGTTGGAATTTGCATTTCGTCCTTTCGGGATAAATAAACACCAGTTAAGTAATTGACTTCCCCCTCCCCTCAATGGGGTGGTCTTCACCGGAATGCTTTTCCCCATAGAACTGCACAATCAGGGATGACTTGGGCAAACAATAACGATACTGTTACTATCTACAGACAGATATATCACCTGATTTATCTGAAGAGGGACTTTGTTCTCAGACACAAAACCCCGGCTGACATAGCAATTTCCCTTTAACTCTTTTGATTCCCAACCTCTTGAAACCATCCCTGGTTCTAGGCTATAAATCCAGTTTTTAAATGGCCTAAATTAAAACCTTTTCTCTAAATGACAAAAGTTATTTTTATAAATTCTTTGTTGTTTCCAAAATGAACTGAAACCAAAGACAGTCCAACAGAAATATGCTAAGGAATGAGTTAAAGGAAACTTCAAGTGTTGCTTTGTCTTTTGGGTTTTTGGGTTTTTTGTTTACCAAAATTTATACTTGCTGATATTAAAAATAAATAAATGTGCCCTTTTAAAACCTAACCAGGACCTGGTTTCTACGGCATATGTGTACCCCAGCTGGATGGGATGCCAGTCCATCGCAGCGTTACTCATTTTTGCCAGCTGAGTGGACTGGAGCAACGTGAAATGAAGTGTTTTGCTCAAGAACACAACGCGTCACCCGGTCCAGGAATTGAAACCACAATCTTACAATCATGATGCTGACACCCTAACCACTAAGCCATGCACCTCCACACTTGCTGATATTAGATATCAGTAATCTGCAGAAACCTAACCCCACCCCCTCGTTATTCTACGATATGTTTAATCTCTCATATCTTGGTTTCCACAAAAGCTGCCAATTCATTCATCTCATTCACAGATTCGTTGTATTCAATGTCGTTCTACAAAAGACTGACTCCAGGATTAACAAAACATTTTTATTCAATTTCATTAATTCACATTTTTATTTGGTTTGCTCACGTTGTAACTGAGATTTGAAAAATTTGCATATTCTTGTAAAGTTTCATGATTTTAATAATGTTTTTTCAATGGTTTAGTCAGGCAGCACCAATGTTTTGTTTCAGAGCCTCTCAGACAGTGTCAGGACAACAGCCTCTGCATAATCGGTCTAGATAATTGCTTTAACCTACACTCTGGCATGTTCTACAAACTTTAACCTATAAACGTTGGGAGAGCGATTAACCAAGAACTGTTGTCTCCCAGGAGCAACTGTCAAGGAACTATCAGACAATGAGTGGGGTTGCCCTGGGACCCTCCAAGACTTGTGCAAGGTAACAAGAAAAAGGCAGTGGTGTTGACTGAGAGACAGATTAAGTCTATACAGATTTACAATATTCTCTGCACTCCACCAGTATGGATATAATTTTAATACGGTTTTTATTGTAAGTAGGACTAGATATCGGATGTTCTTAAGATATTATTAACATATTTATACATTTATATATAAATATATTTTTAGTACATGATTTTGTGAACATAATAATTTTACAACAGAATATATTTTAGTAACCTATCTTTTGATTCACCGTTATTTTCCCTATTTTTCTATGGCTGAAATATACTGAGCACTTCAATGTGTCCTATATATAGAAAAAATTTCATCTCTTGAAAATAAATTTTACATACACACACACACATATATCATCATTATCATCATTTAGCGTCCGTTTTCCATGCTAGCATGGGTTGGACAGTTTAAATGGGGTCTGTGAAGCCGGGAGGCTTCATCAGGCCCAGTCAGATTTGGCAGTGTTTCTACGGCTGGATGCCCTTCCTAACGCCAACCACACCGTGAGTGTAGTGGGTGCTTTTTACGTGCCACCTGCACAGGTGCCATCATCATCATTTAGTGTCCGCTTTCCATGCTAGCATGGGTTGGACGGTTCAACTGGGGTCTGGGAAGCCAGAAGGTTGCACCAGGCCCAGTCTGATCAGGCAGTGTTTCTATGGCTGGATGCCCTTCCTAACGCCAACCACTCCGTGAGTGTAGTGGGTGCCTTTTACGTGCCACCCGCACAGGTGCCAGGCGAGGCTGGCAACGGCCACGATCGGATGGTGCTTTTTACGTGCCACCGGCACGGGGGCCAGTCGGGGCGGCGCTGGCAACGGACACGGTCGGATGGTGCTTTTTACGTGCCAGATGCAGGAGAGGCTGTGTGGTAAGTAGCTTGCTTACCAACTACATGATTCCGGGCTCAGTCCCACTGCATGGCACCTTGGGCAAGTGTCTTCTACAATAGCCTCGGGCCGACCAAAGCCTTGTGAGATTTAGTAGACGGAAACTGAAAGAAGCCTGTTGTATATATATATATGTTTGTGTGTCAGTGTTTGTTCCCACAACATTGCTTGACAACCGATGCTGGTGTGTTTACGACTCCATAACTTAGCGGTTCGGCAAAAGAGACCGATAGAATAAGTACTAGGCTTACAAAGAATAAGTCCTGGGGTCGATTTGCTTGACTAAAGCTGGTGCTCCAGCATGGCCGTAGTCAAATGACTGAAACAAGTAAAAGAATAAAAGAATGTAAGTTTGTATGTAGGGTATCAGGACAAAATGCCACCGGACAAATTTTATAGAAAAATATCAACTAATAAATATCTAAAATTTTATTAATAAAACTTAACGTTTCCAAAATATTTTTATTGTAAAAATAGAAGAATATCTCAGGGATATTATATCTGCAAGTATTTGGTCAAGCTGGAGCTTTAGTAGAAGACACTTGCCCAAGGTGTCATACAGTGGGACTGAACCCTGAAACTATATGGTTAAAAGGCAAACTTGTTAACCATTCAGCTACACCTACACATAGAGGCTTTGTAAATTCTCCCCTCTCCACACCACTGATGTTATCCAAGGGAAAGTCAAAGGCCGATACAGCTTGGCACCTGTGACGTCGCAACTCATTTCTACAGCTGAGTGAACTGGAGCAACGTGAAATAAAGGATCTTGCTCAAGAACACAACACACATCCTAGTCTGGGAATTGAACTCACAACCTTACGATCGTAAGCTCAACACTCTAACCACTGGACCATGTACCTTCACTACATCCGCAAGTTGTAAACTTGTTAAAATACTATACTTTGCTTTTCATTTCCATTTATCCATTGTAACTTTATTCTAGTACTGCCAAAATTTCTGGGTAAAAGAAGTCCCCATATTTATTGAGGAGTATTTCATGGTTGGTGAGAAGAAAATCTGTTTTTATATTTGTATTAAAAATAAAAGTCTTGATGTGAACTCGACAGACAGACCTGAAGAAGATCTGGACTCATAGAGGGCATGTTTTGAAGGAGTTAGGAGGGATGACAAAAAGACAAACTCAATTAATTGACTGAGCAATCAATTAATCAATTGGTTAAATTGTTAACCAACTAACAAAAAGTGAAGTGAACTAGAATCAGTGTGTGTGTGTGTTTGTTTACTATTGTGTAATGACCCTCTCTTGATACAACAAAATAAAAGAAATGCAAATGTCTGTACTAGAAAATTCAAGAGAGTCTGTAGATGTCAGTTAAGTTTAGTTGTGATGAGGGGGCGAAAAAAGCTGACATTTCCTATTAAGATGCTTTAAGGAGAAGTGTTTAATTAATGGCTGAACTGGGTGAAGTGATAAAAAAGAAAGAAAAGCAAAATAGGAGTGAATAGGTCAGATGAAAGGAAGAGGAAATAGCTAAGGAGATAATAGCAGAGAATGAGATATGTGAGTTGAGAAAGTGTGAGAGGGGGGGGGGGCGAGGCAGGGGTAAAGTAGTCCATGTTAGTGTCAAGATGACCAAAGCAGTGGAACATAATTTCATTATGGAGAAAGGTGGTGAGTGTGAAAAGAGGAGGAAGGCTGAGTGACCAGGCTAGGAGTGTGGACTGTGTTGACCAGCGCCAGGCAGACAGACCATGCAACTACAAAGAAAGAAACCAGACAGGAGCAGGTGGGGGGGGGGGTGAGCAAGGATTTCATGCTGACCTGCCAGTCATTCAGTTGTCATTGGACCAAAGATGGAGATGTGGTGAAAGTGGGCAGAATGGGGTTGAAGTAGCAAAACAAAGATTCCAGGATGCCAGGGAGATTATTGCAGGCAGCCATGAAATATTCCAAGAACTAGACCGATGTTCTGAACCAGGTTCCACATGGTCTATGGGGACCCACAGAAGAGTCCATTGTTAAAATTTATCACCAATAAAGTTGTTATGCTTTAACAATACACAAAATATTTTAACAATTTTTTTAAATACAATTCCTAACAATATTTAATCATAAACAATGAGATTTTATAAACCCTTTCATTACCAACCTGACTGAAACCAGCTCTGGCTCTGTAGTACAAATGTCTTGTTTTCATAAGTTTTGAATTAAAATCTTCCACCAAACATTAGTCACAAGTTATGTTCCTAACACTAGCTTAATGATAACAAAGTTATTTTATTAAATTCTTTGTTATATTTAAAGTAATTGAAAGAAACACAGAGCATCTCAACAGAAATATGGTAACAAAAGGGTTAAAATATATAATAGAGAAACAATTCTTAACCCTTTTGATACCAACCCAGCAGAAACCAGCTCTGGTTCTGTAGTACAAATGTCTTGTTTTCATAAGTTTTGAATTAAAATCTTCCACCAAACCTTAGTCACAATTTATGTTCCTAACACTAGCTGAATGATAACTAAGTTATTTTACTAAATTCTTTTGTTATATTTAAAGTTAATTGAAAGAAACACAGAGCATCTCAAAATAAATACAGTAACTAAAGGGTCTGAAATTTACCTGGAAAAAAAAAAGTCGAAGAACCAGTCCTTGTTCCTTAAAACTACAAAGATTGCAGTCAAACTATGGATTTCATTGCATGCTAAGAGTAACTTCCCAATGGCAAAAGGGAGCAACATAATATGCAAAATCAACTATTTAAATATAATTTCTAAGTATTGAATGGGTCAGCCATGCACTAGCACCCACATTTAATGTCTGTTTTCCATGCTGGTAGAGGAAGTTTATCAGGATCTGGTAAACCACAGGACTTTGTGCAGCTCCAATATCAGCTTTGCCCACAGCAAAAGACCACCTTGTACACAGTATGTACAAGGTGCTTTTTACGTGCCACCAGCACTAATGAGATTCTGAACTTGCAAGAAAAAGAAAATGCTCCCTTAATTAATTGGATGTGGGGAACAAGTTGATTATAGTTGTCTCAGTCAGTTATCAATCTTTTGTGGGGTTCAGCATTCTGAAAAAATACTTCCCCTCACTGACCTTTCTTTTCAATGGTTACCCTAAGATCTCACAGCCCTTTCCCACCCCTTTGTAATCCTCATCTGTACACATCACATGTGTATTACCTGTGTAGTGAGCTCACCCGTACACATCAGCTAACACCTGGTCATTTCTTCAGCTCATTTAGGCTTTACCATTCATGTGGGTTACTGTTACACACCCAAAGAATTACGCTTACCTCATCTCTTCCCATCCCTAGTAAAATTTATGCTTCGCACAGTTTCCTTTCCATATGGACTCAGCACTAATTAGAACACTATTTAATAGAAACTATCAACTCATAGAATTCGTTAAATGGTTGATTGTCCTATTAATTACACAAGTGCACCAATGACTGAAACTTTCACAGCTTGACCCCTTAGTTTAAGGACCATGTTTCAAGTGGATCCCTTTTACCTTTCTATCAGTTGATGACACTGTAACGCCAGTCATGGAGGTTATCACATTCCTACACAATCTTGTTAATTACAGGTGTAACTTCTCTCCCGGTGTTTCAGTAATTATCACTTTTGCATCAGCTGTTTTCTCTGCCTTTGTCTTTTTCAAAAATAGTCCTACTAACCAACTGTAAATCACCTCAGTAGCTGAGTCCCTTAGGTGATTCCCCTTGGGGCAATCACTATCCCACTGATTCTTGCTCGAAAAATCTCATAATAGGACTAACACGGTGTCTATGTTGTAGGGGTCCTTCTTGTTAATGACATTGATTCAAATATAAATGTTTCTTCCTAATTCAACCCTCTCACTATCATCGTACTGAACCTTCTCTCAGCTTCACTCCTCACTAAATATAAATAATAGTCTGCAGCTGATGAAATGTAATAATGCAGAAACTTGTGTCCTACAATCAGATGACATAAGCCCAGCTCCATGTCTTTTCACACACATTTTTCATAAGGAGAATTGCTCTTCCAAGACATTCAGTGATTTTAACTCATTCACAGAAACTCAATGTACTGTACACAACTGTATTTTAATCATCACTGCTTAGTGCAGAGGTCAGGGAACTTTTTTAGCCAATTACCCCCAAATATACTTATTTACGCCGATGTTATCCCCTTGATTCGAAAGGAAGAAAACCACAAACAACAAAGAACACAGTTTTTATATAATTTTACTTATGTCTAAGGAGTCCTCATTACCTGTAAGAATTTCAGATTTACCTCACTTAGGGTAATTTACCCCAGTTTGCTGACCCATAGCTTAGTGTGTCTTTAATTCCAGCTTGACAAAGCTTTGCACACACCAGCAAATTTATTGTTTGTAGTATACATAACGGCAGTTCTTAGTAAGCTACAATCAAAACATCTGGTGTGTAGCTGATGAAGCATAACAACACAGAAACATGTCCTGTAGTCTTATAAGTGAGATGATATCCATAGCACAATGGTGTATTTTCAATTATCTAAAAGAAGAATTTCTCTCCCAAGAGTTACTACAGTGAAAATTTTTCCACATTTGGGTTTATTCGAATATGTTGAATATTGGGTCGGTGCATAATTATTGTGGCTAGTTTTCAACAAATTTTATTCAAGAAAAACAATAACAATATTTAACAAAAACATCTTTAAATGACGGTCTGATGGTCTGCCAAGCAAATGGGAAACAGTAATTGAAGTGGATGGTGAATATGCTCCAGAATAATCATTTAAAGATGGTTTTGTTACATGTTGTTATCGTTTTTGTTGAATAAAATTTGTTGAAAAACAGCCGCAATAATTATGCACCAACCCAATATAAATGCACACATCTTTAATTTAATCATTGCTGCTTAGTGTGTTTTTAATTAATACCTTGTAGTGCTTTTTCTTGTCCTTTTTCATTAATTACCTCGTCAAAAGTTGAGGGGCCCATCTCCCATGTCAGTCAGGCAGACTACTTAATGTTCAGTTGGTGGTGATGAAAACCCATCGGAATAAAATAACGTAAGTGGTGAAGGAATTCCAAAACTTTGCAGATCAGGAGAACCCTAACTGGACAGACTGTTCCATCTCGGAGGTTTGGTGTAGGGGTGAGAAGAAGAAGGAGGAGGAGGAAGATGAATGGCTGCAGGCAGTGGAGGAATTGGTTGCTTAAAAAGTAATTGAAGACTCAGAAAGAAGGATCAGTGTGGGTTTAGCAGTAATTCAACAGAGGTGAGTGAGTATTTGGCAAACGGCTGTGTTGGCCTTCATTTGACAAGTTAAAAGTTGTGAATGTATTTGTATGTTTAGCAACAGCATCACTCGAAATAAGTGAGAAGTGGTACAATGGTGAAGAATTGTGAAATCTTGAGAAGAGGCTTTGTCTTTGGTATGCAGATCTGGTAACATCATCAGAGATTGTAATATCCAGGGTTGATTGGAGAAGAAGAAGGAAAGGCTTTTAGGTGTAAGACTGTCCCTTTGCTAAGAGTGGTGAATGTGACTTTGTGCTACTGCAAGGTACCAGGTGATCAATGGAACCTGCTTACAAGGGGTCTGTTTAGAGATGCAGGGCACATGTGGTAAAGTGACCAGGATGTATGTGGCTAGGATTACAAGAACAGCATCATGTGAGTGTTCAAGCAAGTTACTATTCTAGTCAGGTAACTCATGACCAAATCTTGACAGAGAGAGAGAGAGAGAGAGAGAGAGAGGAGAGAGAGAGAGAGAGAGAGAGATTCGTTGGCATTTGCTGCAATGAACAGATTTAGAGAAAATTTTTGATATGATGGAGGCCTATCATAAAATTGTACATCCTGTGGGCGACATGTCCTCCACTTTGCTCTAATGGCAGACAATGTGATCGATCTGAGATTGACTGCAATGAACCCAACGTATTACTGAAACATCCCTTCAATGAGAAGATGTTGGAATGGCGCATTTCTGTTTTGGGGGTAAAACCTTGTCACACTTGAAAGCAAACTGTAGCTGACTTAATTCCAAATGAGTTTTTGTCATTTATCTTCACAAGTGAAGGCCTTGCACACAGAGAAAAGAAAAAATACACACAGAGTTGTAGGGAGAATGTAATGGAGCTTTGGACAAAGAATGCAATTATCCTGGCTTAATAGAATAGTTTCAAATTTTGGTCAAGGCCAGCTATTATAGGTGGCATTAGTTACATTGACTGCCACTTATTTTCTGGACCCCGAAAGGAAGAAAGTTAAAGTGGACCTCACTGGTATTTGAACTTAGAATGTAAATTGTTGAAAGAAACGCTGCTTAACATTTTGTCCAAAGTCTTATCCTCGCTCAATATAATTCTGTGGTGGTCAAACTGTTTGGCCTGCCATATATCATTAACGTTTTATCCTGTGGAAATTTCCAAAAATTGGCAATATTCTGACAAGTAAAAAAATTTATCTAAAAATCAAAGAAATTATTTTTATGTTTTATTAATTTTAATAATTTCATAAAATTCTGAGGTGTTTGTGAGAAATTGCATAACACAAACGTGTTGTAAACTCTGCGAGAAGCAAAATGTGTTTCTTAATACCACCGGAAACTTAGGAGGTCGAGGTAAAAGAAGGTCTGCAGATATTTACTGAAATACTCGCACAACAAATTCTTCACCTGCCACAAAACAAAACCTTTGACTCTTGTAAAGCCAATGGCCCCACTGCCTTTCAGTGGACCTACAAATTATGTCAGAAATGGCTATTTTTTGCTGTGTTACGTTTGATCTGGAGAGAAGAGGTGAAACAGAAAATGTGGACCTTGCTACACTCCAACATCATATTGGTCTCTTATTCCTGCGGTTACAGATTTGTTCTCTCTCAATGGAAAGAATGAAAAGACCCTGTGAAATTTGTAAGGCTTTCATTTCAAAAGACTTATTTCTAATTCAAACTGAACTGCCAAAAATAATACAGATGCTATTGGATTAGTTTGTTAAATACTTAAAATTGACATAAAAATAGCCGTCAAAGTTATGGAAGCACAAACTCTTGGCGTCTAATTCCAAAAGGTAAACCTGTTATTTGACAAAGTGTTATTCTGAAATAGTTTAACAAGTATTGGTGGAAGAATGAGTCTCTCCTAAAAAAGGGTGAGTTAATATTTTACGATGTGGCAGTAACATGAAGTCGCATCTCACGTTTCACTCGACACATGAATTAATCAAGTTCATTTTCAACCTATCAGCATGTTGCTGTATCAACAGGTATACATAATCAACAGGTATACATAATCACTGACAAAGTCCTGCTGCTCTGAGTCATATACATTGCTTTACACAGAACAAGGCTCATTCTACAGAGACCACAGTCAAACGCCATACACAACTCTTCTATACAGTGTTGTTCTTTTATACAAAATGTTGGTGTACACACAATTTTCAACCCAAGTGACCTGATTTTGCACATGCTGTCTAGAACAGAACATGGCTCGGTGGAGGTAAAGAATACTCACACCAACTGTTTTCGGCATAACGAAAACCCTAACTCCTAAACATTGGGTGTGCGTATTCTTTTCTTTCGCCCATTTTATACATTGTCGCTTAAAGCACAAATCTTTCTACTCATTAGAAAATTAGTAATTTTAAAACTCACAATACGAGATATTCAGCAACAGTACTTTGGAGTAAAGATTATTTTCCAACATAACATGGCAGTCCTGGTTTAGGATGAATGTTGTTGTAATTTAGCCCCAAAAGACATTATCTCCAGCTGGTTATAAGACACAATCTGTGTCCTTACATTTTCGAACAAAGTAATCTAGCACCCCCACTCAGCTCAAAACAATATCTGTGTATTGTGATTTCTGGGCTATTTCCCTTCATCAGCACAGAATAATTGTTTGGCTAGAGGTTTTCTACACATCTGAACAAACCATTGCATATATGTTGTTACACGGAGAAAAGAAATTCACCACCTGACAGTTAGCCTTTGCTTAAAAGGTATCACAACCACATTTATATACCAATGTACATACTTATATACTCACTTTTATATAAACACACACACAGATATATATTTATACAGATTCACTTGGATGGACATGTATATGCTGCACAGAATCACCTGCATTGACAAACACAAGTACAGACACACACACACACACATATGAATGGTCCTCAATCTATTTTAACTTTGAGATACTGGACATCTATTGGTAGATCAATGTTTGCAGGAAAAAATGTGTGTGTGGGTGGGGGTTAATGCAGGAGAGATGGATGAGATGGGTAAACCTAGGTGATGAGGATATGCAGCAGCTAGTTAGTTCAAAGGAGCAAAGACTTTACAGCAGTAATGACAGAGACAGACAGACAGACAGGTGACATCTGGGAGTGAAGTGTGTCAGCAAGTGAAACTTTACAAATCAATCACATGACGGTGAGCCATCATGTGACCTTGAAATAAATTCAATAGATTTTTAGAAAGCGAATACAAGTTGATACAAGGGTCCTGTAGCATCCATTCGAGGCACTCTCTACTTGAGAATTTGAACATCTATCATGCTGAAAGTTTTAACAATGGAATGGTTAAGACAGTTAAGAGGCTGGCAATTAAAACTGTTAAAATGAATCTTTTCAAAGCAACATCAACATAATAAACCAACCAAAAATTAGACAAGAAGTCCATTGCGTGAATTCTTCAGATGAGACAAAACAAAAAACATTGCGGTAAACAAATGGAAAAAAAACACTGATAGAACAAACTTGGAATGGAGCAAGATCTGTAACGACTGCTTTTAAGATGATTTTCTAATGGTTTACATTTAAAAAAAACCTTTCGCACAACATTTACTTGCCCCTAATAGAGACCTTAATGATTACCACAACAGCAGCACAGGGAGAACTTTTATATAAGAATATCTGAAATATTTATATAAATTTGCAAATGACATTTCTAATTCATACCAAACTGCCCAAAGTAATACAAATCGAACTAATTTAGTTCGTTAAAAACTTAGAATCGAATGAAAATAGTTACTAATCATCATCATCATCGTTTAATGGCCATTCTCTTTATGTTGGCACGAGTTGGACGGTCTGACTGGAGACTGGCAAGCCAGGGGGCTGCACCAAGCTCCAATCTGATCTGGCAAGGTTTCTACAGCTGGATGTCCTTCCTAACACCAACCACTCCGAGAGTGTAGTGGGTGCCTTTTACGTGCCACTGGGGAGACAGTCAGGCGGCACTGGCATAAACTCTTGGATACTAATTCCAACAGGTAAGTCTGTTATTTGACAATATGTTATTCATGGTCCAGCTCCTGCTAGCATGGGAAATTGATGTTAAGTGATGATGATGATGATGATAAAATGGAATCTATTTCAAAAACCTATTCCACTCACATCACAAAAATATTGGGGCATCATATGTCACAGACATAATTTCATAGAATTCACAATAGCAGGTGAAAGTAACAACTGACTAACATTGTTTTTGATACACAAGAGAAATGAGGAAAAAAAAAAATGATTTGAGAGTTGAAAGCCACTAAATGAATGAAAAGTCAAGAAAAATTTATCTGGACCAAGAAAACGAAAAGAAATGTACCAATTGAAAAGTATATGGTCAGTGTACTACTGAAGACAACCTGTATCAACTGGTGGGGCTGGGCCAAGCAGTTAAGAATTTACAGGGTTATATAAGCAATCCACCGTTAGTTTGATTTGTTCTGTATCAGTCCCAATCCTGCAGGTTACCTTCTGTACAGCACTGATCACCTCCTGTATTTCCAGAACAGTCTCTGTCACCTCAACAGCTCTTCTCACTCTCCATTTCCCTCCTGTCCACCTTATTCCCTGCACTCTACGGACAACGAGTTCCAATGAATCTCACCACATCATGTGGCAGTGGGACTTTCTTACTTTAAATGCCTCCCCTGGCAATACTAAAGGCAATTGGAGATTTCACAGAGAGCAAGCCAACCCCATGCCATTTTACTAGCAAGCTCTTCCATTCTCTTCCCTAACATGGTATTCACGGAAAAGACTCTATTGGTAACATCTGCAACCATTTGTGCAAGCTTGGGTGAAATAAAATGTTAGTTTGAGGGTAACGATGGAGTATGGTATGTAATAGGGGTTTCCAACCCTTTTATTTAAATGAGTTTTCCCACAGACCCCTTTGAATATGCTTATCCCTATATATATATAGAGAGAGAGAGAGAAATTCGGGGTGAGTACTTGATAATTGTAAGCACCTGTATATACCGTTTGGTGGTGTAGGTGGTGGAGTAAATTAATCAAAATAAAAACATGATGCCAAGGATATATATATATATATATATATATATATATATATATATATATATAGTGTGGTAAGTAGCTCGGGTTCAATCCCACTGCCTGGTACCTTGGGCAAGTGTCTTCTACTATAGCCTCAAGCCAACCAAAGCTTTGTGAGAGGATTTTGTCCCCACCACCATCGCTTGACAACTGATGTTGGTGTGCTTATGTACCCGTAACTTAGCGGTTCAGCAAAAGAGACTGATAGAATAAGTACTAGGCTTACAAAGAATAAGTCCTGTGGTCGATTTGCTCGACTAAAGGCAGTGCTCCAGCATGGCCACAGTCAAATGATTGAAAGAAGTAAAAGAGTAAAGAGGGTGTATCCCCCCCCACACCATCTATACCCTTCTACTGGTACTACGCCTCCCACCATCACTATGTCCCAGTAATGACAGATCTGCTGGTATCAGATCCAGCCACCCACCCCCATTTACACTACACCACTCACCCTCACTCAGGTCAATCCTTTGACATAAATCATAGTCTTACCATGGACTTCTATCACTCACTCCCTTGCTCCCTCTCTCGCTCCCTTTGTCTCATTCTCGTTATCTCTCCCCTCTCTCTCTCTCACCAGCACACAGCTGCTGACACTATCTCCTACTCTTTTCTCCTATTACTACTTCTCTCTCTCTCTCTCCCTCCTTCTTTCATTACACCCTGCCACAACCATTTCACTTCATTACTCCTACCACCGTTTCTACCCTTTGCTCCTCCTCTTCAACACACTCACACCACCACTCAGTTTCCTCCTTCATATTGTTCTACTCTCACTCATTCCTCTTATTTCCTCTTTAATCAGTGAAGAAAACTATAAAGAAGGGGGGGGGTCTTTAAAAAAAATTTTTTAGGAACAAAAAAAATATAAATAAATAAAAAACCACCCAAAATCTGAAGATAATTCTTAACTTTGTAAATGATTAGGGGACACAGGGGGGAGCAGGGGCGGGGGGAGGCAGAACATGACAGGGAATGGAGACCGAATGAAACATTGATAACATATTACTCTTTACCTGTTTCAGTCATTTGACTGCGGCCATGCTGGAGCACCGCCTTTAGTCGAGCAAATCGACCCCAGGACTTATTCTTTGTAAGCCCAGTACTTATTCTATTGGTCTCTTTTTGCCGAACCGCTAAGTGACGGGGACGTAAACACACCAGCATCGGTTGTCAAGCAATGCTAGGGGGACAAATACAGACACACAAACACACACACACATATATATATATATACATATACGACAGGCTTCTTGCAGTTTCCGTCTACATGCAATTTA
Source organism: Octopus sinensis (assembly GCF_006345805.1). Lineage (NCBI taxonomy): Eukaryota > Metazoa > Mollusca > Cephalopoda > Octopoda > Octopodidae > Octopus > Octopus sinensis. The sequence continues at coordinate 2,203,822 of NC_043003.1, forward strand.
AATTTCAATAAGCAATAATGAGAAGTTGGATGAGAGAGAGAGAGAGAGAGAGCGAGTGTGTGTGTGTGTGTGTGTGTGTGTAACTGGCACCCAGTTATGACAAGCGTTCCAGTCGGTTTGATCAATGGAACAGCCTGCTCATGCAAGTGGTGAGGACTCCACAGACATGTGTGCCCGTAATATCGTTCTCAAAGAGATTCAGTGTAACACAGAGTGTGACAAGGCTGGGCCCTTTGAATTACTGGTACTACTCCTTCTTGCCAGCTGAGAGGACGGGAGCAACGTGTCTTGCTCAAGGACATAATGTGCCATCAGGAATTGAACTCACAACCTTACTATCACGAGGAGAATATCCTAACCACTAAGCCATGCATTTCTGTATGCATGTGTGTACAGACACACACACACACACACACACCACACACACACACACACACAGAGTCAAGTCACATCAGAACAATTAATGGAAAAAGACAAAGAACAAATAAACATGGAAACCCTCTCCTCAGCCATGGAGGCCAGACTGCAACTGCAGTTTCGGTGCGTCTAACGTCTGAAGACTATAAATTCCGTGTTACTGCTCGTCTGGTAGGATGGAAAATTACAGCTAGAACCAATTAATACAACAACAAAAGATCTATCTATCTATCTATGAATGCATGCACACACACACACAAACAAACACAGAGGCATTGGTCTGTCAAAAGGTATCATATCAAAGAATAACAATGTAGAAATGTAAACGAAATTTGTAAAAATCTATAAATGTAAAAGTTTAATCGGTTTTAATTATAAGACTGAAAACAAAACAGGATGAAATAATTATGTTATGAAATATTTAAAACAATGTGATTATGTCAATAGCATGCAAGGAAACGAAGAAAACTCATTAAATTGAAATGTTAACGAAAGTTATTGAAATAACAAATTTTTATTGATAATATAAAAATTGCAAAAACTTTGAGTTAAAAACTCATTA
>NC_043003.1:2209800-2249800 GCF_006345805.1 Octopus sinensis
GCAGCTTTAGAATACTCTTTAATTCTTTGCTGAATACTTGGAAGCTGTACCCTAAGAGATGCTCTTGTTTGCTTTCTAGGGGTGAACGAATTTGAGGCTGTAGGCGTTGAATTGGTAATTTCTTGTTCAGACTTTGATGAAGAATTTAAGGCAGCGTGAGGCTTGTTTTGATGATTTGTATGAGCAGTTATCACATCCGATTCTTTTGCGGTTGAATTGATCAAAGATGTCTTATTTTTATTAAGATGTAGATGAGGATTCTTGAAGTTCTGTGAGTTGTCTCCTGACAAGGATTTCATGATTGAAGGATTGGTAACTGTGGAAGTTGAGGTGTGTGACAGTTTGGTATTAGGCACATATGGCTCTGCTGGCAGTGGTGACGGGGGATCACTATTAGTAGGTGAAGAACCGGTACTCTGGCGTTGTCGAATACCAGCCAAGCTTTTCAGCAATCCTGAGACTACGAATTGTTCACTGTTGTCTTCTTTTAAATTTGTAACAGATTTTTTATGCACAGTTGCTTGCATTTTTTTATCACCCATTGTCCGACTAGAGACTTGTTTCATGAGCTTAGGAGTATCTAATGAAGGATCTGATTCTGGTTTTGCAGCAGATTTTACTGATACAGTAGAGAAAGTCAAGTCATTTGTCTCTCTTTTTCGACCATCAGATCCCTCATGGAGGTTAGAGTCTCTATAGGGTGAAGTCTGAAAGGTTTTCTCAGAATTATAATTAGCAGGTTTTTCAAGCTGAGGAAAAGAATTTCCAGGTGAATTTGTTGAAGATTTTTTTGAGCTGGAATCAATTTCCTTTAAATGAGCCTTTAACGCTGAAGAACTTTTCCTTCCATTGTCAATCATCTGTTCTTCTTCCATTTCTCTCTTGTACTGTTTTTCCGTTCTGAGGCGTTCTTCTGCTTTCTGAACTTGATCTTTCTTTTTGTCAAAGAGTTTGCCTCTTAATCTTAGTGATTTCTCATTTGCAGAAGGATCATTTTTACTCGAATCCATAATATTTTTTGAAGTGGTTTTATCAATGGAGTTCATCGTGATGGTTGATGGTGTGGTGGTTTGCGTTCGTGTGGAATAGTCAGTTAAAATTTTACTTGTAGGTGACATGTAACTTTTTCTAAAGCAGGATCTGTGATACAAGTTACCGTCCTCAATATGTTTTTCAATAAGATACACTTTGTCCTTACACAGTACACAATAATCGCCACCCGAAGACTGCTTGGCTGGACTGGAACCACCCTGAAGAAAGGAAACAAAACAAAGGAAAGGTTTGAACATGAAAGACAAAAACAACTGAAAATTACTATTTTTAAATCTCACAATGAGAGATATTCAGCCACAGTACTTTGTAGTAAAGATTGCTTGCCAACAAAACATGGCAGTCCTGGTTAACAGTAACATTAGTCCTAAAGCAGGACTGCCATGTTATGTTGGCAAACAATCTTTACTACAAAAACAGCTGATTTCTACAAAATTTATCCAGTGAAAGTTTTGTAGCAAATTCAATAACTATATTTTTTTAAATTCTTTTATGTTTCAGTCATGTGACTGCAGCCATGCTGGAGCACAGCCTTCAGTCAAACAAATCGACCCCAGAACTTAGTCCTTATAAGATCAGTCTCTTTTGCTGAACTGCTAAGTTACGGGGACGTAAACTCACCATTATCAGTTGTCAAGTGATGGTGGTGGGGACAAACACAGACACACATATATACACAATGGGCTTCTTTCGGTTTCCGTCTACGAAACCCACTCACGAGGCTTTGGTCGCCCAAGGCTATGGTAGAAGACACTTGCCCAAGGTGCCACGCAGTGAGACTGAACCTGGAACCATGTGTTTGGGAAGCAAGCTTCTTATCACAAGCCACCCCTGCACCTATATATATTGTGTTGTGACCCCCTTCGGTCATGAACGACCATGGGATTGCACCTAGAAAGTTACCCTCCCAGGCACAAGTCAGGGCAAGGTTGTTTATGGAAGACCAGCAGTCACCCATGCACACCAACCTCCCCTCTCCACACCACTGATGTTATCCAAGGGAAAGGCAAAGGGGCCGATACAGCTTGGCACCAGTGACGTCGCAGCTCATTTATTAACATGCAAGTGGCTGAGTACTCCACAGACACATGTAGCTTTAACGTAGTTCTCGGGGAGATTCAGCATGACACAGAGTGTGACAAGTCTAGCCCTTTGAAATACAGATACAACAGAAACAGGAAGAAAGAGTGAGAGAAAGTTGTGGGGAAAGAGTACAGCAGAGTTCACCACCACCCACAGCCTCGTGGAGCTTTTAGGTGTTTTTGTTCAATAAACACTCACAATGCCTGGTCTGGGAATCGAAACCGTGATCCTACGACTGCAAGTCCACAGACCTAACCACTGGGCCATTGCGCCTCCACTATATATATATATATATATATATATGACAGGCTTCTTTCAGTTTCCATCTATGAAACCCACTCACGAGGCTTTGGTTGCCCAAGGCTATAGTAGAAGGCACTTGCCCAAGGTGCCATGCAGTGGGACTGAACCCGGAACCATGTGGTTGGTAAGCAAGCTACTTACCACACAGCCACTCCTATACTTATGAAAACATTTCTTTACTGGGTCCTCAACAAGTGACAGGAATTGAAAATGTGGACAGAAATCATTGAAGAGGGAAGGTTGCAAAATGGGAGAAATATGTAACATACTTCTATCTTTCTCACTTGTTTCAGTCATTCGACTATGGCCATGCTGGGGCACTGCCATGAAGAATTCTTAGTTGAATGAATTAACCCCAGGACTTTTTTTTATCTATTTTTTTAAAGCCTCGTACTTATTTTATCAGCTTCTTTGATCAAACCGCTAAGTTACGGGGACATAAAACACCAACACTGGTCGTCAAACAAGGGAAGTGGGGGACAGAAACAAGAATGTGTACACACACACAATGGGCTTCTTTCAGTTTCCATCTACCAAACCTACTCACAAGGCTTTGGTCGACCTGAGGTTGAAGTAGAAGACACTTTTCCAAGGTGCCACACACACCGGGAGTGAACTTGGAACCACGTGGTTGGGAAGCAATCTTCTTACCACATGGCCATGCTTCTGCTTATTGCTACATATCTAACGAGCAGTTACTACGAACTTCTTCTTTAAACACAACATCATACATTCCAGTGGGATTTGATCTTAGAATGTCAGGCAGAAAGCTACTCTATCCGCTTAGTAACTGCTCATCATCATCATCATCAATATCATATCAGTATTCACTAGCAACAAAGGCTGGATGATTTGACAGGATCTCATGGGCCCAAGGGTTGCATTGTGCTACAAATGTCTACTTTGGCATGAATTCTAAAAGGTGGCTGCCCCTCCTATTGCCAAACACTTTATAGCATGCACTGGGTGCTTTTTTTTTTCATGCCACTAGCACAAATGAGGCCATTATGCAGTTTGCAAAATTAGGAACCCTGGGGGAGCAACCTTACACTAGAAGATGAGGTAAAAGATGGGCAAAGTATGAGAGATAAGGGCCAGAGCAGAAAAAGGGCCAGAGTAGAGCAGGTTTCTTGCTATAGTGGAGCTACATGACTTCTTACATTTTAGAAGAGAGGTGGGAGAGATTGAGTGGGACTGGAGTAGTAGTAGTAGTAGTAGCAGCAGTAGTATGGAGGCATGTGCTGTAACAGCATGTTGCTGCATCCACCAGGTGTTGGTGATTCCCTACACTAGACAGATGATGCCCCTGCACTACTCAGGTGACAACCCTCTAACCCAGTGGTTCCCAGACCCCTGGTAGTCTGCAAAGGTAGTACCAGGGGTCCATGAACTAAAATTAAAATTTCACCCCTTTTAGTCACCATTTACAACACAGAGGAAATGTTGGGTCTATTCTTTGAAATACTGGTCCTCTCACAGCACTAGAGCAATGTGAAATAAAGTGTTTTGCTCAAAAAACACAATATACTGCTTGGTCCAGGAATTGAACCCACAAACTGGTAACTGTGAGTGCAACACCCTAACCACTAGGCCACTAGGAACTGGAGAGTGATTAAAACTGATTCCGTACCTTTTTCGAGTTATCTTCTTTACTTGGTGTCAATCTCTTCGGTTCAAACTTCTCATAAGGTTCACTGTCCGGGTGTCGCTTCATTCCGATCGATATATGAGATTTACATTTTTGGACGTCTGGGCCTCCCACTAGGAAAATAAAACAAGTTTATTTACAAACAAATCAAAATCATAAAAATCATGTCAGGAATTTATGATTAAAGCACCAACATTAATTAAGGTCGATGATTTATAATGTTTTGTACAGCAAATACGAACTGATATGCAAAGCTGCTGCACTCCAAATATCACAGCATCTGATAATTTTCACATCCTCACTGAAAATCGTTTTGTTCAATATTTGCCGCATTTTCTTTCCTTTTTCATCCCCCCCCCCAACCCCCAGCCACCCAGACTTAAAACCAGGTCCCTTACAACTAATGACTCAGAAGTAGAGACTGACACAGTTGTGAAGCTGCACAACTGGAATTGATGAATGAACCATTGTCAGAGTTCTCACAGATGTCAGTTTGGCAAACTCATTAGTAACAACAACAATAATAATAAAAAAACAATAAAAAACAAAACTTTAGCTGTTATTGTTATGACAACTCCATAGAAACTCCAAGGTCAAAGTTACATCTCTAAATTCACATTTCTTTTTCAGAACTAGAAAACACTTCAGATCTGAACAATAGTTGGTCCCATATGAGGGATAAGTTTGCCCTAATTAGGCATACAGCCAATACACACACACACACTCTCTCTCCTATTATACATCCATTAGAGACAAATCTTCAACGCTGTCGGACCACCTACCCCGTCACGAAGCTGGATCTTCCACTGCTACTACAATCATTTTTAATCTCTAAATTTGCTGACAGTAAATAATTTTTCACTTAAATCTATTCGTCCCACCCAGATTTTCTCTTTCTGTCACTCTTTGCTCTGTCTTAACTAAAAATGACTCCCTCTGGAACTACCTTCCTACAAACCCTCAAACTGAACACTAATTAAGCCACCTCATCTAATTAACCGTTTCAGTCACTTTTGCAGAACAAAGAAAGGCTAACAGTACTTCCTGGTCTTCATGAGATTAAATAATTTTTTTTTTTAAATGGTACACACGTAAAATGCCAGCGCCGCCTCGACTGGCTTCTGTGCCGGTGGCACATAAAAACATCCATCCGAACGTGGCCAATGCCAGACTCCCCTGGCACCTGTGCCGGTGGCACGTAAAAAGCACCCACTACACTCGCGGAGTGGTTGGCGTTAGGAAGGGCATCCAGCTGTAGAAACCTTGCCAGACCAGACTGGTGCAGCCCCTGGCTTCCGAGACCCCGGTCGAACCGTCCAACCTGTGCTAGCGCAGAAAACGGACGTTAAACGATGATGATGATGATGATATATATATATATATCTTTCTGATTATTCAAGCATAAACATGATAATATGAAAGACTACGTGGATAGACCAATCTTTCGAAAGGAAGTGAAAATAGAATAAATATAAACTTGAAAATATGCAAATTAAAAGGAAAGAAAGAGCTTGAGTAATTATAATCTATTCATCATCATTTAACATCCGTTGTCCATGCTGGCATGGGTTGGACGGTTTGACCAGGGCTGGTAAGCTGGAAGGCTGCACCAGACCCCGGACTGATTCGGTATGGTTTCTACGGCTGGATGCCCTTCCTAATGCCAACCACTTCAAGAGTGTAAACGGGTGCTTTTACATGCCACTGGTATAGGTGCCATTTGTGTGACACCACTATCTGCCAAAACTGCAATGTTATTTGACTCGATGGGTCTTCTTCTGAAGCATGACATAATACCAAAGGTCTCAGTCATTATCCCCTTGAGGCCCAACACTCGAAAGGAGCTAGGCCACTTTGCCTCCTTCAGGCCCAATCTGTACATTTTTTTTCTTTTCGTGAGCCCTAGGATCCAAAAGGGGCCGGTCATCCAGTTTCCATGGTGTATAAGTGACCAAAGTCACAGCATTCCGAATGCAGGGTCCAAAGCCAGGAATTATGAAAAGTTGATTACTTCAACCCCTGTAAATTACTTGAGTGGCATTTTACTTTATCAACCATCAAGGGATGAAAAACAAAGTTGACCTGAGAAGGATTTGAACTCAGAGCGTAAACAACTGGAAAAAATGCTGCTAAACATTTTGTTTGATGTGCAAACAGAACACCATTTTAGCCAGTAATTCACAATAACACAGGCCACCCCCCCCCAAAAAATGCTCCCTGTTATCAAAAAATCTGGGCCTGATCTAATTGTTTTGACACAAGGAATGCAAAAATGACAACCATTTACTACCATTATGTCAAGATTTTAGGATACTGGATCCATAGAATTCTATTGTTGTTTCTTTACAATAAAAATAGCTTATGAGGAACAAGGCATAACATACAGACACACATAGAAATTAGTTTATCTTCAAAAACAGAACATTTTCTTAAAATTCTGAAAAACTAGTAAAAATCTTTAAATTTCTATAGACAAATTACATCATTGTTTGTGCCTAATTCCCCATGAATTTGCATTTGGATGATGTTCTTGAGTGCTGAACCTTTTAGTAAGATCACAAGCCAAGTTCCACCAAAAGTCCACCATCATGCACAAGTCCCATCTGCCAAATCAAACAACATACATCCCAGTTTCTTATTTCTTTACTGCCCACAAGGGGCTAAACAACGACAGACAAAGGTATTAAGTCGATTACATGAACCCCAGTGCGTAAGTGGTACTTATTTATAAAGGTGGCGAGCTGGCAGAAACGTTAGCACGCCGGGCGAAATGCTTAGCCGTATTTCGTCTGCATTACGTTGTGAGTTCAAATTCCGCTGAGGTCAACTTTGCCTTTCATCCTTTCGGGGTCGATAAATTAAGTACCAGTTGCGCACTGGGGTCGATGTAATCGACTTAATACCTATGTCTGTCCTTGTTTGTTCCCTCTGTGTTTAGCCCCTTGTGGGTAATAAAGAAATAGGTACTTATTTTATCGACCCCGAAAGGATGAAAAGCAAAGTCAACCTCGGCAGAATTTGAACTCAGAATGTAACAGCAGATGAAATACCACTAAGCATTTCGTCTGGCGTGCTAACGCTTCTGCCAGCTTGCTGCCTTACAACAAGATATACCGCAGTCTCCGAGTCGTTAGCTGAATACGAAACCCAACCAATGGCAACTCTTCTACAATTCTTATGACATAATCTATAAATATTTTATTTATAATAAACAGAAGATGTTGATTACTGAAAACTCACGTTTTTCTTTGTCCTTGAAGTAACTGTACAAACTTGCAACGTAGGTGATGACACTAAGTTTGTCTGGGACTTGGAGGTCTTCCATATCTTTAGCCTCCAAGAGAGCAGTGACCCCAAGTTGTTCAGCAACAGTGAAAGCCTTTAGGAATAAATTTAACAATATTAAATGCATAATTTGATGCACAAAACAAGTTGGAATTTGGATTTAATGAAAAAAAATTTTTTTTTTAAACACTGGTAAAGGACTATTTGGGGTTTTTTAGCAAAATTCTGTTTTTAGCAAAATGCTTGTTCTTGGCAAGGATCAGCAAGTTCTGTTGTAAAACTTATAACCAATCATTTTGGTTTCATATCAAATCTTCTCTCTCCCATTCTCAGTGATCCAGAAGTCCCTTTGGCATCGACCTGATATCGTCTATCTTTTACTTATTTCAATCATTGAACTGTGGCCATGCTGGGGCACCACACTGAAGAATGTGCTGTTGAATGAATCAACTGCAGGACTTGTTTATTTTCTTTTCCTTGTTTTTAAACCTGGTACATATTCTGTCAATCTCTTTTGTTGAACCGCTAAACATAGCAACACAAGTTGTCAAGTAGTAGTGGTGGTGGGGGACAAACAGACAGACACGGGCTTCATTCAGTTCCCACCTACCAAATCCACTCGCAAGGCTTTGGTTGACCCCAAGCCTATAGAAGAAGGCACTTGCCCAAGGTGCCACACTGGGACAGAATCCAGAACCATCCAGTTCTTACCACACGGCCACAAGATTTTTATATTTTATTTTAGTTGCTATTTTGCTTGATATGTTTTTATATTTTCCAGACTTGTCTCTTTGCCAAGCAAGGGATTCGGTCTGAGATGGTTTGTTGAGACTAAAACAATTGCAGCGTTAAAGACACTTCTATTTGCCATTCATTCAACAACAGAGAATCTATCAGCTTCACTTGGTACCATGAAAATCTTGACATCAATCCACAAAATGCCGAAGTGAAGCTGACCGTTTTTCAGAGTTGTTCTATGGCTAATATATGCATTCCATGCAGTAACATTTTTCATCTTTTTTTGCCGTATCTTGAATGCCTCATATCCAAAACAGAGTAATCCATAAAAATACAAAAAACATTTAAAAACAAAGAAAACCTATAACAAAATATAAAAGTTTCAAAAGAATTCACACTTAAGCAAAAAAAATACTTTGTTCTCTTGGGAAAACATGAATTTGTATTTGCATTACAATACAAACTGGAATGTAAAATTCAGTAAAAATATATTTAAGTTTACCATTATTATCAAAATAAAATTGATTTTCCAGGAAAAAAAAAAAATGATCATATGACATTCCCTAATGGAACAGGTGTACTTTTATACAATAAAGTTCAAAGGTCAATTTTAAACTTGACCTTTCTTTTAGTTAGGATACTAAAACCTTTCCAATGTATTTTAGACAGTTATGGTAGATTTTACTAAGCATACTTTTTCTATGCAACATAATACTAAAGGAAAGTCAGTGGGTCTTATACAAAAGACATTTTTTCTGGGGGTTTCATTGACTGCAATTAGAGTCACACTTTATAATGTGGGTGTGATTCCACAAATAAATGAAGTCACAAGTTATTTTGGGATCCGACACAAAAGCACATATTTAAAAGACAAAAGCCAACATGTAGGTGATGTGTGATAGGAGACAATAGGATAACATTAGAAACCAATTTACATTATTAAAGGAATAAACTTACCAGATGGTTGTTGTAAAAGACATTTTCTTTGCAAAGAGAATCAAAGTTTCTGGGGAAGAAAGTAAAAGAAAAATTTGTTAGTAAAGTGTACAATGCTTGTTTGCCAAGAGTACCATACTCTTGTTTGCCAAGAGTACCATACTCACCAGTCAAGAATATAACATTTGTTAGTTAAGAATATATTTGGCATTCAAGAACGCAACTTTTGTCGGTCAAGAATATGTTAGAAGAAAATAATCCTCCAGTGCCGTTTTCTCCTAACATCATAGCATCCGAATCTTAGTAAAGACTGCAACACAAAAACTGGCTGCTCTCTACAGAACCAGAATGTTCTTTGGCTCCAAACAGTTGAAGAACTCATAATAAAGGTCAAATGAGACCCACAATGGAATACCACTCCTATTTCTGGAATGGTGACTGCTACTCCATACTCCAGGACTGCATCTCCAAAAAAAGACCGTTTGACAGATTGGTACATAATGACTCACCAACGTCCTTCACTCTCTGACCCTCCCTCCTTACTTTGATTGGTCTATTACAATCACTAACTTCTACCATAGTGGCCACTACTCCTCGGGAGTATCAGGATTTGCACCATCACCATCCAGACTCACATAATTCATCTTTTATAATCATTTGAAGTAGGGAGGTCTTGTCTTGCAAGTAATTGCTGGTCTCATTAATGCTGGTACCATGAAAGGCAGCCAGTACACCCTGTAAAGTGTTTGGCATTAGGAAGGGCTTCCAGCCATGGAAACCATGCCAAAGCAGGCAATTGAAGCTCAACTCGTTCCTTGGGCTTGTCGGTTCTTGTTGAACCATCCAACCCATGCCAGCATGGAAAAAAAAATTGTCAAATGATGATGAGGACGACTTCTGTCACCCATATCATCCACCCCATTCTGTATTTTGCATAAACCGAGTCTTTCTTTTTAGAATGTAGGTTCTCTGGAATTCTCTCCCTCCCAACGCTTTTGTAGAGGTTGACCAGAAATTCAAGAAAACCAATCCGATTCGTTCAACCTCATCAACCACAAATAATTACAAAAGGCTGAAAGCAAAGCTTTATCTTCCAATCCATAGAAAGCAAAAGCTGTATCTGCAGTAAACCTGGTTCAATACGGAAGGCCTCGGCAAAAAGAACAAATTTCCAGTTCTCTGTAGAGACCAGGTGAAATGTAAATTATTATATCACCCAGTTGAAATTTAGACAACAAAATGTTTTCTGCAGAACTAATGCAAAAATAACACTTTCTAATAGACTACAAAGATACAAAACCTTCAATATTTACACATATTGGTGATGAACACTTCACTGCCACCATTTCTCTTGCTAATCTCTTTTGCAAAGAAATAGTTTTATACAAAATATTAGTAGTCTGGAGGGATACAGAACCACATTATTTGTTCCCAGGTCTATCCTGACCTGGAGTAGTAACACCTATCAGGGCCCAAGCATGTCCCACACAGACAACCCAATGGGCCTAGGACAGATAAAGCCCTTCAGTTCTTTAGCTACTCATCTGAGAAAAGGTAACTTCGTACAAACCCTACGTCCTGATAACTTAATGGCATCATAGGCACTTGGTGCAGGAGACCAATACAGGTTTGAAAGATGAGAGAGAGTGGGAGTGGATCTGCACAATCCATGACCCCTATAGTAATAATAAGAGCACTCAGAGAGTGCAAACCTCCACCAAGGCAACACCAACGTCCTTTCAACGATTAGCCAGGGATGATTTTTAAAATGAGAATATCTAAAATAATCTCGATTGCTCTCACAAACGAGAATCCTAAAAATGAACCTGACCACTCTCAAAAATTAAGTAAAAAAACCGGAAAAATAATTCAGAACCCTTGTCCAGTACCAGATTGATCCCAAAATATAATCAGTCCATGCCAGTCACGAGGCCAAACATTCCTTAAAGTTTCATCTGAATCCATCGAGCGGTTCTTGAGATATCTTGTCCATGGACAAACAAACAAATGCGACTGAAAACAATACTTCTGCCTTCGCTAAGGCAGAGGTAACAAAGCCCTGATGCCTTGTGGGGTGAGTTATCAAGGGTTTAAAGAAAGGATAAGGGAATAAACCCCTACGAAAAATCCAGAGGGAGTGACTCTTAGGCAGATATGTTTGATTATACTTAACCAATATCTGACATCCAGTGCAACTCCATGGATGCTGCAAAGGTATTGACTTGTCTTTCTTTCATGGAATATCAAGGAATGGTAAGCATACTTGGGACTAGGCATTTGCTTCTGGAAACAGCCCAGCCCCAGCAGGGCTGATTAAGTTACTGTTTCTACTGTCAACCAATGAAGAAAAGGGCCAACCATTACTAAGTCTTACTGAATTTTCTGTTTGATTACTGTTTCTTTCTGAAAAAAGTTGACCCCATTTCCAGTGAACTTCTAACAGCAGATAAATTATGGCAAATTAATAAGTTTGGCCCTAATCCCATGAAATGGTTACAAGCCAGCAAAGGAGCCTGCACATGGTTCCTCAACCTGCTAGAAATACTAATTAAACCTCTCATCAATTACATCCTACCCTCTTAAGTAAATAATGAACACATTAGCCATGACAAAATAGGTCAATCACAACTGGAATGTCTTTGATCTTGAAACTCCTCAATTAAGATTGCTTTGTAACTAACACAACAACCATAATAAGTTTAACCCAACACAAAGAGAGAGGCTGAGACAACAATTACAAAAAGAAAAGAAAAGAAATTAGAAAACACAGCTATTAAAACAAAGTAACATCCTCTTGTCTATCTAGAAAGGATGTTTATTCCATCATTACTTAATGACACTCTGAGATATTTATTTAACCAACCATCTGCTCCGCATCAATTATTCTTCACCCAATAATTATGGGTGCAGAAGAGAAGCCTATATAACAGGCTTTACAGTAGTCGTTGTATAGCAGAAACCTGTTACAGTATAACAAGATTTAACAATGTGGTAATACCGACTCAAAAGAGAACTTGATGTGATAAGTGAGTGTACTGCAACTGTCCGAGTCATTCACAACAAAAGCACTCAACAGTAGACTTCCTCTGACCCGGCACCACTTGAGAGCCGAGGATTGGCAGATAAGTTTTCAGATATCTGATCATCACTTTTAAATTACTATAGCACTTTATTAAACTCATTAAAACTCCCTTTATAAATATATATCATCATCGTTTAACGTCCACTTTCCATGCTGGCATGGGTCGGATGGTTTGACTGAGGACTGGTGAGCTAGAAGGCTGCACCAGGCTCCAATCTGATCTGGCAAAATTTCTACAGCTGGATGCCCCTCCTAATGCCAACCACTCCAAGAGTGTAGTGGGTGCTTTTACGTGCCACCAGCACAAGGGCCAGTCAGGTGTTTCAGGCAACGACCATGCTCGAATGTTGCTTTTCAAATATATATATATGTGTGTGTGTATATACATACATACCTAGACACAAGCTTACTGTTAACAAAAGTTGGGATGGCGTTCAGTTATTCCATAAAGGAAAAATGCATTAAATACTACAAAACATAGAAGTAGGACAGACACCAGGACCCTAATTCTTCATCAGTTATCGACCGATGTATATAGATGTCCTCCTCATCATCAACATTTCACATCCGTTTTCCATGCTGGCATGGGTGGACAGTTTGACAGACGAACATCTTTCCTAGAACCAACCACTTTACAGAGTGTACTGCTTGCTTTTTATGTGGCACTAGCACTGGCGCTTTTTATACGGTACCATCTTTGTGTGTGTGTACTTTTTACCTTTAGCTTGTTTCAGTCATTAGACTGTGGCCATGCTGGGGCACCACCTTGCGAAAATATTTTTACTCGAATGAATCAACCCCAGTACTTATTTTTTAAAGCCTGGTACCTATTCTATCGGCTTCTTTTGCTGAACTGCTAAGTTATGGGGATGTAAACCACACACACACTTGAACTTCTTTCAGTTTCCATCAACCAAATCTACTCTGAAGGCTTTGGTCAACCTGAGGCTAAAATAGAAGACAGTTGGTCATGGTGCCATGCAGTGGGATTGAACTTGCAACCATATGGTTGGGAAGCACACACACACACTCATCAGTATTATCATTAATTTTCTGAATATAGCAGAAATGAGAAAAATAGGAAGAAATATAATTTAAGAACAAGTTTTATTAACCTGATAAAAGACAGGAACCGTTGCAGAGAGAGGAAACCATTAAGCTGTTGGTTGAGAAGCAACAATCCACAGAAACCTTATTTTGATGACCCTAACTCAAGGAACTCAAATTCTTCTCCATTTTCTCACCAAAGCATAAGGTGTTCTCATATGTCTGTAACGTTAGCATTTAGCATCCCAGAAACCAGGTGTTTTGTACCCAGGTTATATGGATTTTATACCTGATATAAATTACTGTGGATAAAGAAAGTCACAGGTAACTAGAGTTCTTCAGGCACAGGTATGGTTGTGTGGTAAACAATTCGCCTCCCAACCACATGGTACAGGGTTCAGTTCCACAGTGTGGTTGGTACCTTGGGCTGGTGTCTTTTGCTATAGCCTCAGGCCAGCCAAAGCCTTGTAAATGGATTTGATAGACAGTAACTGAAAGAAGCCCATCATGTGTATGTGTGTGTGTTTCTTTGTCCCCCCCCCACCATCACTTGACAACCGATGTTGGTGTGTTTACATCCCCATAACTTAGTGGTTCAGCAAAAGAAACCGATAGAATAAGTACTGGACTTAAAAAGATAGGTACAGGGGTCAATTTGTTTGACTAAAATTCTACAAATCTTTTCGCTTTGACCGGCAGATTTTTAAAATAATTTCTTTGTAACTAAACACTTTCAAACTTTGAATACTGGTAGAATACATATATACAACAGGCTTCTTTTCAGTTTCTGTCTACCAAACTTTGTATACTTGTAGAATCTCTTGGCTTTCTTGAGAAAAGTCTGTAGTTTGTTACAAAGAAATTATTTTAAAAAATTTGCCGGTCAAAGCGAAAAGATCCAATTCTTCAAGGCAGAGCTCCGGCATGGCCAGAGTCTGATGACTGAAACAAGTATAAAATATAAAAGCTACACTGATGCAATGAACAGAAATAATTGTCCAGGCATCTGTTTTGTTGCAAACCAATAGTTGTTAGGACATCTGTTTACTGCAAACCAAACAACCACAAAGCTCCATTTAAACAGCAGAGGCTTTTTGCTGTGCGTAGAATATAAAAGGAAAAAAAACGATAAACACCTGGCAAAAATCAATGGAACAACTGACAAGAAACAGTTACCGAAAGAATAAGTTGTGCAGAACAGATCTTGGATCCAGTTACTAAGATGCAGACATCTCAAAATTTGCCCTTGGCTTCATTACGTTGCAGGGCTTTGGCCGAGAAAATATTTTAACCATTTAGCCTTCAGATTACTCTCTTAAACATAATACTTATTTCTTTATAACATTCTGCAATTAATCAGACATTATCTTATAAGCTTTGAGATCTTGATGCTGTTGTTATTCTTTTATTCTTTTACTTGTTTCATTCATTTCACTGTGTCCATGCTGGAGCACTGCCCTTAGTCGAGCAAATCGACCCCAGGACTTATTCTTTGTAAACCTAGTGCTTATTCTATCGGTCTCTTTTGCCGAACCGCTAAGATAAGGGACGTAAACACACAACCATCGGTTGTCAAGCGATGTTGGGGGAACAAACACAGACACACACACATACACACACATATATATATACGACAGGCTTCTTTTCAGTTTCTGTCTACCAAATCCACTCACAAGGCTTTGGTTGGCCCGAGGCTATACTAGAAGACACTTGCCCACGGTGCCACGCAGTGGGACTGAACCCGGAACCGTGTGGTTGGTAAGCAAGCTACTTACCACACAGCCACTCCTGAATGATGTTGTAGGGCAGGCATGAAAGGCTGGACCTTGCCTATTTGAATGCAAAGCAGCAAGAATAATAGGGCCCGGTGTGACCAGTTTAAATGCTAAGGGCTTAAAGAAGAAACAATAAGAAAAAAGAAAGAATGGAAACTCAAAAATAAAATAAACATTAAGTGCAAGAACGGCTGTGAGGTAACGAAGCTTGCTTTGCAACCACAAGGTTTCAGGGTTCAGTCTCACAGTGCAGCTCCTTGGGCAAGTGTTTTCTACAACAGCCCTGGGCCAGCCAATGCCTTGTGAGTGAATTTGGCAGACAGGAACTGTATATGTCAGAACAAAGACACACAGGAACCTGCATAAAAAGCACCCAGTATGCTCTGTAAAGTGATTGGCATCAGGAAGGGTATCCAGTCATAGAAACCAGGCCAAAATGGACAATGGAGCCTGGAATGGTCCTAGCTTTACCAGCTTGCGCCAAATCATCCAACCCATGCCAGCATGGAAAACAGGTGTCAAATGATGATGATGATGATGATCTCTACAAGAGATCAGCCAGTGGGATGTGTGAGCTTTTGCAACCATTGTCAATTTTGCAGCTCCACTGGTCATGGAATATCTTTCTAAAGAAATGATAGACTGCTAAAAATGATGAATCTAATAAAACCGTTGTCTTTCAGCAACATTGAATAAAACCATAACAAAGAAGCAAGCCGTGCATTCGAGGCAAGCAACCGGCAACGAGGCCGGACATTTTGCCAACTCTGCTTAATTACTTAATGAAGTGTTCAGCATGGCAGAAATCACAGACCTTATCTACTGCTGCTGATGCTGTTTTATTAAACCATTTTAATATATTGGTTCCAAATTAGGGCACAAAGCCAACAATTTCAGGGAGTGGGGGGGGGGAGTCAATTACAATGACTCCCCCCTCCCTTCCTCTGCTCAACTGGTACTTATTTTATCAACCCTGAAATGAGGAAAGGTAAATCCAACCTCAGCAGAATTTGAATTCAGAATGTAAAGACAGGTGAAATGCCACTGTGCATTTTGCATAACATACTAACGACTCTGCCAGCTCGTTGTATTAAACCATTTTAATATTTTGGAGAAGAGAAAAGGGGCTTATGATATAAGTTTTTTTTTTTCACTTTGTGTGTACCAAATCCACTCCCTTCACTCAGCCCAAGTCCATAATAAAAGACATTTCTCCAAGGTGCCTCCTTTGAGTGGAACTGTACCTGAAACTATGTGGTTGGTGGAACAAGCTTCTTACCACACAGCCACCCTTGCACCTGTCGGGAGTTATTGCAATGCTGTTTGGGAAGACATGACTGCAGTGGTAAGCAATGAAACACAAAGGGTCCTGAAAGCCATCAAGATCAGTCTCAGACAGGAGTAAGATGACAATGGTCTTTAGATGGAGAGCAGGGGTTCTCAACCATTTTTATCTAAGGACCCCTTTGATTCTTATTTTACTCAGAGGAAGGGTCCCTCATTGACAATCGATGATTAAAACAATCTATCTTTATAATTAACCCTTTTGAAACCAACACGGCTGAAACTGCCTCTGGCTCTGTGGTACAAATGTCTTGTTTTCATAAGTTTTGAGTTAAAAATCTTCTACCAAACCTTAGTCACAATTTATGTTCCTAACACTAGTTGAAAGATAACTAAGTTATTTTACTAAATTCTTTTGTTATATTTAAAGTTAATTGAAAGCAACACAGAGCATCTCAAAATAAATAAAATAATGAAAGGGTTAAAAAATATAATAGAGAAACTATTCTTAACCCTTTTGATACCAACCCGACTGAAAGTGCCTCTGGCTCTTTAATACAAATGTCTTGTTTTCATAAGTTTTGAATTAAAATCTTCCACCAAACCTTAGTCTCAATTTATGTTCCTAACACTAGCTTAATGGTAACTAAGTTATTTTACTAAATTCTTTGTTATATTTAAAATTAATTGAAAGAAACACAGAGCATCTCAAAATAAACACAGTAACGAAAGGGTTAAATATTAGAAATTGTATAAAAACGTTGAAATATTTTGTGTATTCTAGAAGTATAATCAATTTATTGCAGATATCTTTTAACAACAAAATCTTACATGGACCCCCCATAAGGGCCATATGGGCCCCAGTTGAGAACCCCTGATCTGGAGTAATCACAAGAGGAAAGCAAGTTATTTTTGGATCAGAACTGGAGCTCCTGACTTTGCCTCCAATACACCTTAAACGTTAACGCTTTGGCTACCAAGGGGTCACCTGTGACGATTTCTTTTTTAAGGAGCCTCACATAAATGCAGTTCAAATTCAAATTTTAGGAGACATACAGAAACATTTTCTTTTTTTTTTTTTCAGTTCCCCACAGAATGTGACAAGGCTGGCCCTTTGAATTACCCCTCATTTTTGCCAGCTGAGTGGACAGGAACAACGTGAAATAAATTGAAATAAAGGATACAATGTGCCGCCAGGAATCAAACCCGTGACCTTATGATTTTGAGCTGAATCCCTTGACCCCTCAGCCAAGTGCTTTTACACCAGAACATTACATACATGCGTGAGCATGTCTATATATGCGACTATATGCATGAGAAGACATACATAAAACAAAAGCATTCAAGTCTGCACATATACATACAAAAATACCCTGTTGTTGAGGTTGAAATTCCAATGAAGGAGCCCTGGATCTAGGTTAGAAACTAGCTGTTTCGCTTTTGGCAAGAAATCTTGAAATAAAACTGAAGACACACACATACACACACTGGCTAAAAGAATTTTAAAAATGTATAATTTATAACCAGATTAGTTGGTCAAGAAGAAAATATGGTACAAATTGCGTTTCATAGGCAAAGGTATTAATGCAGGTAAAATTTCCAGGGCAGTAAAAGTTGTAGTAATTAGAAACTTGAAAATAATATTAGCAAAGGGCAAAACACTTACATTAAATCTGGTCGAAAACGGTGAATAAGGGCACAGAATGCCAGTCCATCTCTCCATGAAGTTGTCATGTTTGTAATTTTAACATCACGATAGCCTTCACACCTGTTCTTACACCATTGCTGCAACGCACGTAGCTTGGCCTGAGACATGGTTCGTTTTTATATCAACACATTTAGTAATTCAGCTTTTGAGCATAACCTTTTTCCTGATAACAGAAAACTTCCTACAAAAAAAGAAAAAAAAACCCAATGGGATGTCAACACATCTG
The DNA here is from genome assembly GCF_006345805.1 of Octopus sinensis. Taxonomy (NCBI): domain Eukaryota; kingdom Metazoa; phylum Mollusca; class Cephalopoda; order Octopoda; family Octopodidae; genus Octopus; species Octopus sinensis. Next base: position 2,227,966 of record NC_043003.1, read on the forward strand.
TTCACACAGAGAAGCATTTAATATATTCATTATAGAATTATTTACATAAATTATATAAGTTGTTTATATAATCTATTTATTATGTAAACAAATTTTTATCATAAATTAACTGAAGACATTGACTCACTTCATCATTAAAATAATTGCTAATTGAAGTTATAATCAAATTCAGTCAGTTAGTTCTCATCTCATACAAGTCATCATTATTAACATGGCCTCTGTGTATCCAGGCAATGTTCACCTTGGCCTTTGTTAGTGCCCATGTGTGAGCTCTATACAACAGATTCTCTATTGTTGCTCTGAAGAATCTACATTTCAGGCCTCAATCTAGATTTGATCTCCATATTGTTGTCATTACATGAGAATTGCTAGTTAGAGCTGACCAATCCACTGGATTAACATACACGGAAAGGAAATGACCAAGACATCATACCAAAAAACACAGGTCTTTCAGTTGGTATTGCATTGCTATTGGAGTCAATCAAAGAAGATCAACAACCGTTACTATGAATGGTATGCTTGAAGGCTTACACTTGAAGTTCCCCTCTCTTAATCTAAAAGCAATTATTACCTGAGAAGGGTAGAATCTGAAAGAAGTGATAAACTTCTAGAATGTTGGAACCAAGATAACTCAACGAAGGAAACTAATGGTCAAGATTGGTCTTAAGATTCCTGGAATTCTATGATGCAACTTCATCTAACTGCCCCAAACACAATTCAATAATCCAGTGAACCACTTCGTCACCTACCAATCTAGCAAACACAAACCAAACAGGTATCATTCTCATTAGGGAACAGGACAGGCAGACTATTGTAAATTTTAACCCCTTTCCTAGTGAAGAATGCACAACCCAACAGAGGTTAGTGGTAAGTGACGTGAGAATTAGAACTAGATAGGCACAGAAACAGAATACCATCTGTGGAAGGAAAAGACAGAAGCTAAAAGAACCCACAATTGGTTAGAAGTTTAGAGAAATTCTAGCTGATGCAAATGACAATAGATGAGAGACAGATACAACAGGGAGTTCAGGTGAGATCCCTGGCTGAGAATTACTGATCCAGGTGATGACATGGTGGAATAAAATGGTAGACAGAGCTATAAAAGTTACAAGATAGACTTAGGGAATCTGAAATGATGGTGGGAGCAGAGATCCTTATCAGTGGGGCTAGAAAGGAATCCCAGGTGGCAAGTCTGCTCAGCAATGGAAAAAGCAGAGACTTGCACATGTTCTATGATATAAGAAATGGAGGTGTGAGGTGTTCCACATGAGAAGCTTGAGGAAACCAAGGTGTTGCCAAAGAGAAATGTATCTGAAATGATGGTGCTACACTCGCAATTAATGTTGATGACAGGAAAGAGGTATGGAAGTGATATAATAAAAGGGTAATGAACAAGGAGATGGCATGGGATAAAAAGGTCTGCCCCCTTCTGACCCAACAGAGGGACCAGCAATATGTAAATATATATGTCTATATATATATATATACATGTATCAGCATAGAAAACAGATGAGATGATGCGTGTGTGTGTGTGTGTGATCATTATCATTTAATATCAGCTGTCCATACTGGCATGGGCTGGATGGTTTGACCAGAGCTGAGAAACTGGGAGGCTGTACCAGACTCGACTCTGATTTGACATGGTTTCTATGGCTGGATGCCCTTCCTAACGCCAACCACTTTGAGAGTGTAGTGGGTGTTTGTATACATGACACTGGTACAGATGCCATTGACCTGACACCGGCAATGACCACGACTACAGTCTGACAGGTCAACACATGCACAGCATATCACCAAAGTTCCCAGTCACCTGCCACTGTCTCTATGAGGCCCAATGTTCAAACGGGGCACTTTGTGTATCATCGGAACTGGTACCAGTCAGGCATCGGTGATGACTGCGATTTCACTTGGCTCGAAAGGTCTTCATATCACCCAACATTTGAAGGGTGCTTTTAATGTGCCAGTCACATGACACCAGCCACAACTTGGCTTCGTGGGTCTTCTCAAGCACAGAATAAGTTTCTTATTATAGAACTGCTACACAGCTAATCGCATTCTAGAAAAGAGGAAGAGAGCAGTTAGGGGGGGGCGACTGGAAAGAGATTAAAATAGCAGTGACGAGGTGCCAGGGTGGATTCTCAAAATACAGGGGGAGTAAAAGAGAGTGAGGACAGAAGATGGTAACGTGGGTGGGTAGAGGTAGCATGAGTGTACGGTAGGGGAGGGATGTGAGAAATGGTTAGGGATGGGGTAGGAGAAAGAGGGTGAATATTTTGAACAAGTGGTGAAGGATGATGGGTAGGGTAAGTGAGGAAAAGGAAAAACTAGGTGATGTATACATGAATGTACATACCTATGTGTACCTAAGTGTACATACAGTCAATTTGAGGGTGTAATGTCCTCCTTATGGATTATAAATGGTATTATGAATGGTATTTTGGGAGAATTCTGTCAATACACAGGGCTAAACAGGGATAATTTACATTTATATTAATACAAGAAGATGGAGAAAAAATATTGTGGATACTTATTTGATTTGTGTCACAATAAGAACATGGCAAATAGTTTAATACAAATGAAATTTAAAGGAACATCAATTAAGCAAAGAAAAGGGCCTACACATGTTTCACATGATTGAAACATGTTTAGGCACTTTTCTTTGCTTAATTTGTTTTTTTTTTTGCTTATTAATATGTGTGTGTGTATGTGGACATACATACATATATATATATATATATATATATATATAAGTTCAGCAAAAATTTAGATTCAAATGAATATGGTACTTAATTTAGATGCACCAGAATTTTGTATGGTGTTATCCATAAAAATCCGTGGGGTGATTATAATCAAAATAAGCAACAAGAATGTGAAAGAAGCCCATCGAATATATATATCGGGCCTGGAAAGCCTGGAAGGATGGGGGCAGCAGGGAACTGTACCAGATAGCCAAAAGGGAGGCTGGGCGGCAGCTATACATTGCCAAAGATGTAGCAGAAAAGAAGAAGTTTGCCAATGTCCAGCGTCGCGAGGATCAAAGAGCTGAAGTATTTCGGATTGCCAGACAGTGTGTCAGAGAAAATAGCGATGTTATAGGAGAGAAATGTGTCCGCATGGATGATGGGGCACTTGCTTTTACTACTAGTGAAAAGAAAGAGGCTTGGAGAAGCCATTATGAAAGACTGCTGAATGAGGAGAATGAATGGAGGAGAGAGCCTGCCAAATGTTGACCCAGTAGAGGGTCCAGCTACCCGAATAGACAGCTCCCTTGTAGATAAGGCAATTAAGGATATGAAACCAGGCAAAGCCCCTGGCCTATCAGGAATCACTGCTGAGATGCTTAAAACAGCTGGCTATGTGGGCTATGCCATAGTCACCCGCATTGTAAACCAGGTAGTTCACAATGGAGTCATACCCAATGACTGGTGCAGCAGCACCATAGTCAACTGCTACAAGGGTAAGGGTGATGCTCTAGATAGAAATAACTACAGAGGTATCAAACTGTTGGACCAGGTGATGAAGGTCTCAGAGAAGGTCATAACCAATCTCATTAGGGAGAGAATTTGTTTAGATGAAATGCAGTTCGGTTTTGTACCAGGTAGAAGCACCACTGATGCTATATTCCTGGTCCGACAACTGCAGAGAAGTACCTAGCTAAAGATAAACCCCTCTACATAACTTTTGTAGACTTGGAGAAAGCCTTTGACAGGGTTCCCCGTTCCCTTATCTGGTGGTCGATGCGGAAACTGGAGATTGAAGAATGGCTAATAGGGCTGTACAGGCTCTATACAGAGAGGCTGTCAGCAAGGTTAGGATTGGCAACGAATATAGTGAAGAATTCCGGGTAGAAGTAGGTGTGCACCAGGGCTCAGCCCTCAGTCCCCTTTTATTCATCATAGTCCTTCAGGCAATAACAGAGGAATTCAAAACGGGATGCCCCTGGGAGCTCCTCTATGCCGATGACCTAGCTCTCATAGCAGAATCACTACCGGAACTAGAAGAGAAATTTCGGGTGTGGAAGCAAGGGTTGGAATCAAAGGGCCTTAGAATAAAGTAGCAAAGACCAAAGTATTAGTAAGCAGCAAGAGGTACTCAGCACACCCCCCCTCGGGTAGGTGGCCCTGCTCAACCTGTAGAAAGGTACAGGTAGAAACTCCATAAGATGCACCCAATGTAAGTTATGGACACATAAGAGGTGCAGCAACATTAAAGGGAAATTAACAGATAAGATAGCTTTCATGTGCGGCAGATGCACAGGGACAATAGACACAACAGACACTCAGAAAACAGATTCCATCACACTCCAGGGAGAGAACTAGAAGTAGTTGATAGTTTCCGCTACCTGGGTGACAAGTTAGTAGCGGAGGTGGATGCACAGAGAGTATCACCACTAGAATACGAATAGCCTGGGCAAAGTTCAGAAAGCTCCTACCCCTACTGGCAACAAAAGGTCTCTCCCTCAGAGCAAAAGGTAGATTGTATGATGCATGTGTGCGAACTGCCATGCTTCACGGTAATGAAACATGGGCTGTGACTGCAGAAGACATGCGTAGACTTGAAAGAAATGAAGCTAGCATGATCCGCTGGATGTGTAGTGTCAGTGTGCACGCAAGACAGAGTGTAAGCATCCTGAGAGAAATGCTGGATATAAGAAGCATCAGATGTGGTGTGCAAGAGCGACGCTTGCGATGGTATGGTCATGTGCTGCGGATGGATGAAGAGAGATGTGTGAAGAAGTGCCACTCCCAAACAGTTGAAGGTATCAGGGGGAGAGGTAGACCCAGGAAGACATGGGATGAGGTAGTCAAGCATGACCTCAGAGCATTGGGCCTCACTGAGGCAATGGCGAAGGACCGAGATCTCTGGAGATATGCTGTGACTACAAAGACCCGGGCTGCTTTCTGCAGCAATTCCACATACCCCCTACCCATTCTAAGTACCCTGGATCCCCAAAGTACCCCGATCCCCAAAGTACCCGGACCTCGTTGCCCCCGTGCCGCTGACACGTTAAAAGCTCGAACCGATCGTGACCGATGCCGGACCCTCCGGCCCCTGTGCAGGTGGCACGTAAAAAGCACCCAATCCACTCACGGAGTGGTTGGCGTTAGGAAGGGCATCCAGCCGTAGAAACTCTGCCAGATTCAGACTGGAGCCTGGAGCGGCCCCTGGCTTCCCAGACCCGGTCGAACCGTCCAACCCGTGCTAGCGCGGAAAGCGGACGTTAAACGATGATGATGATGATGATGATGATATATATATATATATATATATATATATATATATATATATATATATATACATATATTTGTGTTTGTCCTCACTTGGTAACTGATATTGGTGAGTTTACTTCCCTGTAACTTAGCAGTTTGGCAAAAGAGACCAATGGTTTAAGTACCAGGCTTAAAATAAAGAAAACCAAAAAAAGCAATGGGGATGGATCATTCGACTAAAATTCTTCAAAGCAGTGCCCCAGCATGGCCACAGTCTAGTGACTGGAACAAAAAAAGACACACACACACACACACACACACACAACTACAATAATAACTTTGCATACTCATACACACACCCCCACACATAGATACGGTGACCATAATACTTCATGTGGATTTATAATGCAACGTATATAAATAATTACATAATTTTTTCCCTGTTTATTCTTTGCATGTCATTGAATGTGGGTCACACAAATCTAATTCCTAAGAATGAAAAACCTTTCTCTCTTTCTCACATGTTCACTGCCGTCATTCCTTCACAAAAGAATAAAGAAATAAAACAACCAATCAACACCCAACCCTCCGTGCACCTATGTATGAGTAATATTTTAGTATTTGTTGGCCTATGAGGTGTGTGTGTGTGTAAGCCTGTGTGGGTGGGTCTCGGCATTGCATGCGTGCACTTCTATTTTGTTATGTGTGTGTATATATTGCTGGGAATATTACGGAATATGTGCGCAACTCTCTGCATACATACAGGTGGATGTAAGTGTGTGTGTGTGTGTGTGTGTACATATATATAGGTGCATAAATGTTTATGTGTATGACTTTATATATATGAACCAGAAGGTGCATATGCACACGTACACCTGCACTATTTGTGCTGTAATTAAATGTCTATAGAATTGGTAGTTGATGTAATTGTATTGTATGAAAATGTAACACCCAAATACAAAGAGAAGACACTGGAATAGCAGAATTTAGTAAACCCACATATATTTATTTATTGCCCACAAGGGGCTAAAGAGAGGGGACAAACAAGGACAGACAAAGGGATTAAGTTGATTACAGTTTGACTGGACCTAAATGAGGCATGAATTTATAGGAAGTTAAGAACAGAATTGATAAGAATGAGATCACAAGGTGGGGTCACTGGACTGGAAAGAGGATTGGTCAGACATGTGGATCTCAACCATTTTCAGTCTGTGGACCCCTTTGGTTCTTATTTACTCTAATGGACCTCCATAGCCATTTATGGCTCTGGCTCTATAGTACAAATGTCTTATTTTCATAAGTTTTGAATTAAAATCTTCCACCAAACCTTAGTTACAATTTATGTTCCTGACACTAGCTTAATGATAACAAAGTTATTTTATTAAATTCTTTGTTATATTTAAAATTAATTGAAAGAAACAGAGCATCTCAACAGAAATATGGTTACAAAAGGGTTAAAATATATAACAGAGAAACAATTCTTAACCCTTTTAATACCAACCCAACTGAAACCGGCTCTGGCTTTGTAGTACAAATGTCTTGTTTTCATAAGTTTTGAATTAAAATCTTCCACCAAACCTTAGTTACCATTTATGTTCCTAACACTAGATTAATGATAGCTAAGTTGTTTTACTTAATTCTAATTCATATTTAAAGTAATTGAAAGAAACAGAGAGCATCTCAACAGAAATACAGTAACGAAAGGGTTAATGTATATTTTAAAAAATCCTACTATATTTTAATAATTAAATATTTTTTTCTACTCAAGGCCCGAAATTTTTGAGGAGGGGGTCAGTTGATTAGATCGTCCCCAGTATGCAACTGGTACTTAATTTATCGACCCTGAAGGAATTTGAACTCAGAATGTAAAGACATGAAATACTGCTAAGCATTTTGCCCAGCGTGCTAACGTTTCTGCCAGCTCTTCACCTTTAAATAATTCCATAATTAAATATTATCCGGAATTGTATTTAAAAGATTAAAATGTTTTGTGTATTGTAGAAGCAAAAGCACATTCATTGCAGGTGAATTTTGATAACAAAATCTACTTTGCCCCCCCCCCCTCCCCATCAGTCCTGAGGGTCAAAAGTGGACCCTGGCTGAGAAGCACTGATCTAAGAAACAATACTATGCCAACAGAGAAAATGGCCACCACATCCGTCCTTCTTGTATTTCCTCCCATGGAATTGCTTTCATCTTATTTGCAAAAAGATGCCAAGAATGTCAAAGAGTAAATAAATTTGGTTTCTGTTCTTTGTTCAAAGCTTTAGAAGCCATATCAATTGAAGAAATGCCGGTTCCATTGGGGACACCATTATCATCAAGTAACACACGGTTACTACATGTCTATGTTTTCTTCTAATACTTTCTAACGCTTTGGAATAAAAGACACACTGGAATTGTCTACCGGATGATGTAGGTTGTTTTGTATCCTCTCCATTTTCTTATTTGCCGTACATATATATATATATATATATATATATATATATATATATATATATATATATCTATATCTATATCATCATTTTTTAACGTCCGCTTTCCATGCTAGCATGGGTTGGACGATTTGACTGAGGCCTGGCGAACCAGATGGCTGCACCAGACTCCAATCTGATCTGGCAGAGTTTCTACAGCTGGATGCCAACCACTCTAAGAGTGTTGTGGGTGCTTTTATGTGCCACTGGCACGGGGGCCAGTCAGGCGGTATTGACAATGACCTCGCTCGAATGTTTTTACACATGCCAATAAGGCGACGCTGGTAACGATTACGCTCGAATGGTGCCTTTTACGTGTCACCGGCTCAGAAGCCGGTTAGCCGCTCTGGCAACGATCATGCTCGGGTGGTGCTCTTAGCACCCTACTAGCACGGGGCACAAGTGCCAGTAAGGTGATGCTGATAGATATATATATATATTGCTGCATTAACCAAAGCTAGAAACAAGCTTAACACAGGAAGCAATAGATTATAGGTATTAATACTTCCAAACAAGTTTTCCATTGTAAATGTAAACAAACCTAGCATGCAACAGTGCCGCCCTGGTGGCAGATTCAAAATGCCAGACAAAAGAGATTCAATCTGTTGCAGTAAAATTTATCATCAGCTTCGAGGATTGCCGAATGCCTTCTTGACTGAACGTTTGTTACGGGGCTTCGATAGTGAAATCAGCAGTTGGTGGACTTTTGACCCCTTTGGGGAAAGAATCCATAATGATTAATTTTTTTTATTTTTTTATTTTTATCTAGTTTCAGCTCACAAGCGGTGGCCATGCTGGGGCACCGCCATTAATGTTTAACATTAGCCGAGAAAAAGGACAACAATGCACACCTGTTGCCAAACCTCAACTGATAATGGTCAAGAGATCCATTCTGAAGCCAGATTGTGAATTTTGTGAGCAGACTGGACACAAGTTTCAGTGAATTGAGTTGGGTCAGCATCAAGCTGAGGTCAGTAAACATTTAAGGAAGCTGAACACTTCATCTTTTTGATTAAATCCAGATGTGTGACTGTGAAGGTAGCATCTTCTACAACAATTTTCCATAGCACAGACGAAACAATAATGTGACCGCAATGTATAAACAGTGTCTATTTCTGTATGGGAGTGTTTTATATGTGAGAATGTGTGTGTGCTTGTAGGTGTAATTATGTGTAATTATGTGTAATTATGTGTAATTATGTGTGCGTATGATGATGTGTGAATGCATGTGTATACTCTTACTCTTTTACTTGTTTCAGTCATTTGACTGAGGCCATGCTGGAGCACCGCCTTTAGTCGAGCAAATTGACCCCAGGAGTTATTTTTTGTAAGCCTAATACTTATTATATCTGTCTCTTTTGCTGAACCGCTAAGTTACGGGGACGCAAACACACCACCATCGGTTGTCAAGTGATGTTGGGGTGACAAACACACACACGCAAACATACACACACACACACACACATATACATACATATATACGACGGGCTTCTTTCAGTTTCCGTCTACCAAATCCACTCACAAGGCTTTGGTCGTCCCGAGGCTATAATAGAAGACACTTGCCCAAGGTGCCACGCAGTGGGACTGAACCCGGAACCATGTGGTTAGGAAGCAAGCTACTTACCACATAGCCACTTCTGCGCCTATGTATATGTTTAACATAGAAGTGGTTGAAAGCACCCAGTATACACTGTAAGGGTTGGCACTAGGAAGGGCATCCAGCTGTAGAAGAGATGCTGAAGCAGACATTGGTGCTTGGTGCAGTCCTCCGACCTATCAGATCCTGTTAAAATGTCCAATCAATGCTAGCATGGAATGTGGGTAGTAAATGATGATGAGGCATATATATGGATGTGTGCATCTACCGGTGGCACATAAAAAGCACCCACTACACTCTCGGAGTGGTTGGCGTTAGGAAGGGCATCCGTCTGTAGAAACCTTGCCAGATCAAGATTGGAGCCTGGTGCAGCCTCCCGGCTTGCCAGCCCTCAGTTAAACTGTCCAACCCATGACAGCATGGAAAGCGGACATTAAACAACGATGATGATGTATATTAAGGAAGTTGAAATGTATGTGTATATAGATGTGTGTGTGTTTGTTTCAACGACGATTTGTTTTCTCCTGCTAACATGGCTCAGAAGAGAGTTGAATTGAGGATGGATTTTTACAGTGGGATCCACTTCCTGCTGCCAACCCTTCCCTGTTTATCAAATAAGAGATTTCTTTTATTCCACAGGAATCCAAAAGTGTGGAGCTGATAGATGAGTTGTTGACAGGAAATGCCAACAAACTTCACTGGAAAAACCCCAAACACAAACAATGACGTCATCATTCGTGGTAGAACCACGAAACAGGGAAGTCAGTTCAGCATCATTTCATAAATATTCACTCCCTCTCACACACACACACAAACATGCGTGTGCACATACAGCAACCTCATGTGTACCATGTTGGAATGCAATGTAGAACAAGCATCTATTGTGGATTCTTTTCCCAAAGGAGTAACACTCACAGAAACATGAGAAAAGGGGGGGGAAGATTCAACAAAGCTGGAAGAGGTTTTTCGTTTTTGTATTTGGTTTGCAAGATTCTTGAAGTCTTGCAGAAGAGGACATACACGACCATCCTCTTTATTAGAGGAGAGAAGATGGTGATCAAGCATCAGTGCATACTTCAAGTTACAATTATATAAGGTAGACATCATCATCATCGTTTAACATCCGCTTTCCATGCTAGCATGGGTTGGACAGTTTGACCGGGGTCTGGCAAGCCAGAAGGCTGCACCAGGCTCCAGTCTTGATCTGGCAGTGTTTCTACAGCTGGATGCCCTTCCTAACGCCAACCACTCCATGAGTGTAGTGGGTGCTTTTTACGTGCCACTGGCACAGGTGCCAGGGGAGGCTGACATATCTATAAAATGTCATATGGAGGTTATGGCAGTTTTAGCACGTAGCAAGGGCATCACTCCCTTCAGCAGTGCCAAGTAGCATTGACTACCAGGGAATACCCAAGTCACTGGCCTCCTCTTCTGGCCAAACCACTCCCTCCATGCAGTAACTATCTCATTTTACTATTCACTGATCGTTTATCTTTCGCTCTCAGCGTTGACCTTTATCTCATTTTCTGCTTTTGTCTCCAGTTCACAAATCACTGTTCTGCTGTTTTTCCTAAACCAGTACCAACCAGGAGAGACATAATGGAACTAGCTTTAAATCCATGACCACCCATCACTACTGGAAGGACTATACACTGCAACCCTTATCCCTCATGGGATTCCTGAATCTCTCACATTTCTAGCCTTTCCCTTCGTGTGTCCACTCCATATTGCTTTCAATTCAACAATCAGGACCATTCATTTTCTGAATCGGATCCAACCATGCCATAAGGTCACAGTGCCTCTTTATTATTGCAACATGGCTTGGGACCATGAGCAATTCCTTCCAATCCAACTGCAATTTCCGGAAGCCTCCTCATCAGATTGGTTTACATTCTCGTTGTTGCATTGTCCTTTTCTCACCCTCTTTCAGGTGCAACTTGGTGCAGACTCTCATTGCATCCACACCATTATTTTAGTCCATTAACAAGAATCATTAACAGCACTTGGTTATTCTACCAGACATAAGGAACGCTTAGTTATCAGAACAGTGTTACTCAAAACCTCACCACGTAATATTGGCTGAGAATGGAAACGTTTTAATACCCAATATTTAAGAAAAATTGCACTTGCATCCACCGTGTCCCATGCCATCTGTTTCCATTCATTTAATAACTTTATTCATCTAATTGTACACTTCTCTTCATTCTCATCATTTAATGCCCGTTTTGCATGCTTGCAAAGGTTGGACAACGTGATAAGATCCAACAAGCCACAGAGCCACATCAAACTCCAATGAATTTCTTTGGTCACAATATTGTGCCTGCTTTTAAGGCGGCGAGCTGGCAGAGATGTTAGCACGCTGGGCAAAATGCTTAGCGGTATTTCGTCTGCCGTTACGTTCTGAGTTCAAATTCCACCGAGGTTGACTTTGCCTTTCATTTTTTCAGGGTCGATTAAATAAGTACCAGTTACGCACTGGGGTCGATATAATCGACTTAATCCGTTTGCCTGTCCTTGTTTGTCCTCTCTGTGTTTAGCCCCTTGTGGGTAGTAAAGAGATAGGTATTTCATCTGTTTTTACATTCTGAGTTCAAATTCCGCTGAGGTCAACTTTGCCTTTCATCTTTGATAAATTAAGTACCAGTTGCGTACTGGGTTGATCTGACTGCCCCACCCCCAAAAATTTTGGGCCTTGTGCCTAGAGTAGAAAAGAATATTTTTCTTGCTTTTGTTATCCTAGTGAGATATCCATTTATTTTGTATCTAACCAATGCTTTTTGCACTACACCCATCACCTTTAATCCAAGGTGGACTGTGCCACCTCAACAGCTTTGCTCACCCTCCATTTCCTTTCTGCCACAGGACTTTGTTACCTTAAACTCCACCGCCAAAGATACCAAAGACAGCCATGGTTTGGCAGATGTGCTACACATCCCACTAAACCCAAACGCAAATCAATAGAGCCAATTTCTCTTGTAATTACTTGTTAGCACACTTTACCCTTCTTCATATTTCATACATGTGTTGTGGCCATTAACCCTTTCATTACTCTATTTATTTTGAGATGCTCTGTGTTTCTTTCAATTAATTTTAAATATAACAAAGAATTTAGTAAAATAACTTAGTCATCATTAAGCTAGTGTTAGGAACATAAATTGTGACTAAGGTTTGGTGGAAGATTTTAATTCAAAACTTTTGAAAACAAAATATTTGTACTCAGAGCCAGAGGCAGTTTCAGCTGGGTCGGTAACGAAAGGGTTAAAGCCTTGGCAACAGTTCCAAGTTGGTAATGACACACCTTAAATTTCTCTGAGGCTATCGTTAGCAGTCAGTCTGCTGAACTTGGCTCAGTGCCAAAATACTAGTTTTGATACCAATTCAAGAGACTGAGTTGAAAAAGCTAAAACTCTTCATTCTCAACTTCCTGATCCCTGCAATCGACCCCTGACCAATTTCAAAACAAAATCCCTTACTCTGCTCCTGTATTATATATAGACACTGATTTTTTCGTTTGTTCGTTTTGCTGTTATTGCTCCATGCAACTAAGCTAACAGTCTTGGCTTACTCTCTTTTACTATTTTACTTGTTTCAGTCATTTGACTGCAGCCATGCTGGAGCACCGCCTTTAGTCGAGCAAATCAACCCCGGGACTTATTCTTTGTAAGCCCAGTACTTATTCTATTGGTCTCTTTTGCCGAACCGCTAAGTAACAGGGACATAAACACACCAGCATTGGTTGTCAAGCAATGCTAGGGGGACAGACACACAAACACACATACACATACATATATATATATATACATATATACGACAGGCTTCTTTCAGTTTCCGTCTACCAAATCCACTCACAAGGCATTGGTCGGCCCGGGGCTATAACAGAAGACACTTGCCCAAGATGCCACGCAGTGGAACTGAACCCGGAACCATGTGGTTGGTTAGCAAGCTACTTACCACACAGCCACTCCTGGTTTTTTTTTTTTTCTCCATTATGTCAGTAATCATCGCCAACAACAACAACAACCTCAACTAACACAGCCAGTCGTTGGGGTCTGCCACTCTGGACACGTTTTTAGTTTAGTTGTTGCCACTGGTCTCCATTGGGCATCGGGAGTTCTCCGTGTTGGGACCTGTCCAGTCAAACCAGGTTCTTTCTCTTTTGTCCTCCCTCAACTGTGCCTCGTAGAATGGTTTCGGACAGGCAGGTGTGGTGGGATGCATGACTGTATCAGGCAAGCTTTCATCTTTTTGCCAATGCAAGGAACGGTTCCTCTCGGCCAGCATTTTTGTTGACTTGTTGCCTGACAAAGCTGTTTGTTTTGTGCTCTGTGTAGCGGTCTTCTGAAGCACTTGGGCTCAAATGCCTGGATCCTTCATTCCATGTCAGCTGTAAGGGTCCAGCTCTCACACTTATACAGAAGGATCAAAGTCACCAAAAGGGCTTCTACACTCTGTGATTTGTTGGAAAACTAATGGAATTACTTTTCCAAACAGTGTTCAGCTTCATCCATGACAGTAGAGACTGAACTGTTATCTCGTTTCAACATCTGCCATCCTTAGTCAAAGTGAATCCTAAGTACTTCAAAGTGTCCACTTCATCAAGTCTCTCTCCGTTCAGTATGATGTTGGGTACTGTGTTTTGGTTGTTACTATTAACCAGGATCTCGTTCCTCTCTGCGCTGGTCTCCATCTCCTCTGCTCCCGATACTTTTCCCAGTCTGGTGATGGTAATATCATCCACAAAAAGAACATGTAGGAATGACAGGAACCAGTGTCTTTTAGTGTTTATTGCTTCCAAGTAGCTTGCTGTACCTTTCAACTGCAAACTCTATGCTTATTACAAAGAGATAGTAACATAGCTAACAGGGGAGCAACCACTCCCTACAAAACCATTTTTCAAAATTGGTGCCTTTCCAATAATTTTTTGCTTTTAATTCTTCAGTTACCTATAATCAGTAGCTGTCAATTTTATACATAATGACATCGTTACTGAAACAATTAGGTATAAAAATGTTAATTATGTTTTCTGCATTTCTGGGATGAAATGTGCAACTTCTAATCTGGTTCCCTGAAATATTTTGTGCAAGAAAAGAGAAATGAGTTAGAAACAGCCTCTGCAAATAGGAGCAGAGTAACAATAGACTCCATCAAAATGCCTCTTCTCAGTGCCTGCCAACTGGTTGTGAAATCCTGGGAGGTAAACCGCAAGACCATTGATCCAAGGGACCAGATTAGAAGTGGCACATTCCATCCCAGAAATGCAAAAAAGCATAATTAACATTTTTTAAACATATTTAACTTCAGCTGTAAAACAGTCTTCAGTTTGGTTTGGAATGAGATGCTTTTGGATAGTAATTCTGTTGTTGACCAAGTTCTTTCCTTCAAGACAAATTTCATGGAACATGATGCAATAGTCTCTTCATTTTCAGTCCATTCTCCAAGAGGAAAAATTTCTTTTATACCATGAGCCATGTTAATTCTATTTTTTGTTTATTTAGTTTTTAAAAGTAAATTTAGAATTCACAAACAGCATTTCATTGTAATTAATGTTAGTAAAGTTGTACATCTCAAATTACTATGAAGAAAAACAGACACCAAACAAAATTGGAAGAGAAACAATATTTTGAAAAGAAAAGCCAAAATAATGAAAAATATGTGAATTTTGGCAAAAAATAATAATAAATAAAAATAAAAGATTCAGTGAATTTTTAACTTGACATAATGGGACGAAGTTTTAGACTGGACAAATCACTACAAAATCAGACTGAACCCTAAGACCCCGGAATATCAGGTGAAGTTTTCACTTGGCAAATCATCATCATTTAGCATCCATTGCCCATGCTGGTATGGGTTTGACCAGGGCTGGAAGGCTGCATCAGACTCCAGTCTGATTTGGCATGGTTTCTATGGCTGGATGCCCTTCCTAATGTCAACCACTCTGAGAGTGTAATGGGTGTTTTTACGTGCCAATGGCCAGTATCTGCTATGACTGCGATTTCACTTGGCTTGATGGGTCTTCTTCTTCTCAAGCATGACATAATGCCAAAGGTCTTGGCCATTGCCTCCATGAGGTCCAACACTAGAAAGGAGCTTTTCACATGCCACTGGCATCGGCCACTTTGCCTACATGAGGCCCAATGCTTGAAAGGTGCTTTTTACGTACCGCCAGCACAGTGCTAGTTACCTGACAACAGTATCAGCCATTTCACTTGGCTTGACGGGTCTTCTCAAGCAGAGCATATTGCCAAAGGTCTTGGACACTAGTCATTGTTTCTGTGAGGCTCAAAGTTCAAAGA
The DNA here is from genome assembly GCF_006345805.1 of Octopus sinensis. NCBI lineage: Eukaryota > Metazoa > Mollusca > Cephalopoda > Octopoda > Octopodidae > Octopus > Octopus sinensis. Next base: position 2,243,540 of record NC_043003.1, read on the forward strand.
TCATGCTTCACCACCTTGTCCCATGTTTTCCTAGATCTACCTCTACAACCGATTCCTTCCGCAGTTAGAGATCGGCACTTCTTTACACAGCTGTCCTCGTCCATACACATCACATGACCATACCAGCAGAGTCATCACTCTTGCACACCACATCCGATGCCTCTTACATGTTCAATTTTATTTATGCAAATGTTATCTCATGTCTTCTTTCTTTTTAAGGTTCTTCAATCTTATGATCATACTTGAAAGCTGAAACAGCTTCCTGGTTAGCAAAGGTGAAATAAACATCAGAGAGACTTTAAGATTCAGGGAATCAGAAATATTGCTGCAGGAGCCACTCCAAGGTATTGCAAGTTCTTCTGAATCCATCACAAAGAAAGAAACCCTTTCACATCATCAGTCGGTATCTCAGAGTCACAAGTGTTTCATTCCTTTGACTGAATGCTTTACCAAAGTGGGGCAGTGGGAACTGAATTCTTTGCCTGCAGATCTGCAGTCTTTTGTGAACCACATCCACTTGAGCTGGTTTTAGCAGAAATGCCTACCATCTCAAAAGTGGCTTTCTTCAATTGTTTGAGTTCCAGACAAATTTTGTACAAGAAATAGCACCTCAACTGAGACAGAAAGCTGTGGCAGCTGACTTAAATAAGGAATGAGGCTGTGTGTCATTCCTGGACAAATGCCTCGTCCAACCATGGCCTGATATTTGGTTTTCTTTAGCTGGCGTGAAATGCAGAGACAGTCCTTCCAAGGCTAAGTTTAACATTGGTGATTGTTTTTGCATTCCTGATGAGCAGGAACATGTTTGCTCAATGTGATGTTCCTCTGGAATGATAAGACTGCTCTTCAGATTGATTGGCACCTCAGAAGACTGAGAAATGCAAAAGAGAAAATAAATCCCCTAATGTTACTTTCCTCTTAAGAATCTGATACCCTTTGGTGATAGTGGCTGTTGCTTGTTAGCTATTACCCTTTGCAAGTCTATTAAGTGAGGACCTTGTTTTGCCTTCACTTGGATCAGCCTTCTCCCAGGTATCCAGTTGAAATGTAGCTTCTATATGATATAAAAGTTTGAAAATAAACCTTTGAATCAATGCAGGTGAGAAATTAAGCAAAGTACACAAGGTGACGTCAGTAAATATAAACAAATAGAAAAGATTTTGTATTAAATTACACAGATTGTTTACTGCTCATATATTTCGGGAAAGTTACTCCTTTTCAAATGGAAGAGAAAAAGTAATCAAAGAATTTGGAGAAATGTGTTGAATCTTTCATGATATAATATAAACGGTATAGAATCAATGAACAATCTATGGAAGTTAATACAATGTCTTTTCACTTTCTTTTTATGTAGTGAAATCTTACAGATTTGGCCCAATGGCTCGCCTGCACTGATCAAAGCTTTGAGCATATTACACATTTAAAGATATGATAGGAGTAGGTGTAGCTGTGAGGTAAGACGTTTGCTCAACAACCAGGTTCAGTCCCACTGTGTGACACCTTGGGCAAGTGTCTTCTACTATAGCCCTGGGCTCATCACTGAACTCTTGTAAATGGATTTAGTAGCCGGAAACTGAAAGAGGCTTGTTACATATGTATAACCAGTGTGTGTGTGTGTGCGCATGTTAGTGTCCATGCCTTGACCCCGCTTAACAGTTTCGAGTGTCGCCTTCATGCAGGTGGCATCCTTCATTTCTAATCTTCTGAAGCATGTCTGGTCATCATCATCATCATCATCATCTTCCATGCATGCATGGGTAGGACGGTTGACAGGAGCCAGCCAGGTAGAAAAACCACCCTAGGCTGCTGTGTCTGTTTCGGCAGGGTTTTTTTTACACAAACACCCTCGGCCGGATGTCCTCCCTAACTCCAACCACCCTGCAGAGTGGACTCACACCTTTTTACATGGTCATGGGAGAATATTAACTTATTATAGGGAAACAGGGTTGGTGACAGGAAAGGCACCCAGTGGTAGGAAATATGCTTCAACAAATTTTGCGTGACCCGTAAGAATAGTGGGTGCCCAGAGAAAGCCAAAAAATGCGCCACCCCCTCTCCCCCGCCCCAATTACAAAAATCCACGATATTATATAGTACTTGTTACATTCAATATTTTAAAGCAATGTGGAGGCGCAATGGCCCAGTGGTTAGGGCAGCGGACTCACGGTCGTAGGATCGTGGTTTCGATTCTCAGACCGGGCGTTGTGAGTGTTTATTGAGCGAAAACACCTAAAGCTCCACGAGGCTCTGGCAGGGGATGGTGGTGATCCCTGCTGTACTCTTTCACCACAACTTTCTCTCATTCTTACTTCCTGTTTCTGTTGTACCTGTATTACAAAGGGCCGGCCTTGTCACTCTCTGTGTCACGCTGAATATCCCTGAGAACTACGTTAAGGGTACACGTGTCTGTGGAGTGCTCAGCCACTTACACATTAATTTCATAAGCAGGCTGTTCCGTTGATCGGATCAACTGGAACCCTCGTCATCGTAACCGACGGAGTGCTTCCATCCATTTTAAAGCAATATTTTAGGAATAACTACTTCACCAGGGTTCGTTTTACCTGCCGGTTCGGTACAGCCTGTAATTCGAAATATATTTTTTTAATGTTTACTTATACGAAGCCTCTTTTGACGCCATTTGTAAAAAATGTCCAGACATGAATGTGGAAAGCCATCGTGTTACGTTTACCTTCAATAACAGCATAAACCGAGATGCTGGAGATACATCTTTGCAATTGCTATTTTATCAACGGAGTTCAAGCTTATCGCTTTATGGTCAATTCTGCGCCCCTCCCCCTTCAATCATGCTCGGGGTACGTTCTCCCCACCTTGCCCCTAGTTACGCTACTGCATAGGAGTATGGAGAAGTGGGCACAAAAACCACAATGATGAAGATAGACACACACACACACGTCTTTAAAAATAAGGGAGAACACACACACAACTTGCATGATTTGGTAGCACGAGCTCACATTGGTTCGCCATGTTCAATTTTCTGAGTTAACATTTTGGTTCCCACATGTCCCACCGGTGGGTCGTGGTGACATGTAAGCAAGTCCTGCCCGACCTACCAGCAGGTTGTTTCTATGGGCTTTCTGAGAGCTGGTATGTTCCGATAGCTTTGATTTGTGCTTTTGCTACACTAAAAAGACAATTTTTTTTTATAGATCTTTCATATTTCTTTCGTTTTTCTTCTGATTTCACCATGTAATGAGGTAAAACAAAAGATTGAGTATTTAGAACATTTTATTTTGAAAAAAATTGGCAGATTTTCCAATAGAGACGGAAAGGAATAAAAAATATTTTACTTGCCATGGAAAGCAAAATAGTTCTTCCAGAAAAGATTTTGAGACCTTCCAAAAGAAAATGCCCCAAATCCTTAATTGACTAAGGGTAGGTCGTGTTGTATCTAACACTATGTGATCCTTGCATCACATATGATATAGTGTAAAAATAGTATGCCACCCATGGCAAAATCAATTAAAATATCGTATTGGAACCCTGGGATAAAACGCAAAATGAGGCTCGGGAGCCAATGTGTTAAACCATGCTTACAACGTCCTCTTTATTGAGGATCAGGATGGGTTTGTTGGCCCATGTGAGTCGACCTCATGCCACATGAGGAAGTATCTCATGAGATAGGAACTGACTGGGATTCAGCTCAACGGGTTGCCCAGGTCCACCTGGGAATATACCAACAAATGTGAATGCTGCAACGACACATGACCCCACACTTGACCTATACTAGCAAACACCACCAAAAGCATTAGGAAATGTTTCAAGGACTACGATTAATGTTCATGCCCTTTTCTGAACTTCAGCATCTTTCTCTTTTATTTGATTCAGTTATTAGAGTGCGACCATGCTGGAGTGCCTGCCGCCTTGAAGGGTTGTCGGTTTCCATTAACGAACCTCTAAGTTACGGGAAAGTAAACATATCCAAACAAGTTGTCACGAGGGAGCGGGGTACACACACACACACAAAAAGGGCTCTTTTACCCTTTTAGTTTCCATCAGACAAATCCTCTCGGCTCGGGGCTATAGTCGGGGACAACTTGCCCAAGGTGCCACACAGTGGAACTGAACCCAAGACCAGATGGTTGGGAAGCAAGCTCTTTTAACCACACAGCCACACCAGCGCCAGAGGTTTTGTTTATTTTATATTTTTTTATATCATTGTCTATTGGCAACAATAATTAATAAAAATAATAAGGATAAGTGCCTCAAAACGGGTTACAGAAGAGAATATAGGGAAAGAGAGAGAGAGAGAGAGGGAGGGAGGAGTAAGCGCGAGTGCGCGGAAAGTCAATTAAGTAATCTAAAAATAGATTCCAGTCATTCAAAATTGTTCGTTCGCAAATGTGTTACCCACGGATAAAAATAGATTCCCCCCTACACTGTATTTTGTCTTTAATTTTCCACCGTTTTACATCTACCCGGATATGTAATCTAATATATAGTTCTGATTAAACAGCGATATAACATATTTTACAATACTTGTTGATAAGGGTTAGACTTTTTACATTTCTATGCTGAAGAAGCCTGAAAGTCCTTTTGAAATACAATGGATAAGATCTTATCCATTTACGAGCATGTCTCTATATGGTATAACATGTTAAAAATAGCAAGCACATCTCTCAGATTACACCCTTTTATATTTACTATTTTTATCATATAAGAAAAAAAGGGGGGGGGACGTTAATATCAAAGCATGAAGCCAAGTAAAGATTGTTTATCAGTTCAATTAGGATTGTTTTCCAATTAGAGAAATAGACCCCCAACAAAGTCCAATTACGCTACTCCTAAAAGTATGAGCTTAACCAAACTCGGGAATCTCGCAGTATGAATTTTTGCTGACGCACCCACCACTTCTTGCACTGGTTCCCACCGGCAATCTTTCATACTCCAGCTGCGAAGATTCCTTTTGAGGACTTACAGACAAGACTTCTTGTTACATCACTTATAGAAAAACAGAAAAACAAATTCAAAAGACTCGTCGACAGTCCTTACATAGACATCGTCTCTGACGTTCTTCCGACTTCTCTATTTTTTTTTTTTTTTTTGTAGCCGGAATATCAAGGATCGCCTTTCCTCTGATATCTTTTTTTTCTTTTACATATTGGTTGGCTAAATTCGAGCTATCTTAATAAAATATCGGAAAAATATCCTTAAAAAAAATCTGAGTCCTACCTACAATAAAAAAAAAACAACTATATACTAAAAAATGTAATTTCCAATATGTATAAAGATAGGATGGTCACGGTTGGGACGCCTATGTTCATGGGCGCTCCAGTGGTGACTACTGGATCATAAGTGACTTAGAACTAAACAGAGCAAAAACGAAGAATGTTAATCGCATTTTATAAACATTGCAGACAACTATTAATTTGGAGTCAATGAACTTAGAAAGCAGGGTTGGATTTCTCAGGATTGCATTTAAACTTTTCCTACTTTACTACAATCAATTTTTATGCATGGGAGAAAGGAAAAAGAAAAATTAGCGACGACAAGAGGACACTAGCAGTATTTCATGGTACAGATGGCTGGCAAGAAACTTTCACTTGAAGCTACGTGCCTTTCTGGCCGTTCCTTTGCTATCTCAAGTTCTTAAACAGTTCCAGATGGTGGTTGAAAGCCTACAACAAATGTGGTTTGGTAGTTAAGACTAAAAATACATCGACTACAGCGAAGATAAACACCCCGAAACCTATATCAAGCCTCGCTCATCAGTAACTTTAACAAAAGATTTATCGTCAATTCACTTAAAGCGACCTGTCGGCCTTTAAAATGCAACAGGTCACACGGGAGACTTAATTAAGTCAGCCATATTTCAGCTAGTAATTACTGAATGCGAAACTAAAAAAATAAAATAAAGATTAGCTGACAATCAAAAAAGTGACCCGAATGCAACTATGAAAAATATTAAATCCCTGGCGATTAATACATTATATTAGTTTCTGAATATTTAATTTCGCAGTCGCCTTGTATTTCTGCATGAAATACACTAAACGACTTTCATTGAATAACTACAGCTTTAGCCCCACCCCCTCCCGTTACACAACCGAGTTAATTAGAAAGAAAAAAGAAATTCCATGTCTTTATTGGGATCAGGTGTCTATTAGAAAGTTTCTCGTGACGAGGAAGCATTCAAGTAATACTTTAAATAGATTCATATCCAATCTACAAGTTATCTATAAAAACTGATGAAGTTTTGGGATTTCATTTTTAATTTTCTCTTTTCAAAAATATTTAAAACTTTCT
>NC_043003.1:2254800-2409800 GCF_006345805.1 Octopus sinensis
GGGGGGTTAAAGAAGAAACAGAAAACTAAATGTTTTCCAAGTTTGGAAAGAAGCTGAAAGCAGAATGTTTGTCAGTTGTTTGTAAAAAGGATTGGAGATAAGAAATGTTTTGAATTGCTCCATGTCTGTCACAATAAATTTGGACATCATTGCTGAGACGTATTACTATCATTTGTCAGAAATTGACTTACTTTCAATGATAAAAAATACCTCTTTCACAGTTTGTGACTACTTGCCTACCAGATTCATAAGTACCATTATTCTTTTATTTGTTTCAGTCATTTGACTGCAGCCATGCTGGAGCACCGCCTTCGGTCGAACAAATCGATCCCAGGACTTATTCTTTGTAAGCCTAGTACTTATTCTATCAGTCTCTTTTGCCAAACCACTAAGTTATGGGGACATACACACACCACCAGCATTGGTTGTCGAGTGATGTTGGGGGACAAACACAGACACACAAACATATACATATGTGTGTGTATATATATATATATATATATGAGGCTTCTTTCAGTTTCCATCTACCAAATCCACTCACAAGGCTTTGGTTAGTCCAAGGCTATAGTAGAAGATACTTGCCCATGGCGCCACACAGTGGGACTGAACCCGGACCCATGTGGTTGGTAAGCAAGCTACTTACCACACAGCCACTCCTGTTAGAAATTGCTACCCAACATCTTTCACTCATCAGCAACAAGCTCCATGATTTAAAACCAAGAACAACAGCCACAATGACATCTGCTTCCTTAACTCTTTATCATTTGGACCTGGTGCTGGTGACACATGAAAGGCACCCGTGCCAGTGATACATATATGGCACCTGTGCTTGTGACGCATAAATGGCACCTGTGCTGGCGATGCATAAACAGCACCCACTACATTCTTGGAGTGGTTGGTGTTCGGAAGAGCATCCGGCCGTGGAAACCATGCCAAAGCAGGCTGGAACCTGGTGCAGCTCTCTGGCTTACCAGTTCCAGTCAAACTGTCTAACCCCATCCCAGCAGGGAAACTGGATGGTAAATGATGATGGTGATGATGATGATGATGACAACGACAATGATGATGATGATGGTGATGATGATGATGATGATTACTCTATCAGATGCAATGCTTATTTGTACCCCTTGTTTTTAATTGATTATGCATTATCTTCTAGCTTTAAAATTTTCATGATGTGATGGTTTATTTTTAGAGTGGCATTGTAGGGTAGGAGTGAGAGGCTGGATCTGATCAGTTTGAAGATAAAGTAAAATGGGTTAAGCTATCATGTCTCGTTAAGACTACTATCATTGCCATTTCAAAAATTATGAACAGCGAGTGATTAGATGTGCATCTGACCCACTCAAGATCCTCTTTAAGTCAAGTGCTTGCCACTAGGGTGACAACGAGGTGCACCAGCTTGAAATTCAGTTGAGAAGATAAAGAGAAACAAACAATAAAATGCAGGAAGGGAGCAAAGCCATCATCATCATCATCATCATCATTTAAAGTCCATTTTCCATGCTGGTATGGGTTGGACGGTTTGACTGAGGTCTGGGAAGCCAGCAGCTGCACCTGCTCTAATCTGATCTGGAAATGTTTCTACAACTGGATGCCCTTCTTAATGCCAACCACTCTGAGAGTGTAGTGGATGCTTTTTACGTACCCCTGGCACAGGAGCCAGTCGGGTGGGCCTAGCATCGATCACATTCGGATAGTGCTTTTTATGTGCCACCAGCACGGGGGCCAGTCAGTGGGTACTGGCATTGGCCATGTTCGGTTGGTGCTTTTTACAAGCCACCAGCACGAAAGCCAGTCAGGCAGACCTGGAATCGACCACCTTCGGATGGTGCTTTATATATATATATATATGTAACTATATACATATAGATATATGCATATAAATATATATGTATATATATATATATATATATGTATATATATATATATATATATATATGTATATATATATATATTATATATATATTATATATATATATATATATATATATATATATATATATATTATATATATATATATATATATATGTTGCTTAGGAAACAGTTTGCACATGCAGGTGCTACGAGTTGAGAACTCCGCATACCAGAAGCCAACAAGTGTATGGGGTCATCAGGAGAGATACTTACAGAAAAAATGGAAACATCAAAAGGGCTTTGGGTGGCTCTTTCCAATTGCTTTGCTAAGTACATTGCAGATGTTAGCTGCCAGCATGGCTGTGTGATAAGGAGTTTCTTTCCCAACCACATGTTTGCAGGTTCAGTCCCACTGCCTGGTGTGTTGGCCAAGGGCCTTCTATTATAGCCTCAGATTCACCAATACTCTGTGAGTAGATTTGGTAGAAGTCTGTCATAATTGTGGTGTTGGTTTGTTTATGCCTCTGTCACATTGCAATTTCGCATAAGTACCTGATAGAATAAATACCAACCTTAACATTAAAAGAACTGGGGTCAATTTGATCAACAAAACCCTTCAAAGTGGTGCCTCAGCAAGGCTGCAGTCCAACAACCGGAACTGGAATGAATAAAAGAATAAAAGAATATGTATAAGGGTGTTAAACTGGAAGCAATTGTCTGAGGAATTTAGTAGAGAAGGAGAGGGGGGGCAGCAAGACTGACAGACAGACAGAGCAGCTAGGCTTTATCTTCAACTTTGTCTGTTATGGAAGAAGGGAAGACAGTGGAATGGCAAAGCCATTATTATGCCAGATGAAATGCAAAGTGGCAATTCTTCGGATTCTTTTATGTACTAAATTCAAATGATGCCATGGTCCTTTCAGGATCAATGAAATAAGTACCACATGAGCCCTGGTGGAAGCAATGGAATTGATTTCCTCGTTCCCACTAAAATTGCTGGCCTTATGCCAAAATTAGGAAGAATTCCAGCTGGAAGAATTGTTAGCATGCTGGAATGAAGTGCTTAGCAGTATTTCGCCCGTTGCTACATTCTGGAGTTCAAATTCTGCTAAGGTCGACTTTGCTTTTCCTCTTTTCAGGGTCAATGAAATAAGGACCAGTTGAGTATAGGGGTTAATGTAATCGACTATCCCCACTCCCCCAAATTTTCAGGGCTTGTGAATTGTTACCTCAACAGACAAAATACTTAGTGACGTTTCTTCTAGTTTTACATTCTGAGTTCAAATGCTACTGAGGTCAACTTTGGGTTTTATCCCTTTCAGGGTCCATAAAATAAGGACCAGTTCAGCACTAGGGGCAATGCAATCAACTCCCCCACCCCAAATTGCTGGCCATGTACCAAAATTAGAAAGAATTATTATGGAAGGAGCTTCATTTAATTTACAGGACTGAAGCAAGAAGCCAATGTAAAAGAGGTGATGCCAGTTAAAAGTTTTCAAGGCAGACCATGGAATCTGCTTCAGTTGTTTAGTATTACAGAACTAGAGATAAGCAGCAGATCTGTGGGTAGGGCCAGATTAAGTCCCATACAGGCCCTAAGCACTTCAAAGATTTTGGTGCCCCTGGGTCATGGCAGATACCAGTGTCACACAAAATGGCACCTGTGCTGGTGGTACATAAAAGCACCCATGGAGGGGTTGGCGTTAGAAAGGGCATCCAACTGTAGAAAACCGTGCCAAATCAGACTGGAGTCTGGTGCAGCCTTCCAGCATGTCAGCCGGGTCAAACTGTCCAACCCATGCCAGCATGGACAACAGACGTTAAATGATGATGATGATGATGAATTCAAAATGTAAACCAATAGTGAAGCACAAAATAAATTTTAATTTTCAAAATGAAACAACACTAACGATAGTATAGAAAATAATGTTTACTTTCACAATTTTCCACTTTGTTTATATTTTTTCAATTGCAAAGCCTTCAATCAGATCCTCACCCTGACACCATGGCTACTTCGAAATTATATTCCCAGTCATAAATCAATTTATTTGGAAATGATAAACTCAACTCAATCAATGCAAATAGTATTACAAGAAACCCTAATATATCCTTATATCTATGATAATGATGAAAAGGAATCTTATCTAAATCTCTGTTTAATCCTAAGGGATTACTTGTACCTCCTTCATGTATTATTTTAGCTAGGGTAAAGTGATTTCTTTTGTGCTGTAGACCATTTACCATTTCTGTGGTGCCCCCCAAATTCCCTTGATACCCTTGGCACCTGATTATTTTGCTTGATGGTTAATCCAGCATTCCTTGTGGCTGTCATAGTAACCATGCTAGACAGTGAATGAGTGGGTGATGCTGTAAACAAAGCCGTTAGAGATAAGATGTCGGCAGGTAAATAGTGAGAAAGGAAAATAAGGGAGAAGCCGAGAGATAAGTGCTTTTGTAAGTCTAATAAATAAAGATTCTAAGAGTGGAAATGTTTATCAGTGTTCGTGGAAAGGATGAGAAGTGCAGAATATTCAGAATTGTTCTTTTGTGTATCACAATAAAGATAGCACAGGTGAGACGCAACATTAAAATGATAGGAGAGAGCTGGCTTTCAACGATAAAAAGCACCATTATCATAACTTCACTTGACAAGTACTTGCTGCTGATAGGGGGGGGGGGTAAATCTGTAGATATCATGTGATTAGATTAAGTGGAAAAAAATTTAAAAAATTTGTAAAGTGAAGACCCGTGCTTAAATGGTTACCTGGGTAACATGGTTGTGTAGTTGTAGACTTTGTGGTATTAATGGTATTATAGTGGAAGCCGGAGCTTAGAGTAGGAGATATCACACTGAGCCAGGAAGCTTTTACACACACACATGCAAACACACACAAACACACACACGTGCGCGCACACACACTCAGATATATATAAATATATACATTTGCCAGTATAGCATGTTAAGATGACGATGATGAAAATGATGATAATAGACATCCACATACACACACACACACACACTCAAATTTGTGTATATATCTCTATGTATGTATATGTATACATATATGCATGCATACATACATAGATACATACATATATATATATATATATACCTATTCAAATAAATAAACAATTAACAGAGAATAAAAAAGAAGAAAAAGAAGAAAAGAAGAAAAAATGAACATGAGGGGTGCACAGTAATTACATTAATTAGACCCTTGGTGAAGGAAAAGAGTTGTTGTTAACATTCCGAGCATATATATATATATACAGGAGTGGCTGTGTGGTAAGTAGCTTGCTAACCAACCACATGGTTCCGGGTTCAGTCCCACTGCGTGGCATCTTGGGCAAGTGGCTTCTGCTATAGCCCTGGGCCGACCAATGCCTTGTGAGTGGATTTGGTAGACGGAAACTGAAAGAAGCCTGTCATTATATGTGTGTGTTTGTGTTTGTCTCCCTAGCATTGCTTGACAACCGATGCTGGTGTGTTTACGTCCCCGTCACTTAGTGGTTCGGCAAAAGGGACCGATAGAATAAGTACTGGGCTTACAAAGAATAAGTCCCGGGGTCAATTTCCTCGACTAAAGGCGGTGCTCCAGCATGGCCGCAGTCAAATGACTGAAACAAGTAAAGAGAGTAAAGAGTAAAGAGTATATATAAAACATGTGTGTGTGTGTTTGAAAAGGTTTAATGAAAGCTCTCACACACTAGGAAAAAAACCTCTTCCCAAAAGAGGTTAGTAACATCCTCATAAAAGATTTGATAACATTTTTTTAAGAATGAATTTTTTAAAAAAGAATCACCTTCACACTTCAAAAACTGTATTATGTAAGCCTCATAGACATTCAAATATATATATATCATCATCATCATCATCGTTTAACGTCCGCTCTCCATGCTAGCATGGGTTGGACGGTTTGACTGGGGTCTGGAAAGCCAGGAGGCTGCATCAGGCTCCAGTCTGATCTGGCAGTGTTTCTACAGCTGGATGCCCTTCCTAACGCCAACCACTCTGAGAGTGTAGTGGGTGCTTTTTATGTGCCACCTGCACAGGTGCCAGACAAGGCTGGCAAACGGCCACGATCGGATGGTGCTTTTTACGTGCCACCGGCACAGGTACCAGGCAAGGCTGGCAGCGACCACAATTGGTTGGTACTTTTTACGTACCACCAGCACAGAAGCCAGTCAAGGTGGCACTGGCATCGACCACGTTCAGATGGTGCATTTTACGTGCCACTGTCACAGGGATCACAACTACAATTTCCATTGATTTTTGATGTCGATGTACTTGACTCAATAGGTCTATTTGTATATAGAAATTTTAAATTAATCAAAGGACATACCAAGTATGTCTACATGCTGGAAATAACAGTCAAAACTCTTATTTAAATTGCCATAATACACTGATAATAACTACAGAAATCGACCGTCCAAAGGCAAACAGGCTAAGGTAATTGTTAAAGTTTTACACTAGATAATAACAGAGTCAATGTTAGATTTGCAAATTATTTTCCTGTGAATTATTTGCTCCATATTGAAACACACACACACATACACACACAAACATATATATATATGACCTTTACCTGGGATATAGCCAGTCCACTTATGCATACCTTTCCTCCTTGGGACACAAAACTCTGCTTGCAAAGACCTGTTGAGGCAAGTGAAATCGAAATCAATCAAAAAATCAATGGAAATTGTAGTTGTGATACCAGTGCCGGTGGCACATAAGAAGATCCATCCGAACGTGGCCATTACCAGCGCCGCCTCAACTGGCCTCCGTGCCAGTGGCATGTAAAAAGCACCAACCGATTGTGGCCGTTGCCAGCCTCCTCTGGCACCTGTGCCGGTGGCACATAAAAAGCACCCACTACACTCACGGAGTGGTTGGTTTTAGGAAGGGCATCCAGCTGTAGAAACTCTGCCAGATCAGACTGGAGCCTGGTGCAGCCTCCTGGCTTCCCAGACCCCAGTTGAACCATCCAACGCATGCTAGCATGGAAAGCGGACGCTAAATGATGATGATGATGATTATTTGTGATGGGGGCTGGGGAGTGGTTTTGAGGGAGATGGTTTTGTACCAGGGGATACATGGCTACTCCAGTTAAAGAGAGCGAGAAAGAGAGAGAAGGGGAAGAAAGGGAGTGAGAGAAAGAGGGAGAGGTAGAGAGAGGGGGGAAGAAAGGGAGAGAGAGATAATACGGTTGTGAAGCTGTACCAGGGCATACTCTTAAGGTACAAGGAGGTGAATGTAAATGGAAGGGTGGAGGGACTGAACAAGGTGAGTGAGAAGGGAGTTCATGAGAGTGGGAGGAAAGAGAGGAGAGAGGGAGTTCATGTGAGTAGTGATCATGGGTATATGTAGGGGGTGAGGGGGCGACAGGCTAGCAATGATACAGTTGGCAGTGGGAGGAGAGAGTGGAATTGGTCTGCAGGGGCAGAAGAGGCAAGAACAACGTATGATGAGATGTAGTTTGGTTTAATGGATGTGGAAAGTGAATTAATGTTTGGAATTTGCATCACCAGCCTGGAACCCCTATCTTGCTCAGAATATTGACCTGGAAACTGTTCAGAAATGTGCAACCAAGCAAAAAACCCTCCATCAGGCATCTACCATACTCTGAACACCTTGCTTCCCTGGGCTTAGATACATTGAGGCCCCGACTTCTGCCAAGTGACTTGGTAAATATCCACAAAATTATTAACCCTCATGCCAACAACAACCTTGAGAACCTTTTTTGAGCTCCATGTGTCTAACACATGTGGGCATGGCTACAAAGTCAGAAAACAGCACAGCACCCCATGACTTCCAGAAACATTTTCTCACACTCAGAGTCACTGAAGCATGGAACAAACTACCTGCATCAGTTGTTAGCTGCCAAGACATTGCATCTTTAAAACCTTCATGCTTCCTGAAATTCATCAACACTACACCTGACATCCCTCTCTATTCCATACGCACACACACCTGTATATCATGACTCATACACTGTTCACTTTCCTGACTTTTCTACATAATTCTTTGTACTGTACATACACCTTTGATTGAGTTGTAGAGCACCTGAGCTCTGTACACCACAATTTCATTATTATTATTATTATTTGGCTGAAGAATACATAATACCCAACACTTCCAGAACCCAGTTTTACCAAAGTGGGGGGGCTCTTCTCAAGAACCTTACATCGTCAGACACCTCAGTCCATTGTCATTCTCCTCCATGGGGCCTAACACCTTGAGATGGATCCTCTCTATGTCATCCTATGTCTTCCTGGGATTCCCTCTTCTGCAGGTTCCGTCCACTTTCAGTGGCACTTCTTCATACAGGTGTCCTCATTTGCATACTACATCACATGACCAAACCATTGTGGTCTCCTCTCTTGCATGCTGCATCTGATTCCTCTCGTGCCCAACTTTTCTCTCAGCACATTTGCCGTACATGCACATCCATTGGAACATACTAGCAGCTTCATTCCTCTCCAGTCTTCCTATGTCCTCTGCACTCGGGGCCCATGTCTCACTACCATGGAGCAGAGCCATTCGTACACAAGCATCATTCACTCTGCCTTTGGAATGGGGAAACTTGAAGCAGATAAAACTTTAACTAATGTCATGTAGATATTGTGTTAAAAAACCCTTTGGATAGGAAAAGTCAAAGCTTTCACACACACGCATGCACGCACAAAAGTTGATTTTATGAAGCGTGAATATGAAGTGAAACGAATGACAAAAATGTCGGCAGTGAATGGAGGATGTCTTCAGCTGCTCAAGTGTTAATTTTCATGGAACGTTGAACCTAAGTCAATTGGATTTCAGGAGAAATAGCTGAATAGATGTGATAAGCATCTGTATTGTATCAATGCTTCACACTGCTGTGATTTTTAAAAACATTTGGATAGAGTGGTGTCCTGGTTCAGAAACAATAGAAAATTAGGCTCTGAAGATATGTTATCTTGAAAAGTTTTCTCTCCCCAAAAATAACATAACAAAGGATTGATATATATTTGGGGGGGGGGGATAGAGTGTCAAATTATTCTGGTAACTTTTTATCTTATATCTTTTATCTTTTACTTGTTTCAGGCATTGGACTGTGACCATGCTGGAGCACTGCCTTTTCAGTCGAGCAAATCGACCCCAGGACTTATTCTTTGTAAGCCTAGTAATTATTCTATCGATCTCTTTCGCCGAACTGCTAAGTTACGGGGATGCAAGCACATCAGCATCAGTTGTCAAGTGATGTTGGGGGGACAAGCACAGACACACAAACATACATACACACATGCATATACATATATATACATATACGACAGGCTTCTTTCAGTTTCCGTCTACCAAATCCACTCACAAGGCTTTGGTCGGCCCGACGCTATAGTAGAAAACACTTACCCAAGGTGCCACGAAGTGGGACTGAACCTGGAGCCATGTGGTTGGTAAAGAAGCTACTTACCAAACTAACACTCAGTGTCAATTGGTCACAGGGTTATGTGATACACATGCACACACACATACACATATACACATACACACACACAAACATGCACACACACACAGACTCACGATGGGCTTCAACACAGTTTCCATTGGTTGATTTGTGGCTCTTGTAAAAGACACTTGCCTGAGGTGCCATGCAATGGGTTTGAACCCAAGACCCCATGGTTGCAAAATGAGCTTCTCAACCCTTTAACATTCAGATTATTCTGTCCAATGAAATGCTTGTGTGTTCACAATTTTCAATTCATCATAGACCAGGGTTTTCCGAAAATCCGCCCAGGGTTGTTAAATGGAAAATTCTATTTTACAAAACTATTTTTTGGCTTAAATAACCACCCACCTATAATAAACGTCTATAGGTGGTAAAATATGGAAGTAAAATATTTCACCTTGGAAAAAACAAAGATTTTCTCAAAAACCGTATCTATATATATATAAACAGCAAAATGTCTGTCTGTGTGTGTGTGTATCCTTTATACAAATCCACAATTTTTCAGTTAGAGGGCTCGTACTTTCTATGGTCATTCAAAACCGTCCAAGGGTGGTCGTGCACATCTTTACATTTCCCCAGTCACCCCACAAAGCCATTAAAATATCAATAGAAGTGACTTTTTTGCGAAATTTCTATCCAAAACCCAATCAAAATGCCTGAAACTTGATACACCAATTGAATGCTAGCTAGCTGTATGTGATTGGTCAGAGATTTGGACAGTACTCGCGTGTAAGTGCGCACGCACGCAGCTGTATATGCATGCACTAGCACTATGACGCAGCAACGCCGGGTCATAGTGATAGTTTATTTTATACAATTCCATCGAACTTCTAATGTTTCAGATATAAAGAAACTGAAACAGCCTTAAAAGAAGAAGCATATTCAAAAATATCCTGAAGTTAACAATGGATCTATAAGGAAATATTTAACAATTGGCCCCGTGCCGGTGGCACATAAAAGTACTCGCTACACTCTCGGAGTGGTTGGCGTTAGGAAGGGCATCCAGCTGTAGAAACTCTGCCAGATCAAGATTGAAGCCTGGTGCAGCCATCTGGTTCGCCAGCCCTTAGTCATTCATCCAACCCATGCTAGCATGGAAAGCGGACGTTAAACGATGATGATGACAATGGATCTATTAGCCACAGTGGATAGCATCTACATTTTTATGGCCAATAAAATCTATGGTTGTTGAACTCAACATGTCAACGTATACAAGTGTTTCATCCATATTGTAAATCTGGTCAGCATCCTTATCTGCTGTTAATACTGGAATGCTATCGAGATAGTCGCTGGTGATTTGTGCCTTTTCTCCAAGTGTTTTATTGTCTGCTTGACCAACATGTGTAATCTTTCTCACGGTCAGTTTATTCCATTTCATGTAATTGAAAATCCATTTATCAGAACATCTAAAGCCGTTCATTTCAATTCCAAACCATTTTACTAATTCAAAAGCATATTCCCATAAATTTTTTATTCTTTTATTTGTTTCTGTCATTTGACTGTGGCCATACTGGAGCACCACCTTCTTTTGAGCAAATCCACCCCAGGACTTGTTCTTTGTAAGCCTTGTACTTATTCTATTGGTCTCTTTTGCTGAACTGCTAAGTGACGGGAACTGCTAAGTGACGGGAACTGCTAAGTGACGGATTGTCAAGCAATGTTGGGGGGACAAACACACACACACACACACACACACACACACACACACCACACACACATACATACATACATACATACATACATACATACATATAAACATACATACATACGATGGGCTTCTTTCAGGTTTCTGTCTACCAAATCCACTCACAAGGCTTTGGTTGGCCCGAGGCTGTAGTAGAAGACACTTGCCCAAGGTGCCACGCAGTGGGACTGAACCCGGAACCAAGTGGTTGGTAACCAACCTACTTACCACACAGCTACTCCTGCGTCTATAAATGATGATAATTTACAATTATATTGTTTGCACACTGAACAACAATCCACTGTAAGGGTTCAATCCCTAGATCCCTAAGTGCTCGTCCTCCACCCCCACCAATTGATTTGTTCCTCCTCTTCTCTGACATATTGAATTAACTCAGTTTCTTTTGTGCACCATTCTCTCAACCGTTTTCTACCAATACCTAAGTCTCTTGACGCAGCAGATAAATTGCCAGAATGTTCTTTCGCTCGTTTAATAGCACTCAATTTTTCACTAATGGCTATATGATCATTGAACATGTTTTGATATATTTTCTTTCGACTCCATTATTGGGAATAAAAATCCTTTGAATTTATCGACAGACGTAGAGCAAATGAATGTCTCAACAAAATGCGAACAAGAACACTAACTCTGTTTCAACTTTTAACCACAAATAACCACCCATCCAAATAAATGCCCATGGGAGATCTAACGGATGGGCGGATTTTCGGAAAACCCCCGGTAAGATTTTGATGATGTGACTGGTTATTTTTAGAATGACGTTGTAGGGTTGGTATGAGAGACGAGATCTGGCCAGTTTGAACATAAAACAGGTGAAATATTTTGGTTGGATGTGGCCAGTTTAAATGCTGAAGAGCAAACCATACAGCCATGCCTGTGCCTTGCATGAAAAACAGAAACTACGAGTATTAAGATAATGATTATCATGATGGAAGAGTAAAGAAAGTACAGATATTTAATCCAGTTGAAAAAAAAATATGGTCATCAACCAGTGTCAAATTAATCTCAGAACTTGAGGTAATCCAACGAAGCTACACGAAGAAGATAGCCTCTATGCAGCATATAAGCTATTGGGAAAGACTCAAGACTATTCCTTAGAGCGTAGGCGAGAAAGCTATGCCATAATATACATCTGGAAGATCCTGGAAGGACTTGTCCCAAACTTTGGCATCGAGAGTTACACAAATGCCAGAACTGGGCATCACTGCATAGTACCAAGGACTCCAAATTTGCCATCAAGATGTAGGACAAGATACTGCGATAGCCTGGGCTTCAGAGGTCCACAGCTCTTCAATATCCTCCTGAAGGACCTGAGAGACTTGCATGGGGTGGATGTAGATGTCTTTAAAATAAAACTGGATCTCTTTGAGTCAGGTGTCCCAGATGAACCAACTTCACGGCAGGAGGTGCAGATGAGGGCAGCTGCATCGAACTCTCTCATGCACCAAATGTCAATTGCTAAAAAGCATTCGTGAAGTAAAATCATGTAGCAACACCGAATGGCGGTGCCCCAGCATGGCCACAGCTCGTGAGCTGAAACTAGATGAAATGAAATGAAAAAATGAATGAAATGGCTATTTAACGAGGAGGCCCACTTGCTCCACCACCTGCCAGTATTTCTTGAGCAAGACCAACAACTCTGGCTAACACCATAAAACATTGAATCAAACTGAAAGGGTAAGATATTGTAGGGGAGCATCCGTTCTTTACTCATTCTGTCTGTCTTTAGGCAGAAAGTGTTTCTGTTTCAATTTTGTTATTTTCTGTCTGAAAGCAGAGCATGAAATACTATCGAATACCAAATTACCTGGCACGTAAAAAGCACCCACTACACTCACGGAGTGGTTGGCGTTAGGAAGGGCATCCAGCTGTAGAAACACTGCCAGATCAAACTGGGCCTGGTGCAGCCTTCTGGCTTCCCAGACCCCAGTTGAACCGTCCAACCCATGCCGGCATGGAAAACAGACGTTAAATGATGATGATGATGATGATGATGACCAACAATGAACACCCAACCAGAATGACTGACCTCTAGAGAGAAAACAAACAATTTACAAGCCTGCAGCCTGTGTTTACTGACCAACAAACCTCACCACAAACAAGATGCAATGGAACTATGTTAATGTCCAGGTTACAGTTGGTGAGACAAAAACGTTGACACCAAACAAATATTTAAGTGGAGTTAATATTCTGTGTGTGTTTTTGAATGGTTAATTAGGTGTTTTTTAAGCTGTCAAAGTAATTAGCAAATATATCAAGGATCTCTGATTTTTCTTGGAGCACTGTTTTGTTGTCAAGAGCAACGAGTTTTGTCGTGCCTCTTCTCTGTGGCCTGACTCAAAAAAACGGCTTTCATATCATTTTTATCTTCAGCTTTGGCCTCCCACCAATCTGATTCCAGTTTCCTCGTATATATTGTTACAGCTTCCTCCTTGCTTCATGTTTTCCATGCAATTATTGCTTTAATTTCAGCACAACTTTTCAGATCAAATCCCTTTCCTGGTTAGTAAACCTCTAAAAAACTAAAAGGATTTTTCTAAAACTCAAATTTCAAATGTTTTCCAACTTGGAAAAAAACAAGTTACTCTTATCTGTGTGTGAGAGTTCTTGTCTTTAGCAGCAGCTTTCTCTCCATTACTCTTCTATAAAATCTGATGAGGATATTGTCAACTGGTTGTCACATTTTTACAGTTTATAACAGATGATTGTCTCCCTTCTCAAACTACACATTTGCTTCTTTCAGACTGTGGCCATACTGGAGCACCACCTTTAGTCGAAAAAATCAACCCCAGGACTTATTTTTTGTAAGCCTAGTATTTATAGTATCTGTCGCTTTTTGCCAAATCGCTAAGTGATGGGGACATAAACACACCAACATCGGTTGTCAAGCGATGGTGGGGGGAGACAAACACTGACACAAACAACAAATGCATACATATATATATATATATATATTATATAAAAGGGCTTAGTAAAATAAATTACTTTGCCGCATACTGAACTCATTAGAAATAGCAGCTAAAAAACTTTTTTAAAGCTATTTCTAAACTTAAAGAAAATCTCTCTCATATATAGTGTTTGCTTAATTCAACTCACAAAAGTTTGGGGGTAAGGACATCGAAAAATCAAATGCTAAGGTTATTTGAGAACGTACGTTTCAAGATTAGTCAAAAACAACACTTCTATCATCAGCTCAGAAATTCCTTGGTTTGGATTTGGAAACACTGAAAATAAGAACATACCCTTTCGAAGATCTGCCCGTAACTAACAGTGCCACCAATTCAAATAAGCAAGCGAAGAATCTCTGTTCTCCCCTTTCCACCAGCGTGGGTTAAAAACATCAAACACTATGCTTATTTCGGTAAAATCCGAAGCATTAATCAGAGGGAGATTAATTATAATTTCAACAATTGAGGGCAAAATTAATTAATTATTAATCAATTTCACCAAGTGGTCAGTATGCAAAGGGACCATTCAAGGCGAATTCAAATTATTACATTATATAAAAGGGCTTAGTAACATAAATTACTTTGCCGCATACTGAACTCATTAGAAATAGCAGCTAAAAAACTTTTTTAAAGCTATTTCTAATACTTAAAGAAAATCTCTCTCATATATAGTGTTTGCTTAATCAAAACTGAAAGAAGCCCATCATATATGTATATATATGTATATGTATATATATGTGTATATATATATATATATATATACACATATATATACATATACATATATATACATATATGATGGGCTTCTTTCAGTTTTGATCTACTGATAACCACTCACAAGGCTTTGGTCGGCCCAAGGCTATAGTAGAAGACACTTGCCCAAGGTGCCACACAGTGGGACTGAACCCAGAACCATGTGGTTGGGGAGCAAGCTTCTTACCACACAACCACTCCTGCACCTATAAGCCGCTTCTGTGCGTATAAACTGTTCATAACTTTTCATTGCTCTCCTCTGGCTTCAGAATGTTTCTGATGCAAGAGCTACAGCCATTCGTATCTGTGTAGGTGAAGGTTTCCTCAACATAAGAATTACCTTCTGACAGGTTACCCTTGTACATGTAATACAGATTTTGTTTGTGAATAAATCTACTAAAATATTAATGCTTTGGTGTGTGTGACTGTGTTGTATGAAGTTTGCTTTCCAACCTCATGATTCAGAGTTCAGTCCCACTGTGTGGCACCTTGGGCAGATTTCTTCTCCTATAACCTTGGGCTAATCGAAGTGGATTTGGTTGATGGAAACTGAAAGAAGCCCATCATACATACATACATGTGTGTGTGTGTGTGTGTGTGTGTGTGTGTGGTGTGTGTGTGTGTGTGTGTGTATGTGTGTGTGTGTGTGTGTGTATCGTTGAATCTGTGTTTGTCCCCCAGCATCACTTGGCAACCAGTGTTGGAGTGTTTACATCCCCATAGCTTAGTGGTTTAGCAAAAAGGGGGAAGATAAAATAAGCACCAAGCTTAAAAGAAAAAGAAAAAAACCCAAAACTACTGGGGGTCAATTCCTTCGACTACAAAATTCTTCAAAGTGGTGCCCCAGCATGGCCGCAGTCCAATGACTGAAACAAGTAAAAAAATAAAAGCCAATAGAGCTACAAAGCACCAATGAATTAAGTATGAGAATAAAGGAAAGCGGTGCCACCACCACTAACAGAAGAACTGAAGCAGCCAAAGATTCCCAGCTGCAAAAGATCAAATGATGTGGAAGTAGGATTGTCATGGAAACCCGATCTTCACATAAATGTTAACAAAGGAAGACTAAGTGCACATCATGGGATGTTTAGTTCAATGCTTGGATATTATTGGAATCTGGCCAAAGAGTTTGTTGCAGCTGTGAGCTCAACATTTATCTGCTGTCTTTTACTTGTTTCAGTCGTTGGACTACGGTCATGCTGGGGCACCGGCATGAATGGTTTAACCCCTTAGCATCTAAACCAGCTTTAGCCGGACTGTCTATTCTATCTGTTTTATAATCATAATGGCCGTATCCAGATTCTCACGCCTATAAAATGTCGTTGTCAGCATTAACGATCTCATAATTGAAATCTCAAAGCTATGAGACAATGCATGGTTTATTCAAAATAAGGCAAATAAAAAAGCTTTGCGTTTCTCACAGGAATCTCGATGCCAAAAGCTTAACAAAACAAATCCTCCTCTGCACATATGGGTTTTTTTTTGTTTCTATGTTTTGTGTCTTTAATCTCATAATTATTCTAGTTGTCTCTTTTTGTCAAACTCCTAAATTATGGGGATGTAAACAAACCAAAGCTGGTTGCCAAACACCTGGGGTGGGAGCGGGGGGGGGAGCAGGACAAGCACAAACACAAAAATAAGCAATCAAGAGCATACATATTCACACACACACACACACACACAAATATGTGTATATGCCAGCATGGAAAATGGATGTTAAATGATGATGATGATACACACACACGCACACACACACATGTGTGTATATATATATATTCACACATACTTATTTGTTTATAAAATTAAAATATAGGCGCAGGAGTGGCTGTGTGGTAAGTAGCTTGCTAACTAACCACATTGTTCCGGGTTCAGTCTCACTGCGTGGCATCTTGGGCAAGTGTCTTCTGCTATAGCCCCGGGCCGACCAATGCCTTGTGAGTGGATTTGGTAGACGGAAACTGAAAGAAGCCTGTCGTATATATGTATATATATATGTGTGTGTGTGTATATGTTTGTGTGTCTGTGTTTAGAGAAGAACTAAAATTTTGGAGTGGCATGGAACACGGTGAGGGTCATAGGCTTATAATTCATTTCTAATTTTTTTATCTACCTTCTTATCATCAACAAAAGATCTATATGCATGTACACACACACACACACACACACACACGCACGCACACACACACACACACACACACATATACAAGGGGGTACCCAAAAGAAACTGGAATTTTGTAATATTATTTTATTCACTTAGTTTTTACATGTTTATACTTTTAAAACCTTCAAAGTATTTTCCATTCCGGACGTGTTTTCCACTGGTCAAAGCAGTTTTGCAACTCTTGTGAAGTGATGCATTTTAACACCTGTGTAACTTTTTTTCTTCACCTCTTCCACATCGGCAAATTCCATAGCACCAGCTTTCATCTTCACTGATGACCTTTGAAAAGAGGTCCGGGTCAACTCCCAGCTGTTCTTTTAGTTCACGACATGCATTCAGTCGTGACTGCTTTTGATCATCTGTGAGCAGGTTAGGCACAAATTTTACTGCAACTCTTTTCATTCACAATTCTTCACTCGAAATTCATTGACAGGAGCTCCAGGACACACCAGTCATAGCAACAAGTTCGTCAATTGTTCGGTGATGGTCTTCTAAGATGAATTCACAAATTTTCATAATGTTTTCCTTCATTTGGGAGATCAATGGTTATCCTGAATGAGATTGGTCTTCAAACAACAGTGACCATTCTTAAAGCATGGAAACCACTCGTAAACTTGTATTTTGCTCATGGAACCTTCCTTGTAAGCTGTTTGAAGCATGACAACTGTTTCAGCTGCCATTTCCCTCAAATGAAAACAGAATTTCACGGAAGCATGCTGTTTCTTCATTTCAGCCATTGCAAAAATCGGCAAACAGGGGGGAAGTACTGCAAAAGAAAGGTGCACCACGTGGCAGTGTGACCTCAGTGGATGCAGCCAGTTGGCAGACTGATGCCTGAGGGTCTCATCAAGTGGTTTCTAGTGGCAGAAGCCTAAAGTAGAATGGGCTTCTCCCACAGAGAACGTTTGTGATTACTTTTGGGTACCTCTTCATACACACCACACACACACACACACGCACGCACACACACACACACAACACACACACACACATATACAAGGGGGTACCCAAAAGAAACTGGAATTTTGTAATATTATTTTATTCACTTAGTTTTTACATGTTTATACTTTTAAAACCTTCAAAGTATTTTCCATTCCGGACGTGTTTTCCACTGGTCAAAGCAGTTTTGCAACTCTTGTGAAGTGATGCATTTTAACACCTGTGTAACTTTTTTTCTTCACCTCTTCCACATCGGCAAATTCCATAGCACCAGCTTTCATCTTCACTGATGACCTTTGAAAAGAGGTCCGGGTCAACTCCCAGCTGTTCTTTTAGTTCACGACATGCATTCAGTCGTGACTGCTTTTGATCATCTGTGAGCAGGTTAGGCACAAATTTTACTGCAACTCTTTTCATTCACAATTCTTCACTCGAAATTCATTGACAGGAGCTCCAGGACACACCAGTCATAGCAACAAGTTCGTCAATTGTTCGGTGATGGTCTTCTAAGATGAATTCACAAATTTTCATAATGTTTTCCTTCATTTGGGAGATCAATGGTTATCCTGAATGAGATTGGTCTTCAAACAACAAGTGACCATTCTTAAAGCATGGAAACCACTCGTAAACTTGTATTTTGCTCATGGAACCTTCCTTGTAAGCTGTTTGAAGCATGACAACTGTTTCAGCTGCCATTTCCCTCAAATGAAAACAGAATTTCACGGAAGCATGCTGTTTCTTCATTTCAGCCATTGCAAAAATCGGCAAACAGGGGGGAAGTACTGCAAAAGAAAGGTGCACCACGTGGCAGTGTGACCTCAGTGGATGCAGCCAGTTGGCAGACTGATGCCTGAGGGTCTCATCAAGTGGTTTCTAGTGGCAGAAGCCTAAAGTAGAATGGGCTTCTCCCACAGAGAACGTTTGTGATTACTTTTGGGTACCTCTTCATACACACACACACACACACACACACACAGATATATATATATATATACATATACATATATATATATATATATACATATATATTATTACAAATTTGCAGTATTTTACCAATAGAACCGCAACTCCTATTTCAGGTCAATCTTATTGTCTGGAATACACATCATCATCATCATCGTTTAATGTCCGTTTTCCAAACTAGCATGGGTTGGACCACATAGAAGGTTATCTCCAATATAATAATAAAATAATATAAGCTTCTTTCCCCCACAGACTAATAACAGCTAAGTTATATCTATATATATACTTTTTCAAATATTTAAAAAATTTTTATTTTATTATTATATTGGAGATCACTTTCTATGTGTATTCCAGACAATAAGGTTATCCTGGAATAGGAGTTGCGATTCTATTGGTAAATTCCCAAATTTGTAATAATATTATAAATGATACTATTTACATTGCATTAGTAAAATGTAAAATTGTAAATGTCCTGATAACCTGGAATACTTATTATTCCCTAAGATTTTAAAAAATCATCATCATCATCGTTTAACGTCCGCTTTCCATGCTAGCATGGGTCGGACGATTTTGACTGAGGGCTGGCAAACCAGATGGCTGCACCAGGCCCCAATCTTGATCTGGCTGGATGCCTTTCCTAACGCCAACCAATCCGAGAGTGTAGTGGGCGCTTTTTACGTGCCACTGGCATGGGGCCAGTCAGGCGGTACTGGCAACGACCTTGCTCGAATCTTTTTACACATGCCACCGGCACAGGTGCCAGTAAGGCGACATTGGTAATGATCACGCTCGAATGGTGCCCTTTTATGTGCCACTGGCACAGAAGCCAGTTGGCTGCTCTGGCAACAATCACACTCGGATGGTGTTCTTGGCACCCTACTAGCACAAGCACAGGTGCCAGTAAGGCGATGCTGGTAACGATCACACTCGAATGGTGCCCTTTTATGTGCCAGATATATATATATATATATATTTATACAATACACACACACACATGTATACATATGTGCAATGAGCTTTCATGCAATTTTCATCTACTGTATTCACTCAGGGTATTGGTTACCCTGGGACACTTGTCCAAAAGTTTCACAACAGGATTGAACCTGGGATTTCAAGGCTGCAAAACAAGTTTCTCAACAGCGCAACTATATCCAAAACATTATAAATTACACCAAAGAATTCATGGAGGAGTGGCAAAGGCAAATGAGGGTAAAGCATTTTTTAACCTCATTAAACAAATTACAAAGTAATTTTACACTTAAATGGTGTCATTATTGGCGATATTAAATATGGGCTGCACCTCATCACAAATGCAAATGAGGGTTCTTTCACATGGTCACTAAATTTGGTAGAAATAGTAACCAATCTCTTCAAAATCTGCAAATCACTAAAGGAGCCTTTGTGCAGTCGTTTAGCCTGCTAAAAATAGTAGCCAGATCTCCTTCAAATTTTGCATAAGCATTTTAAAAATAGATGAATATATGGACAAATGTTATACGCTAGAAAAGAAAACAAGATAAGGAAGTCTGGAATGCTGGCTGTCATCATTGTCATCATCATCATCATCTTTGTCATCATCATCATCATCATCATCGTCATCATTTAATGTCCATTTTTCGAAGCCTGCACGGGTCTGATGGAACTTGTCAAGTCATTATCCATGGTTGGATGACCTCACCATCCATCACCTGTTTCTTAACAAGGTAATATCTACCTGTGGCCAGACATGTTTTTCAAAGAGCAGAATCACTTGTATGATGTTGATGCCTACTTACCACCATCTCACACACACACACACACACACACACACACACACACACATGAATATATATAAAAAGCAAATAAGTGACAAGGATGTCCAGGTATTAGTGCATTACGACCATTTCAAGTGGCTCCATTTAATTGATCAATTAATTATATCTTGTGTGTGTGTATGTATGTATATATATAAACACACACACACACACATTCTTTTATTTATTTCAGTCATTTGACTGTGGCCATGCTGGAGCACCACCTTTAGCCGAACAAATCGACCTCAGGTCTTTTTCTTTGTAAGACTAGTACTTATCCTATCAGTCTCTTTTACCAAACTGCTAAGTTACGGGGACAAACACAGACACACAAACATATACATACATATATATATATATATATATATATATATACATAACAGGCTTCTTTCAGTTTCTGTGAGAAATTCACTCACAAGGCTTTGGTTGGCCCATGGCTATAGTAGACGACGCAGTGGGACTGAACCTGGAACCATGTGGTTGGTAAGCAAGCAACTTACCACACAGCCACTCCTGCACCTATATACGTAAATATAAAATGGGCTTCTTTTAGTTTCCATCTTCCAAGTTCACCCACCAGGCTTTAGTTGACCTGGGGATATAAAAAAAAGCTTATCCAGGGTGCTGTGTAGTGGGACTGAAACTGAGACCACATGGTTGAGAAGCAGGCTTTTTAGCCACCCAGAGCCTGCACTTATATTGGAAATTTGCTGACACAAAAGTACTCAAAGCTTACCTGCTTATAACGGCCCTTCAAAGGTGATGACAGCATGAGTCCAGGACACTCATCCTTGTTTGTCTCCAGCATATTGTTTCTCAAGGGAACGGACATGGCTGACAAGGCCGATGCAAGATAGGGGTAGATCCTGTAGCACTAAGGGTACTGAAAATAACCCCAAACAACCGCTGCATGGGGTTGATGGTCACATCTCCTCTCTTCATGCAGCCCACCAGCATAGCTAGAGTGTGTGCCACCCGGGGTGGCCCTTCTGTTTGCTGCCCCTCGGACCACACAAAAAACACATATTGCCTTCAGCAGACCCAAAAATGCTGCCCTTTAAAAGTGACCCCTGGAGTGGACTGCGCCTACTGCCCCTCCCCCAGCTATGCTAGTGATGCGGCCTCCTCCATTTGGTTTCAGGGTTTACTCCATCGTCACACATGGACTTCTGTGGCAGTTAATTGGAATAGTTAAAGAAACATAGTCAGACATGAGTCTTGGAGAAAATATTAAAATGTGATGATTCTGTAGAAAAAAGTCTTTGATCTTGGCAGCTGCTTCCAGCACAATTTTTATCCAAATCCATTTCCCAAAACTTGCTGTAATTACAATGTGGCCCATCAGAGAAGTGAGCCCTGCAAGGTGGGTTGGCTGCTGCAGTGAGTGTCACTGGCCATTCTCTGCTACAATGCTACCCTGGTCATGTCTGCTGGGCACAGCTCAACATACACTTTGTTCTGGGGTGGACTCCCCCACCCTATCTTCTGCCACTTAATCTTTCCCGACTTCTCTTTCTTTGCTTCCTCGTAATTAAATTGGGATTCAATCTTTATGTAAGTAAAACTGATTTTATTATACCAACTTGTATATGGTTCCTTGACATGCTAGAAATAGAAACCAAATTTCTTTCACATTCCCTTCACCATTTTAAAAACAGACGTCACATTGTATAATGCTGTCTCAGGTGGATGGCTATGAGTGGAATGCCCAAAACAGTAGGGTTCTTCAATCAGGAATCGCAAGCTAAATCTGATACTTCATCAGTTACATCAACAAGGATTTCAGGTGATCCGCTCAACGGAACAGCCTCCTCAAGAAATGAACATCCAAGTGGCTGAGCGTTCCACAGACGTGCACACCTTTGATGTAGTTCTCAGGGTGATTCAGCAAAAATGTGACAAGGCTGGCCCCTTTTGAATGACAGGTACAACTCATTGTTGCTGGCTGAGTGGACTGGGTGAATAAAGTGTTTTGCTCAAGGAGACAACCTGCCACTGGGAATTGAACTCATGAGCTTACAGTTGTGAGCCAAAAACCCCTGACCACCAAACCACACGTTTTCAGTAGAGCCGAAAAGCAACAACAGCAGCAACAACAACAACTGCAACAACAACAAATGCAACAAAAGCAACAAATACAAAAACAACAACAAACAACAAACGGCAGCACTACAAAAAACTAGAACAGACCACATAACATGGCTGACCTGAAAAGTCTTCTCGGCCGATGATGTTATCGTTGCAGTGAGACATTTTAAGTTGTGATAGGAGAGAAAATAGTTTTGCAACCACCACATGGAACTCCTCAAATTCCTTAAATAAACTGTGATAAGGAAGAACGTGTCAAACCATTGTAGAGGCTTCTTGAGCGGGAGGAAGGGAGGGGGGCATGAAATTCAAGCATCAAATACAGAAATATTTCACCAACGATGCTTGGTTTCTAGTCGAGCACGAAGACACATTTAGTGAGTCTGGTTCTGAAGGCATTTGCATTCAAGGAGGCCGTAAAATAAAATATACATTCATATATAATAAATATGCATAAGTGTATGTGTGTGTGTGTGTATATTGTATGTATGTATATATATATACATATGTGTGTGTGTGTGTAAGGCGGCAAGCTGGCAGAAACGTTAGCACGCCGGGCGAAATGCTTAGCGGTATTTCGTCTGTCGTTACATTCTGAGTTCAAATTCCGCTGAGGTAGACTTTGCCTTTCATCCTTTCGGGGTCGATAAATTAAATACCAGTTATGCACTGGAGTCGATGTAATTGACTTAATCCCTTTGTCTGTCCTTGTTTGTCCCCTCTGTGTTTAGCCCTTTGTGGGCAGTAAAGAAATATATATATATATATATATTATTATTATTATTATTATTGCCATCATCATTATCATAATATATATATATATATATACAGGGGTTGGACAAAATAATAGAAACACCTTAAAATTTCAAGCAAATTTATTTTAATATGGGGTAGGACCGCCTTTGGCAGTAATTACACCTTGAATTCTACAAGGTATGGACTTGTACAAAGTTTGAATTGTTTCCAAAGGAATTTTTGTCCATTCTTCAGCCAAAACAGTCTCCAGTTCTTGTAGTGATGATGGTGGAGGATGTCTACTCCTTACTTGTTTTTCTAAAGTGCATCATTAATTTTCAATTATATTGAGATCTAAAGACTGTGTTGGCCAGATAAGATGTTCAGCTTCACTAGAATGTTCCTTGTGCCATTCAGTAACAACTTCAGCTGTGTGAATTGGTGCTTTATCATCCTGAAAGATTGTGTTTCCCTCTTTGAAAGTCCGATAGATCTCTTTTACTCTTTTACTCTTTTACTTGTTTCAGTCATTTGACTGCGGCCATGCTGGAGCACCGCCTTTAGTCGAGCAAATCGACCCCGGGACTTATTCTTTGTAAGCCCAGTACTTATTCTATCGGTCTCTTTTGCCGAACCGCTAAGTGACGGGGATGTAAACACACCAGCATCGGTTGTCAAGCAATGCTAGGGGGACAAACACAGACACACAAACACATACATATATATATATATACATATATAAGACAGGCTTCTTTCAGTTTCCGTCTACCAAATCCACTCACAAGGCATTGGTCAGCCCGGGGCTATAGCAGAAGACACTTACCCAAGGTGCCACACAGTGGGACTGAACCCGGAACCATGTGGTTGGTTAGCAAGCTACTTACCACACAGCCACTCCTGTCATTTTAATGAATTTTAATTATCTTTTTCTGATGATATCTGAAAAGAAACAGCCTTTTTAGTAAAACATATTAAGCAACAAATCAAAAGACATAAAGAGAAACACGCTTTTGATGGTTTTATAGATATTTCAAAACTATGATGCTCTGATGCTGGGTGTTTCCATTACTTGGCTCAACCCCTGTATATATACACATATGTGTACATACACACTTTATTCTCTAGAAAAACGACGGCGCCATGGAGATCTCATTCTTGCTCACAACATCATAAGCGGAAAGTGTAACCTCTCGAAGGAGCTGTTCTTCACTCCTGCTCCAGAGCGTCGGCTGCGGGGTCATTCCGAAAAGCTCTATCTGCGACGATTTCATCTCAATCGAAGGAGAGGGGCTTTCTCCGTCCGGGTTGCGGATCCATGGAATAAGCTGCCAGACGAGATGGTGTAGATGCCGACGACCGCTCGGTTCAAGGTCTCCCTTGACCTCAAGTGGCCTGAACTCTTTACATGAACACCACTCTGTACATAACTCCATGTCCCCCTACATGGCCTTGCTTTTTGCTTTTTGAGCCAAAAAATTAACTACCTAACTAACTAATTAACACATATGCGCATATCTATCTATCTGTCTGTCTGTCTGTGTGTGTGTGGCTGATGCCAGTGTCACCTGACTGGCTCCTGTGCTGGTGGCACGTAACAGGCACCCACTACACTCATGGAGTGGTTGGCATTAGGAAGGACATCAAGCTGTAGAAACTCTGCCAGATCAAAATTGGAGCCTGGTGCAGCCTCCCGGCTTGCCAGTCCCCAGTCAAACCATCAACCCATGCCAGCATGGAAAGTGGATGTTAAATGACGACGACAATGATGCATCTGATGGACAGCTGACAACTGAAGAGAGGTCCTCTCTCTGTGTTTACTTGTCCTCTTTACCATTTTTTCTCGTTGTTTATGCATTTACTTTTTTGCTTACGTGTCTCATATTGTTTGAACCATTGGTGACATCCTGTTTCCATATATGCATGTATATATGTGTGTGTGTATATATATATATATCATCATCATCGTTTAATGTCCGCTTTCCATGCTAGTATAGGTTGGACAATTTGACTGAGGGCTGGCGAACCAGATGGCTGCACCAGGCTCCAATCTTGATCTGGCAGAGTTTCTACAGCTGGATGCCCTTCCTAATGCCAACCACTCCGAGAGTGTAGTGGGTGCTTTTACGGGCCACTGGCATGGGGCCAGTCAGGCAGTACTGGCAATGACCACGCTCGAATCTTTTTACACATGCCTCCGGCACAGGTGCCAATAAGGCGACGCTGGTAACGATCACGCTCAGATAGTGCTCTTAACACCCTACTAGCACGGGGCTCGAGTGCCAGTAACGCATATATATATATGTGTGTGTGTGGAGTGTCTGTGTGGTAAGTAGCTTGCTTACCAACCATATGGTCCCAGGTTCAGTACCACTGCGTGGCACCTTGACCAAGTGTTTTCTACTATAGCCTTGTAAGTGGATTTGGTAGACGGAAACTGGAAGATGTATATATATTTATATGTATGTGTGTGTATATGTTTGTGTACCTGTTTGCCCACCCAACATTGCTTGAACTTAGCGGTTCAGTAAAAAGAGACCTATAGAATAAGTACTAAGTTTACAAAGAATAAGCTCTGGGATCGATTTGTTTACTAAAGGAGGTGCTCCAGCATGGTCGCAGTCAAATGACCGAAACAAGTAAAAGAATAAAAATAAATACACACACACACACACACACATATACTCTTTACTCTTTTACTTGCTTCGGTCATTTGACTGTGGCCATGCTGGAGCACCACCTTTAGTTGAACAAATCGACCCCAGGACTTATTCTTTGTAAGCCTAGTACTTATTCTATCAGTGTCTTTTGCTGAGCCCCTAAGTTATGGGGGGACGTAAACACACCAGCATTGGCTGTCGAGCGATGTTGGGCGATAGTGAGGGCGAGGACAAACACAGACACACAAACACGTACACACACACATACATATACATATATATATACATAAATGACAGGCTTCTTCCAGTTTTCATCTACCAAATCCACTCACAAGGCTTTAGTCAGCCTGAGGCTATAGTAGAAGACACTTGCCCAAGGTGCCATGCAGTGGGTCTGAACCCGGATCCATGTGGTTGGTAAACAAGCTACTTACCACACATCCACTCCTACACACAATTGTTAAATTAGAAAACACTAATCTCATAAAAATGCCTACTCAGGATTTCCTGGTCAAAATAACAATTCCTTCTGCCGTTTATCAAGCCGCAAACAAGAACCTGGTCTGCTGGGTTTACATCCTTTGTGGGTTTTCCATTTTTCAGATAATCTTTCATTCTCTTAATTGATCGAATATTTTTACTACTTGTTGAAACATTACCACATAATGAAGACGTTAAATGAGGATGATGATGATGATGACTATGAGGATGATGATATATATATATATATCAACATCATCATCATCATCATCGTTTAATGTCCGTTTTCCGCGCTAGCACGGGTTGGACGGTTCGACCGGGGTCTGGGAAGCCAGGGGCTGCACCAGGCTCCAGTCTTATCTGGCAGTGTTTCTACAGCTGGATGCCCTTCCTAACGCCAACCACTCCGTGAGTGTAGTGGGTGCTTTTTACGTGCCACTGGCACAGGTGCCAGGGAAGTCTGGCATCAGTCACGATTGGTTGGTGCTTTTAACGTGCCACCGGCATGGAAGCCAGTTGAGGCGGCGCTTGCATCGGCAACGTTCGGATGGTGCTTTTTATGTGCCACCGGCACAGAAGCCAGTCGATGGAGGCGCAATGGCCCAGTGGTTTGGGCAGCGGACTCGCGGTTGTAGGATCGCAGTTTCGATTCCCAGACCGGGCGTTGTGAGTGTTTATTGAGCAAAAACACCTAAAGCTCCACGAGGCTCCGGCAGGGGGTGGTGGCAATCCCTGCTGTACTCTTTCACCACAACTTTCTCTCACTCTTTCTTCTGTTGGCCTGTTTGCTTAGCCAGAGGGGTGGCGTCATTTGAAGGCTAAAACAATGCAAAGCGCATTGTGACCAGCGATGTGTTGCAACATCAGATAGCCTGGTCGGTCACGGTGGTTACGGTGATATACATATACATACATATATATATATGTATATATATATATATATATATATGTGTGTGTGTGTAGTATATATATAAATACATATATACATACATATATATACATACATACATATATATATATATTATATATATATATATATATATATATATATATATATATATATATATAGTAGGCGCGGGCATGGCTATGTGGTTAGGGAGCTTGCTTCCTAGCTGTGTGGTTTCGGGTTCAGTCCCACTGCGTGGCACTTTGGGTAGGTGTCTTCCACTATAGCCCCGAGCTGACCGGAGCTTTGTGATTGAATTCGGTAGGTGGAAGTTACTGCCGTGTGTGTATATGTGCGTGTAGGTGCTTGTGCCTCTCCGAAAGAGAGAGAGAGAGGGATATGTGTATGTATATATATATAAATACACCCATTTTTATTAAAATTTACTTTCAATTTAGCATTCTGCCTTATTATAATTTTTCCTCTCCTATCATTTCCCCATGTGCGGTTAACACAACCCCACCATTTACTGACTTATATAAATACATATACATATATACATACATATATATACATACATATATATATATATACATATATATACATATATATATATATAATATATATATATATATATATATACAAACATACATACATATGCACACACACACACATATATTATGGTCATATGATTTCCTTTGGACCTATTTGCAACCACTTTTAAGTTTCCTTTTGAGATTTTATCAATGAATTCCTTTGGCGCCTGAATTCCAGAGTGGGTTTCTCAATGAGAAACCAGCTCCATGCCTTCTTTGATCTGATCATATATTTCCCGCAATCTCATTGTCAGTAATTAGCCTGAGTAATTAGATTCTGTTGTAGTTTTTATTGATGTTTTACTGTGAATTTTTTTTTGTGCAAATTGTATATTTTATCTTCTCTCCTTTACTTGTCTCAGTCATTTGACTGTGGCCATACTGGGGCACTGCTTTCAGGGGGTTTTAGTTGAAGAAATTGACCCCAGTACTTATTTTATAAGCCTGGTACTTATTCCATCAGTTGCTTTTGCTGAACTGCTAAGTTACAGGAATGTAAACACACCAACACCAGTTATCAAGTGATGAGGGGGAGGGGACACAGACGCAAAGACAAACACATACACACGTGGTTGTGTGGTAAGTAGCTTGCTTACCAACCACATGGTTCTGGGTTCAGTCCCACTGCGAGGCACCTTGGGCAAGTGTCTTCTACTAGAGCCTTGGTCCAGCCAAAGCCTTGTGAGTGGATTTGGTAGATGGAAACTGAAAGAAGCTTGTCGTATGTATGGGTGTTTGTGTGTTTGTGTGTGTGTGTGTGTGTGAGTGTGTGCGCGCACGTGTGTGTATGTATGTGTGCATATTTGTGTGTTTTTTGTCTCCCACCACCACCATCCCTTGACAACTGATGCTAGTGTGTTTATGTCCCCGTAACTTAGCAGTTCAGCAAAAGAGACTAATAGAATAAGTACTAGGCTTACAAAGAATAAGTCATGGAGTCAATTTCTTCAACTAAATGCAGTGCACCAGCATGGCCACAGTCAAATGACCGAAACAAATAAAAGAATATATATATGATGGGCTTCTTTCAGTTTCCGCCTGCCAAATCCACTCACAAGGCTTTGGTTGGCTTAAGGCTATAGTAGAAGACACTTGCTAGAGGTGCCATGCAGTGGGACTGAACCCAGAACCATGTGGTTGGTAAGGAAGCTACTCACCACACAGTCATGCCTGCGCCTATGTTGATGTTATAGGCAAGGCATGGCTGTGTGGTAAGAAGTTTGGTTAGCAACCACATGGGTTTCGTTCGAGTTGCGGGGTGTGGCACATTGGGCTTCTGCTCCTCTATAGAAAAGAACAAGGAGAGAAAAGAGAAGAGGGGAACGAAATGCAGTGAAGAACATTCGTGTCTGGATTGAGAGTTGCCAATGTTTGTGTGTGAGTGCATATTTGTGTGTGTGTATATGCATGCATGTGTGGCTATGTGTATGTGTGTGTGTGGGCGTGTGTGTGTGTGCATGTGTGTGTGTGCATGCATGTGTGTGTGCGCGTGCATGTGTAGCTATGTGTGTGTGTGAGTGTGTCTGTGTGTGCGTGCATGTGTGACTGTGTATGTGTGTGTGTGTGAGCATGTGTGGGTGTGTGTGTGTGAGTGTGAGTGCATGCACGTGTGTGTGCATGTGCGTATCTGTTAGTGTTTGTTCACCCCACCACTACCTGATAACCAGTATTGGTTTGTTTACGTCCCTGCAACTTAGTGGTTCAGTGAAAGAGACTAATAAAATGAGCAGCAGACTTCAGAAAAGAAAAACAAATACTGACGTTCATTTGTTTCACTAAACCCTTCAACGGAATGCCCCAGCATGGCCACGGTCCAATGACTGAAACAAATAAGAGATAACAGAGAAATGATACTCAACCCTAAAATCTAAGACAGAGAACTGGCAGAATTGGCATGATTGGTAGAATTGGCAGGATTGGTAAGATTGGCAGAATTGGTGGGATTGGTAGAATTGACAGGATTGACAGAATTGTTATATTAGCAGAATTATCGGAATTGGTAGGATTGGTAAGATTGGCATAATTGGTGGGATTGGTTGAATTGGCAGGATTGACCGAATTGTTATATTAGCAGAATTATTGGAATTGGCAGTATTGGTAAGATTGGCAGAATTGGTGGCATTGGTTGAATTGGCAGGATTGACAGAATTGCTATATTAGCAGAATTATCGGAATTGGCAGGATTGGTTGAATTGGCAGGATTGACAGAATTGTTATATTAGCAGAATTATCTGAATTGGCAGAATTGGTAAGATTGGGAAAAATGGTGGGATTGGTAGAATTGGCAGGATCAACAGAATTGTTATATTAGCAGAATTATCGGAATTGGCAGGATTGGTAATATTGGCAGAATTGGTGGGATTGGTAGAATTGGCAGGATTGACAGAATTGTTATATTAGCAGAATTATCTGAATTGGCAGAATTGGTAAGATTGGGGAAAATGGTGGGATTGGTAGAATTGGCAGGATTGACAGAATTGTTATATTAGCAAAATTATCGAAATTGGCAGAAATGGCAGGATTGGCAGAATTGGTGGGATTGGTAGAATTGGCAGGATTAACAGAATTGTTATATTAGCAGAATTGGTGGGATTGGTAGAATTGGCAGGATTGACAGAATTGTTATATTAGCAGAATTATCAGAATTGGTAGAATTGGCAGGATTGTTATATTAGCAGAATTATCGGAATTGGCAGGATTAGTAAGATTGGCAGAAATTGTGGGATTGGTAGAATTATCGCAGAATTATCGGAATTGGCAGGATTGGTAAGATTGGCAGAATTGGTGGGAGTAGTTGAATTGGCAGGATTAACAGAATTGTTGTATTAACAGAATTATCGGAATTGGTAGAATTGGAGGGATTGGTAAGATTGGCAGAATTTGTGGGATTGGTGGAATTGTCAGGATAGAGAGAATTATCGCAGAATTATCGGAATTCGCAGCATTGATAAGATTGGCATAATTGGTGGGATTGGTAGAATTGGCAGGATTGACAGAATTGTTATATTAGCAAAATTATCGGAATTGGCAGAATTGGAAGGATTGGTAAGATTGGCAGAATTGGTATGATTGGCAGAATTGGCAAGATTGTTATATTAGCAGAATTATAGGTATTGGCAGGATTGGTAACATTGGCAGAATTGGTGGGATTGGTTGAATTGGCAGGATTGATAGAATTGTTATATTAGCAGATATTGGAATTTGGCAGAATTGGTGGGATTTGTAGATTTGTCAGGATTGACAGAATTGTTATATTAGCAGAATTATCGGAATTGTCAGGATTGGTAACATTGGCAGAATTGGTGGGATTGGTTGAATTGGCCGGATTGACAGAATTGTTATATTAGCAGAATTATCTGAATTGGCAGGATTGTTAAGATTGTCAGAATTGGTTGAATTGTCAAGATTGACAGAATTGTCATATTAGCAGAATTATCTGAATTGGGAGGATTGGTATGATTGTCAGAATTGGTGGGATTGATAGAATT
Source organism: Octopus sinensis (assembly GCF_006345805.1). Lineage (NCBI taxonomy): Eukaryota > Metazoa > Mollusca > Cephalopoda > Octopoda > Octopodidae > Octopus > Octopus sinensis. The sequence continues at coordinate 2,286,331 of NC_043003.1, forward strand.
GGCAGGATTGACAGAATTGTTATATTAGCAGAATTATCGGAATTGGCAGAATTTGCAGGATTGGTGGGATTGGTTTAATTGCCAGGATTGATAGAATTGTTATATTAGCAGAATTATCGGAATTGGCAGGATTGCTAAGATTGGCAGAATTGGTTTGAATTGGCAGGATTGGTAAGATTGGCAGAATTGGTGGGATTGGTAGAATTGGCAGGATTGACGGAATTGTTATATTAGCAGAATCATCAGAATAGGCAGAATTGGTAACATTGGCAGAAATGATGGGATTGGTTCAATTGGCAGGATTTACAGAATTGTTATATTAGCAGAATTATCGGAATTGGCAGGATTGCTAAGATTGGCAGAATTGGTTTGAATTGGCAGGATTGGTAAGATTGGCAGAATTGGTGGGATTGGTTGAATTGGCAGGATTGACAGAATTATTATATTAGCAAAATTATCAGAATTGGCAGAAATGGCAGGATTGGTAAGATTGGCAGAATTGGTAGAATTGGTTGTATTAACAGAATTGTTATATTAACAGAATTATCGGAATTGGCAGGATTGGTAACATTGGCAGAATTGGTGGGATTGGTAGAATTGGCATGATTGAGAGAATTGTTATATTAGCAGAATTATCGGAATTGGCATGATTGGTAAAATTGGCAGAATTTGTGGGATTGGTAGAATTGTCTGGATTGACTGAATTGTTATATTATAAGAATTATCGGAATTGGTAGAATTGGCATGATTGGTAAGATTGGCAGAATTGGTAGAATTGGCAGGATTGAGAGAATTGTTATTTTAGGAGAATTATCGGAATTGGCAGAATTGGTAAGATTGGCAGAATTGGTGGGATTGGCAGCATTGACACAATTGTTATATTAGCAGAATTATCGGAATTGGCAGGATTGGTAAGATTGGCAGAATTGGTGGGATTGGTTGAATTGGCAAGATTGACAGAATTGTTATATTAGCAGAATTATCGGAATGGGCAGGATTGGTAAGATTGGCTGAATTGGTGGGATTGGTTGAATTGGCAGGATTGACAGAATTGTTATATTAGCAGAATTATCTTTATTGGCAGAATTGTCAGGATTAATAAGATTGGCAGAATTGGTGGGATTGGTAGATTGTCAGAATTGTTGTATTGTTGTATTATCAGAATTATTGGAATTGGCAGAACTGCAAAAGCATTGGCCCAAATGCCTTCTTGTTTAAGAATATCTGCCACCCGTCTCTGAGGTCCTTTAAAAGATTAGGGGACTACCTTTTAAACTACCCTTCCCACCTGACTAAATGGTATAAAAGAATAAAACAATGGATCTCCTTTTGTTGAAACACTTATAAACAATCTCGTCATCATTTTGGTTCCTATTCACTCTTCGTCGACCTTTCTTATTATTCCTTTCCTTTAAGAGTTACAACCCAAAGGCTGTGGCCATACTGGAGCATCATCATTTAAAGAAACTGGCATTCCATTGTTTACGACAATGAGTGATCCAGTTGATCCAATCAATGGAACAGCCTGCTCATGAGATTAACATGCAGGTGGCCGAGTACTCCACAGACATGTGTACTCTTACTGGTGTGACACAAAATATGACAAAGCTGACCCTTTCAATTACAACTCATTTTTGCAAGTTAACCGGACTGGAACAATAGGGAATGAGGGATTTTTCTCAAGGATACAATGCAGATGGCACAAATGAGGTTGTACCATGTGATTCAAAGGGTTGCTCTTGTCACATTCCATGTCATGCTGAATCTCTTGGAGAACTATGTTAAGCACATGCATGCCTGTGGAGTACTCAGCCACTTGCACATCAATTTCACGAGCAGGTTGTTCTGTTGATTGGATGAACTGGAACTCTCAACGTTGCAATCAATGGAATGCAGGTTCAATACTGAGCAGGCACACAATCTGTTGCTCTGGTCTCGTGACTCCTCTTCTGCTGGATGGGATAGCCATAACTGGATTGATATCTCTAGTGTACTCTGCATACTCATGTGGTACCATGTAAAAGCACCCATGTGGTGCCACTAAAAATGCCCGTATGGAACCATGTAGAAGTACCTGAGCAGTGCCATGTAAAAGACACCCAGCATGCTCTGTGAAGTGGTTGACATTAGGAAGGGCATCTCGCCATAGAAACCCTGCCAAATCAGACTGGGGTCTGGTGCAGCTCCCTAGATTACCATCTCTGGTCAAACCATCCAACCTATGCCAGCATGAGCAACGGACATTAAACGATGATGATGATGATGATGATGGTGCCCTCTATAGAGAGGGACTCTGGTGACATACAACATATGAGTGCACTGAGCTTCAAGTGACTTGGATATGATGTATGGGTAGGATAAACCTAACCTGTTTCATGAAGGACCATCTTTAGAAAATCTACAGAAAAGTGTGTCATATGGTAATGTTATGGTTGAGTATGAGTGTGAGAGGAAGAAGATCTTCTGGTGAAAGTTGAATGCATGTGGGTTTCTCTCATCGCTTGTCACCAAGAACACAGGTTTCCTGTTAGTTTGCTTCACAACCAAGAGAGGTGACTAATGCTGTGACAAATCACTCGTCACCTCAGCTTCTAATTTCCTCCTCTGCATTAATTACTTGTTTACTCTTATCTCATGGCTACACATTTCCATGACACAAATATATACTTCTCGCTCCCGCATCTCCTTCGCATACTGTTTCATTAACATGTAAGCACGCACACACACTCTCTACAAGCAAGCCAACACGGGAGCTACTATGCAGTCACTAAATTGCTAGAAATAGTAGCTAAATCTCCCTTACGTAACACCCAACCTAACATCTTAAATAAGGACAGTACATTTTAAACCATATACAGGATTCATTTAATATACATAGTCTCCAGTAACCAGTCAGCAAAGGAGCCTCTGTGTGGTCATTTAACTTGCTAGAAATAGTGGTTGAATCTCCCTAAAATAACACCAAACCATTTTAAATGAGGAATGGGCATGTTAGGTAATATAGACCTTGATACCCTGAGGCAGGGGACTGACGGAGTTATAACAATGTCTGACGGAATGACTTGGAGGATTTATTCTAATTGTTGGCACTCTGAGTAATTTTTCCCCAACATGATTCTAATTAAATCATCAAAATGTATGAGGAAATAAAGTCAAGATGTATATGAAATATCAGCCCCCACCCACCAGTTTTTCATGCTAAATTCTGATCTACATTATCTGAAAAGTATTTGGAGAATATTTCATTAAACAAATACTCGTTTTTTTCTGAAAGTTATGAGGAAACAAATTGAGGCCGTGTGAATTATCTGAAAATGTTCTCCCTCTTCTCTTTAAAAAAAGATTTCACAACAAATTTCAATATAATTATAATCTACGCCATCTGAAATGTTCTTGTTGAAAATTTCAAGAAATCCCTATTTTTCAGAAAGTTATGAGGAAACAAAATCCAAAGGGGGAAGGCACCTGTAGTTATGCTCTACAAATAAAAACCACTTCTATTTTTTTAACAACAAATATGAAAGGATTCAGGAATCAACACCATTTGACTGATACAGAATTAAGACTTATAAATGGCACAGCAATTATTTGGGTAATCTTTAATTTTCCAGAAGTATAAACAGAGATATTAAAAAATGCAATCTCACAAAGAATTAAGATGTCACAGTGAATGAAATATTCAATGATAAATGAATCCCAAAACTGCATTTTGATAATAATATATTGAAATTAGAATTTATAAAAATTTCGTAAACAATATGGTCTTTACAGTTCTATATTTAAGAGATGAGGAATTATGTACATTATTTACATTTGACGGATATTTTTCCTCATCTTGTTTGTTTTTAACACAATGTTTCTGCTGATATACCCTCCAGCCTTCATCAGGTGTCTTGGGGAAATTTCGAACCTGGGTTCTCATTCCTAAGGTAATTTTCAATGTTGTTGTTGTTGTTATTGTTATTATTATTATTATTATTATTATTATTATTATTATTATATTATTATTATTATTCAGGTCATTGCTTGGAATCAAATTTGGAATCCTGGGGTTAGTAGCCAGTGCTCTTAACCACTATGCCAAGATTCCGAGTTTGATTCCAGGCAGTGACCTGAATAATAATAATAATAATAATAATAATAATAATAATAATAATAATAATAATAATAATAATAATAATAATAATAATAATAAATAATAATAATAACAACAACAACATTGAAAAATACCTTACGAATGAGAACCCAGGTTCGAAATTTCCCCAAGACACCTGATGAAGGCTGGAGGGTATATCAGCCGAAATGTGTTAATAACAAATAAGATGAGGTCAAATACCTGTCAAATGTAAATAAGGTAAATAATGTGAATATGGATTTTAATAATTACTTCTTGTTTGGTAAAAATTACATAATTCAAACTAAGCAGCTTTCTTTAATGTAGTCTGTACATACATATGCAATGTGCTTCTTTCAGTTTCCATCTATAAAATCTATTCATATGGTTTATTCAGCCTGGAGCTATTGAAGAAGGCACTTTCCAAGTACCATGCAGTGGTATTTGAAACTGAAACTATGTGGTTGGGAAGCAATGTTCTTAACCACGCAGCCACGCCTGAGCATGTATAGAACCAGAAATGAAAATAAACAACAAAATTGTCAAAACACATTGTTTATTGGAATTGAGAGGAAACGAAACAGGAAAAGAAATTTCAACAAAACATGGATTAAATTATTCAGAGATAAGTTTGTAAACACAAGAGTCTGCATAAAACCGACTTGGCAATGTTTTGGGCCTTTTGCTGCTTGATGGACATAGGCACCAAGCTGTCTGCTCCTTGATGAGGGTGATATCCTCTCCATATTGGTGTTTTCCCTCGACTACACCTCCATCCTTGATCACCACTCACTATATTCACATCTACCCCCATTTCTAACCAATTGTTACTCTTCCCCCCTCACATTCTTATGAATCTACTCACCCACTCCTTCTCTCACTGACCCACTGTCTCTATCTCCTTTGATGCTCACCTTCTCAAACCTTGAGTATTTACTATGGAAGCCCATCACCACCATGTTTGCCTTCTTCCCACCTATTTTCACCCACCCCTCTGCTCTATTTTACTTTTGTCTTGCAAGTTATTTGGTGACTTCATGAATGCTGGTAGCAGGAAAAAAAAAAGTACCCAGGACACACTGTAAAGTGGTTGGTACTCTTTACTCTAATACTTGTTTCAGTCATTTGACTGTGGCCATGCTGGAGCACAGCCTTTAGTCGAGCAAATTGACCCCAGGACTTATTCTTTGTAAGCCTAGTACTTATTCTATCAGTCTCTTTTGTCAAACCACTAAGTTATGGGGACGTAAACACACCAGAAACGGTTGTTAAGCGATATTGGGGGGACAAACACAGACACACAAACATATACACACACCACATATATACGACAGGCTTCTTTCAGTTTCCATCTACCAAATCTACTCCCAAGGCTATGGTAGAAGACACTTGCCCAAGGTGCCACGCAGTGGGACTGAACCCGGAACCATGTGGTTCGTAAGCAAGCTGCTTGCCACACAGCCACTCCTATGCCTAAGAAGGAAGGAAGGGTATCCACCCGTAAAAATTGTTCCAGCAAAGCTGACACTTGGAGGTTGGTGTGGCCCTGTGGCTCAGTGGGTCCTGTGAAATTGTCCAACCCATGCCAGCATAGAAAATAGAAGTTAAATGATGCTGATGCTGCCACCGATGACGACAGCAACGACGAGGATGTTTTTGAGTTCTTTGGCAATCGTAAGATGGTAAGAATGACTTCAGGTGATGCTTAGTAGTATCCCATGGTGTGCTGCCAAAGAATTATGTCTGTGATGCTGGAGGAAACTTAATTTAGCACCAAATGAAGTGAGGTGTTGGTTCTCATTTCATTTTCCTTTTTTTCTGTTGCGGATGTTTGCCATTTTGGCTTTGCATACTTATAATATTTTTTAATGTTGAGATTCTTCAGTTGTTGCGCAATTTCCAAAGCTGCAGTTCCTCTTCAAATGCAGACAGCAAATGCATTTCCTTGTGTTACACATTCTTCAAAGTCAGGCTGTCAAGATATATTAAGGCTGCAAATTGTGTTCAACATCAGGGTTAATAATTCTAATGAATATAAACAGGTGTGAGCAGGTGTACATTGTTTCATCTTTTACCTTTCCCTTGCTTCAGACATTGGACTACGACCATGCTGGGGCACTACCTTCAAGGGTACCTATTTTCAAACCTGATACTTATGCAGACACAGTTACCTCTCCTGACGGTAGCTGTCTAAATAGCTCACCACTAGGTGGTGCAACATGTAACTCTGAGGTTCTGGCTCTTGGTCCTTTCTCTTTGTCATCCCAACAGCAGCATATGAGGACGTGACCTCGCTAGCCCTTGCATGATGCACACAACAGCTAACAGACATTGGAGCAGCTATGACATAGAATACACAGAAGCCGAACATGGCCTTCACTTGTAAACACTTTCCATGGTATATATTTGTGATGTAGAGTAAAAGCATTTAAAAGCTACATCTTGGTTCCATAAATACATTGTACAGTATCCTTTCTTTGAATGGCATCTATTCCAGCCTTCTGAATGGAGTCGTCATTAGATGGTTTCACCACGTGAGACCACAACCATCTATAATGGTGACCCCAGCGAGCTGGCAAACACGTTAGCATGCGGGGCGCAATGCTTAGCAGTATTTCGTCTGCCGCTACGTTCTGTGTTCAAAATTCCGCCGAGGTAGACTTTGCCTTTCATCCTTTCGGGGTCGATAAATAAAGTACCAGTTTCGCACTGGGGTCGATGTAATCGACTGAATCGCTTTGTCTGTCCTTGTTTGTCCCCTCTATGTTTAACCCCTTGTGGGCAATAAAGAAATATATAATGGTGACCCTGTTGTGATTTGAACATGCAGCCTTTTTGCCAAACCATTAAGAAATGAATACTGGTTGTCAAGTGCTGGTATGGTGGTGGTGGGGAGACACAAACACTAAGGCATGCATGCACACACACACACATATACAACAGGCTTCCACATAGTTTCCATTTCCCAAATACACTCACAAGGTCAGGCTGAGACTATAGTAGAAGACATTCACTCCAGGTGCTGCACCATGGAATTGAACCTGAGACTATGTGCTTGCATAGCAAACTTTTTAACCACAATGCCATGCCAATAAATATTGGATTCAGCCATGCTGGAGCACTGCCTTGAGTGGGGTTTTTTCTTTAGTCAAATGAAGTGGGTTTTTTCTTGAGCCTGGTACATATTCTGTTGGTCTCTGATGCTGAAACTTGAAGTTAAAGGTGCAAAGGGATGTAAACGGACCAACACTAGTTGTCAGACGAAAGTGGGGGACAAACACACACACACAATGGACTTTTGTTAATTTCTGTCTACCATATCCACTCACAAGACAAAACCCTTTCGAATGAGCAACACCGATTCCACAGCTCCATGCTTTGAAATGACTAAACAAGAACTGCTACTGGAACTTACCATTTACAGGAAACTTTTTTACCACTTCCATCCACCATTTTCCTCGAATAATGGAACTGCAACTACAATACTTTTATATATCTTATTTCTACTTTCATTTTCTTAATTCCCTCTATATTCCCTATCTCCTCCTTTTACACAATAATTCAAACTCAAATATTTTCTCACACCGTCTCTAATGAAGGGATATCCATAATATCCTAGAAACAGCTGTAGGACTATTTCATTATAAATGTCCTGAGAGCTCCTCACAGCCTTGGATTTGTTATCTCATTTGGTCTAACATCATCATCATCATTTAACGTCCGCTTTCCACGTTAAATGATGATGATGATGATGATGATGTTAGACTAAATGAGATAACAAATTTAAGGCTAACATATATATATATATACACATGACAGGCTTCTTTCTGTTTCCGTCTACCAAATCCACTCACAAGGCTTTGGTCGGCCCAAGGCTATAGAAGACACTTGCCCAAGGTGCCATGCAGTGGGACTGAACCTGGAACCATGTGGCAAGCTTCATACCACACAGCTATACTTGCTTACATTTCTACAATACATAAAATATTTTTAACAATTTTTTAATAATATTTAATTATAAAGCTATAACAAGATTTTTAACACCCTGAATGGCTATGAGGGTCCACCTGTGTAGAACAAGCATCAAAGGGGTCGATAGGTAGGAAAACGGTCGAGAACCTCTTGCTTGGAACATCTAATCTGTAGTCTCATAGGAGCTCCTTATTATTTTGATGGTGGCTAAATCACTGACAGTAGCTACTGCTGTTGCTTAGAATAAGTCACAAGGAGCCTGCTCCTTGGCTGAATGGCCGAGGGTTAAAATATGGTCTCTGTTGATGTTATGTCAACAACTAGGCCATGCTCAATGACCTCTCATTGTCTTTTTACATATATTTCTTCAACTGGCAGAATAGAGTCTGAGAGGAAGGTCAAGATGTGTCAAGCTGATATTTTTTGATTGGTCAAGAAATGTTGGAAGATGCAAAAGAAAATTATTTTATTCTTTCTGAGTAAAAACTAAAATAGAACCAACATGAATTGATGAAAATGTTAATTTCCTCCTGTGAGTGAATCTAAATGATGAGGATCAAACGACGGATAAAGATGGATAAAAAATTTTCCATTACAGAAGATTGATTGAATTCAAAAAAAGAGCAATTTTTCCAGAAGCTTCTTTTACCAGACTCTGTAGAAGTTTTTTTAATGATGTTGAAGGTAATATTTTCACTATTGCAGACATTCTGGAAGGCAAAAAAGCCATTGGTGTGTTGTTTTTCCCTTTTAGCTTTAGATGAGGGGCTTTCAACCAAGGTCCCTATGACTTTGGGGTCCATATGCGATTTTATATGCTTATATTTCTACAATATAAAAAAATATTTCAACAATTTTTTACAATTTCTAATAATATTTAATTAATTATAAAGGCATTCCTTCGATATAACTCGACAAAATCAAAACATTTCAGTTTGGGTGTTTCCGTGGGTTGTGGAATATAGATATAATGAAATTATGCCAGCAATGTCTCATTTTAAACTTGAAGAAAAAAGGCCTTGCACATTTGTTCTTACCTGTTTCATGTTTGTATGTAAAATCCGCAAATTCCCAAGCAGAAAACAGAATCGAAAACTGTCGTTTGCTTCCATGGAAATATCCCAAAATGAAATGTTCTGATTTTGTTGAGTTATATGGAAGGATTGCCAATTATAAAAGTAGAATGGGATTTTTAAACATCAATTAGGTATGAGAGTGGACCTGAGTGAAATAGGAATGAAAAGAGTTCAGTCCCATATTTAAGAGATGAGGAATTATGTACATTACTTACATTTGACGGATATTTGTCCTCATCCAGCCTTCATCTAGGGGAAATTTCAAACCTGGTTCGAAATTTCCCCAAGACATCTGATGAAGAGTGGGAGTGGGGGGGGGGTATATCAGCCGAAATGTGTTAACAAGAAACAAGATGAAGACAAATATCCGTCAAATGTAAATAACAAAGAGTTCATAGGGAAAAAAATGGTTGAGAAACACAGCTTGAGATCAACCCTCAATTTGATTATAGGGGGTGACCTATGATCAAAGGTATTCAAGGTGCTGACAACCTGCTTTTTCCCATTTTAAGGGGATATCTGGGACTATACAACTTTGTGTGTATGTTATTTCTTAAGGGGGGGGGGAGGGTGTGATTTGAGGGGCATTTAGTTGCATTTACCAGGAGCTTAACTGACAAAGTAGAGGGTTATACTTTGGTTAAAAGGCTGTTTTTTTTAAAAAGATACTAGGGTGTGATTTGAGGGAGACTTGATTGCTATTTCTGGTAATGAGAGAGCCACATAGTGACAAAGAAATTTTGCTAAATTCTTTATTATTTTCAAAATTAATTGAAACAGAAGAAATATATTCCAACAGAAATATGGTAACAGAAGGGTTTAGATCAGTGGTCCTCAAACTTTACGAAAGATTTTGTGTGTTGATCCCCTTACAGATTTTTTGATGATTTGTCGTCCCCTATAAAATGCAGGATAATCAACAAGGAAAATATGACATCCATTCATGTCCCGTAATTTCCTGACTATGAACCACACTTGTGCTAAAAATAAAAACCAAATCTCCCTTGAATAGCACCAAACCATTGGGATACAATAAATGCACGTGAAAATATGGGGAATCAGTTGATGAATTGGTTACAAGAGAAATTAGAAATGAAAAATACCGACAGCACATGCATGACCAACCGTTATACCTGCATGTTTGTCTATTGGCCAATCACACTTGATGTACAAGTGTGATTAGCAAATGAGTTTTGTAGGAAGGACGTGGGTTTTTGAGGCCAACGACAAAAAGGGATGATAGCATGCGAAAAATTGAAAGTCTTGAAATTTTAAAATTTAACTGTCTCAAGCCATCCTGTTTTCACAATACTTCAGCATCCTTTTGCGGTCCCCCTTGGACCCCAGTTTGAGAACCACTGGTTTAGATGGTTTGGTGCTATTCAAGGGAGATTTGGTTTTTATTTTTAGCACAATAAGTAATCACGTAGATACTCCCTCATTGGCTTGAAAATATAAAACAGGGAGTGTTACTGATTTCTAAAACAAGAGTAAAAGGCATTTTTTGGTGGGGCCCGGAACTGTTGATTAGACTGAACTGAGTTGGAATTGACCTCAGAATGTAAAAGAACATGGCTGACTCCCCCTGACACTCCAGACTTCCTTCTTGAAATGTGAAAGAGGATTCTACAATATTGGTAGACATCCACTCAAAAAGAGTCAGAAAATCCACTTGAAATATAAAAAACAAATGAATTTGTGGGTTACGTGGTGCACAAAAGCATGTTTTTAATCTTCTTGATGACTCTGCTTATTTTGTCATTCCACTTGATGGAACTGCTGTGTAATTTCCCCAAATCACATCCAAGTTAAAAAGAAAATAAAGAACAGTTTAATCCTGGATGTATGGAAAGACAGGATGGTCACAGGTGGAATGGCTTTAATTGTGGTTCTAGTCAGCCAGGGTTGGTCTGAGGCCGGTGACATGCCTGTGCCGGTGACACGTCCGTGCCGGTGACACGTGTAAATCACCGTCCGAACGTGGCAGATGCCAGCGCCGTCTGACTGGCGTCCGTGTCGGTGACACGTAAAAGCACCAACCGATTATGGCTGTTTGCCAGCCTGCTCTGGCCCCCGTGCCAGTGGCACGTAAAAAACACCAACTACACTCACGGAGTGGTTGGCGTTAAGAAGGACATCTAGCTGTAGAAACTCTGCCAGATCAGACTAGAGCCTGGTACCAGACCCCAGTCAAATCGTCCAACCCATGCTAGCATGGAAAACGGACGTCAAATGATGATGATGATGATCTACCACCTGCTTACTTGCATTTCTGTTCTGCATGAACGCACGCAAGCACACTCATGCATGCTTATACAAACTCCTTCCACCTCATCTTCTTCGTCTCTAGCTTTATAAAGCTGCCACTTATGAAGTCATTTCCAGTCATTTCAGGTCAGCAAAATCACTGACGTAAACTGTGTCCTGCTGAGCCTCTCAAATTCTCAAATACCACATCTCTGAACCAGTTCTATCCTCTTCAAGCGAGTCTTAGGTAAATGTGACTCTATGGAATCTACAGAAGAGACATTATCATCATCATCATCATCATTTAACGTCCACTTTCCATGCTATTTTGGGTTGGACGGTTTGACTGTGGGCTGGCGAACCAGATGGCTGCACCAGGCTCCAATCTTGATCTGGCAGAGTTTCTACAGCTGGATGCCCTTCCTAGCGCCAACCACTTCGAGAGCGTAGTGGGTGGTTTTACATGCCACTGGCACGAGGGCCAGTGAGGCAGTACTGGCAATGGCCACGCTCAAATGGTGCTTTTTACATGCCACCGGCATGGAAGCCAGTTTGTTGCTCTGGATGGTACTCTTAGCACTGTGGAACAGAAACTTTTTTGGTTTCCTTTTAATTGCTTTCAGAGATTTAATTACCAGGCAAGTGATTTCATCTGTGACTTTGTATTCAAAGCTAAAAACAATCACAGCATGACAGACACTAATTAGCCATCTATAATCACACGACTGTTGACTTCACTTAAATATTCATTATTTGGTGCCAAAATTTCTGTCACACTGACTGTGGCCTGGTCATGAGTGCAAGAAGACAATTTGTCTAAAGCCCCCAGCACACTCTGTAAAGTGGTTGGCATTAGGAAGGGCATCCAGCCATAGAAACCAGGCCATAACAGACAGTTGGACAGCTCGCTGCTAGCCAGCTCCAGGCCAAATGGTCCAACCCATATTAGCATGGAGAGCCAACATTAAATGAAGATGATGATGGGATGCAAACGCCGGTCCAAAATGTTTTACAATTAGGGTTAATTCTTCAATATGAAGAGGGGAATATGATGAATAAAATCATAATTAACTGATCCACCTGTATTTTCTTTTACCCAAAGCCAGGGAGTTTCCAATACCCCTTCGTATAAGTATGCATGTGTATATGTGTGTATGTATGTGTGTGTGTATGTGTGTGTGTGTGGAGAGAGTGAAATTACAATGAAGTAGACAGCAGATGTAGTAATTTGTTATAGATTAGCCCCTTGGACCTACACTGGTTGAGTAAACTTATAATCGAAGCCATTCCATCTGTGACCATCTATCTAAGACCACATTGTACAATATCTTTTATTTGATGACGGATTAATTTCCCAGCTACGTTCAGCACCTCACAAGTGACTCATAAACGTAGAGGATTTGGCCATTGTTGTGGAGATGTGATGGATAAGATTTGACAATATTGGTTGACATCCACTTGAAAAATATAATGCAAATGACGTTGTTGGTTACGTGGTGCCCCAAAGTATTCCTTATCTTCATAATGACCATCCAATAAGAATTTCAGGAGTGGTGATGATGGAGATGGAAATGGGATGGCCCAGTTGGAAACTGGAAATTTATCTAAGTTTTATAAGTAATGTTCTTCATACAATTGCTGTAGAAAGGATTTAAGATGAGGATGTTGTACAATAATGGATTTATGTGAGGTGGGATGGGCAGATCAAGTGATGTAATAGGAACTGTGATGGTTTTAAAGACAAGAAAGAGGTCAAGTGTGTTGACCATGGATATGAAAAATCGGGACAGACCAACTTGTCATCAACAACACAATATTAAAATCTTCACAATTCTACAAATGATTAGCTAATCAATTTCTGATGAATTTTCATGCCAACACCATGTTTTTCATGCAATTAACTCACAAAGCTATTGTTCAGAGTGAAATATTTTAACCTTCAAATTCCTCCAAATCTATTCAAGGCTCAAATACATTCCATGCTACTGCAGAATGAGACAATTAGGAGCAGCTGTTTTGGCATTGGCAATTTGGCATGGCTGATGGGACATTTGGCCTGTTCTGGCGACACTGCTTTTTAGCACTGGAGGCAAACACACACATAATCATGCATGTGCACATGGAAAGCAATTAAGGGTATGAAGACAGGGATACATGAAGGAGTCATACCCAATGACTGGTGTAGCAGCACCATAGTCAACTGCTACAAAGGTAAAGGTGATGCTTTAGATACAAATAACTACAGAGGTATCAAGCTGTTGGATCAGGTAATGAAGGTCACAGAGAGGGTCATAGCTCAACTAATTAGGGAGAGAGTCAGTTTGGGTTTGTGCCAAGGAAAAGCACCACTGATGCTATATTTCTGGTAAGACAGCTGTAGGAGAAATACCTAGCCAAAGATAAACCCCTGTACCTGGCTTTTGTTGACATGGAGAAAGCCTTTGACAGGGTCCCCGATCCCTTATCTAGTGGTCAATGAGGAAACTAGGGATAGATGAATGATTAGTGAGATCTGTGCAAGCCATGTACAGGGACACTGTCAGTAAGGTGAGGGTTGGCAACAAGTACAGTGAAGAATTCCGGGTAGAGGTTGTGGTCCACCAGAGTTCAGTCCTTAGCCACCTCCTATTTATCATAGTCCTCCAGGCAATAACGGAGGAATTCAAGACAAGATGCCCTTGGGAGCTCCTCTATGCTGATGACCTTGCTCTAATTGCTGAGTCACTATCAGAACTAGAGGAGAAGTTTCAGGTGTGGAAGCAAGGATTAGAATTGAAGAACCTTAGAGTCAACCTAGCTAAAACAAGAGTCCTAATAAATAGGAAGGTAGACAAACCATAAATCTCTTCAAGTAGATGGCCCTGCTCAATCTGTAGTAGAGGCGTAGGTAGAAACTCTGTAAGATGTACCCAGTGTAAGCTATGGACACATAAGAGGTACAGCAATATCAAAGGAAGGCTAACTGGGAAGATAGTTTTTGTATGTGGCAGATGCTCGGTGCAATAAACACTGAAAATGTGCAGAGAACAACTTCCACCACATTCCAGGGAGAAAAACTAGAAATAGTTGATAGCTTCCGTGACCTAAGTGACCAAGTCAGTAGTGGAGGAGGGTGCGCTGAAAGTGTAGCTGCTAGAATAAGAATAGCTTGGGCAAAGTTCAGAGAGCTCTTACCTCTGCTGGTGACAAAAGGCCTCTCCCTCAGAGTAAAAGGTAGACTGTATGATGCGTGTGTACGAACAGCCATGCTACATGCTGAGGACAGGTGTAAGCTTGCAAGGAATGAAGCCAGTATGCACTGCTGGATGTGTAATATCAGTGTGCATACTCGACAGAATGTAAGTACCTTGAGAGAAAAGTTGGACCTAAGAAGCATCAGTTGTGGTGTGCAAGAGAGACGTTTGCACTGGTATGGTCATGTGACGAGAATGGCTGAAGATAGTTGTGTGAAAAAGTGTCACACCCTAGTGGTTGAGGGAACCTGTGGAAGAGGCAGACCCAGGAAAACCTGGGATGAAGTGGTGAAGGACGACCTTCGAACATTGGGCCTCACCGAGGCAATGATTAGTGACCGAGACCTTTAGAAATATGCTGTGCTTGAGAAGACCTGGCAAGCCAAATGAGACCATGACCCGTGCCCTATGCCAGGGGTGTAACCAGCCTACTTATGCATTTCTTGCAAAGACCTGTTGTGGCAAGTGAAATCACAATCAAAATCAAATTCGCTGACGTGGCCAATGACAGCACCACCTGGCTTGTATCCGTGGCAGTGGAATGTTAAAAGCACCATCCGAGAGTGATGTTGTCAGGGCTGCTGTCTAGCTCCTGTGCCGGTGGCACATAAAAAGCACCATTTCAGCATGGCTTTTGCCAGTGCCGCCTGACTGGTTCTCGTGCTGGTGGTACATAAAAAGCACCCACTACACTCTCAGAGTGGTTGGCATTAAGAAGGGCATTCAGCTGTAGAAACTCTGCCAGATCAGATTGGAGCCTGTTGTGTGTGTGTGTGTGTGTATGGGGGGGGGGGGTTAATGAGAGAGTTGTTGGAGTTGCTAATTAGTTTGTAGAGTATTTTGATATTTGTACAGAGAAGCTTATTTTGCAAGCAAATGTTTGTCCTTTACTTGTTTCAGTAGCTAGGCTGTGGCCATGCTGGGGTCCCACCTTGAAGGGTTTTACTCAAACAACTTGACCCCAGTAATAAATTTCTGAGCGAGTTATAAACAGTAGCTGCACGACACCGTGAAGTATATTTGCCACATAAATGTAACTGACCCTTAAGGGTCAATGCTATTGTAGCTTGTAGCCCTATGACTTCCCTTTGCAAATACTGATAGGACACAGAACATGTGTCAATAGCCAGCTGGAGGAGATGTCTTTCTGGGGCTACAAGCTACAGTAGCATTGACCCTTAAGGGTTAGCCACATTTAGGTGGCAAATATACTTCACAACTTGATCCCAGTACTTATTTATTTAAAGTCCGGGACTTATCCTATTAGTCTCTTATACCAAACTGCTAAGTTACACGGATATAAACAAACCAACACTGGTTGTCCAGCAGTGATGGGGAATAACACAAACACACACATATGATGGGCTTCCACATAGTTCCCATCTACCAAATTCAACCACCAGGCATTGGTTGGTCCAGGGCAATAATAGAACACACCTGTAGAAGGTAGCACACAGTGGGACTGATTCCCAAACCACGGGGTTGCAAGGCAACCTTCTTAACCCCACAGCCATGCCTGTGTCTTGAAGAATCCTTAAATTCTTTATGTTGTATTTGTGCAGTTTCCATCTGGGTGTGAAGAGCTGAAATTCTTTGATTCTTAGTTTTCTTCTTTTATAATTATGCTTTGTGGATCTGTGGTTCTGGAACAGAAGATAACGGTAAATGTTTGTTACGTCTTGTGCATGTGAGTGGATGTTGACTTAGGGAGGTTTCAACTAAACACCAGTTCCATCAACCTCTCCAGTCTTTGGAAACTTGCAGATGTCTGCTCTTCCTCCTGTAATTTGCTAAAAGAAAATCAAAGTTTCAGCAAGTGAATCCAATGGTGGGTGGTGGGCATATTTTATAACAGTTCTACAAGTGGTTAATGTTGAATATAGCAGCCATGCAATATTATTGTCTTTCTCTTGAAGGAAAACTTTCATTTCCACTGAGGAGGTCTCACAAGGCTGAAATATGTCTGAAATTATCTTCTCTGCTTGCTGAAAGGCTTTCAACCATTGGAGTGTGGCCATGCTAGGGCACTACCTTGAGGGGCTTTAATAAAACAAATTGGCCCCAGAAATTATCATTTTATTTCAGGTATTTATTCTATAGGTCTTACTTACTGCATAGTTAAGCTATGGAGACATAAACAAACCAGCACGGGTTGTCAAGTGATGGCGGGGCATAAATGCACACACAAACTCAGTAAGGCTGTGTGGTCTAATGGTCAAGGTATTTTTCAATGTTGTCGTTGTTATTATTATTAATATTATTATTATTATTATTATTCAGGAATCGAACTCGGAATCTTGGGCATACAGCATAGTGGTTAAGAGCGTGGGCTACTAACCCCAAGATTCTGAGTTCAATTCCAGGCAGTGACCTAAATAATAATAATGATGATAATAATAATAATAATAATGATGATAATAATAATAATGATAATAATAATAATAATAATGATGATAATAATAATAATGATAATAATAATAATAATAATAATGATAATAATAATAATAATAATAATAATAATAATAATAATAATAATAATAATAATAATAATAATAATAATAATAATAATAACAACAATAATAATAATAATATCGAAAAATACCTTAGGAATGAGAACCCAGGTTTGAAATTTCCCCAAGACACCTGATGAAGGCTGGAAGGTATATCAGCCGAAAATTTGTGTTAACAACAAACAAGATGAGACAAATATCTGTCAAATGTAAATAATGTAAATAACATAAATAATGTAGTTAATGCAATGTTCTGAGAATGAGGCATCTGAATTTGCAGCATGAGCAAAGTTGTCTGCCCCTGTGCTGCGCTGATGTCCATGTTTGACTTCTTCAATAAAGTCTTAATTTATATGACAATAGCACATTGCTGTTATTATGATATAAAGACAGGAATAAATCGTAAAATAGAAGCAAGATGGCAACTTTGGTGCTGCAGCTGTGCAATATCTGTTATGTATGTTTATAGCTTTTATCTTTCACTGGATTCAGTCATTGGACTGCAGCCAAGCTGGGTCTCAGCCTTGAAAGGTGTCAAACAAGCTGACATTGAGATTTAATTTGCTTAAGTCTGGTTAGTCTGGTACTAATCCTATTGGTCCCTTTGGCTGACCTGCAAAGTTACGGGGAGATAAACAAACTAACACTGGCTGTTAAGTGGTAAGGAGGAGTGGACAAACACAAAGACACACACACACACATATATATGTATGTATGTCTGTCTGTATGAATATATGTATATATATATATATATATATGCATTGGCTCCTGTGCCAGTGGCATGTAAAAAGCACCCTCTACACTCTCAGACTGGTTGGCATAAGGAAGGGCATCCAGCTGTAGAAACATTCCCAGATCAGAGTGGAGCCTGGTGCGGCCGCTGGCTGTCCAGCCCTCAGTCAAACTGGCCAACACTCACGGAGTGGTTGGCGTTAGGAAGGGCATCCAGCCGTAGAAACACTGCCAGATTTGACTGGGCCTGATGAAGCCTTCTGGCTTCACAGACCCCAGTAGAACCGTCCAACCCATGCTAGCATGGAAAACGGACGCTAAACGACGATGATGATGATGATGATATATATATATATATATATATATATATATATAATATATATATATATATATGTATACATATATATATACATATATGTATATATACATAGTAAAAGTGTATATACATAATAAAAGAAGAAAAATGCACACATTTTACATAGATTTAATATATTTTAAATAAAAGAGTATTGTGGTCGTTGACTGGTTTCGCTTTCACTAATCATAATGTTGAAATGTGTGTGATTTCATATTTTCTTAAATTTTTTTAGTCCAAATTTTTTTATGAGAGCTTGTGAAGGAATCAACAAGGGGAGGTAATTGGTGATAGTTATTATTCATGAGCTGAAGTGGTGAGGTGAAACAGGTACAGGGATGGCTAAGTGATCCTGAATTAGAATATATACTGATACCGAAGTTGGTTATGCATCCATATATATATATAGAGAGAGAGAAGGAGAGAGGGAGAGATGTTTGTATGTATATATTCTTTTACTTGTTTCAGTCATTTCACTGCGGCCATGCTGGAGCACTGCCTTTAGTCAAGCAAATCGATCCCAGGACTTATTCTTTGAAAGCCTAGTACTTATTCTATCGGTCATTTTTGCCGAACCGCTAAGTTACAGGGAAGTAAACACACCAATATCGGTTGTCAAGCGATGGTGGGGGGACAAACACAGACACACAAACATATATACGACAGGCTTCTTTTAGTTTCCGTCTACCAAATCCACTCACAAGGCTTTGGTAGGCCTGAAGCTATAGTAGAAGACACTTGCCCAAGGTGCCACGCAGTGGGACTGAACCCGGAACCATGTGGTTGGGAAGCAAGCTACTTACCACACAGCCACTCCTGTGCCTATGTATATTTATAAAGAAATGCTTGTTGCCATGTCAATATGGCTGTTCCGTACGGAACAACGTTACTACTCTTTGTTAATCCCAGGTGACCACCTCCTCCAGCTGGTTAACGATACAACCTGTGTCCGATATATTTTGATATATATATCAGACACAGACTGCGTTCTACAGTTCTATATTTAAGAGATGAGGAATTATGTACAATTATGTCCTCACCTTGTTTGTTGTTAACACATTTCATCTGTTATACCCACGCGCATATGACATAGTGGTTAAGAGCGCGGGCTACTCATCACAAGATTCTGAGTTCGATTCCAAGCTGTGACCTGAATAATAACAACAACAACATTGAAAAATACATTAGGAATGAGAACCCAGGTTCGAAATTTCCCCAAGACACCTGATGAAGGCTGGAGGGTATATCAGCTGAAATGTTGTGTTAACAACAAACAAGATGAGGACAAATATCCGTCAAATGTAAATAATATACAGGCTGTGTTGTTAACCAGCAGGAGAAGTTCTCCTGGGGTTAAAAAGGAAAAAGTAATGTTGTTCTGTACGGAACAGCCATGTTGAAATGGCAACAAACATTACATTCCAGTAGAATTTCTACCCTGAACACTACAGATTTTTCCTGCAATCGGACCTGGACACAATTCCAGCAATGGATCACGGACTGGCAACTGAAGCTGGCTGTGGACAAATGTACCACCAGGCATTTTGGGAGGAAAAACCCAGTGTCCACATACTCCGTCCACAACACTAAGTCTTCTTGTGAACGTGACCCAGGCATTACTATCAGCAGCGATTTGCGATGGACAAAGCACATCTCTCGAAATGTCACAAAGGCCGAAGGTGTCTTGGCATCACCCAGGAAAACCTTCGCCAGCTGCTCTCCAGCTATCTATTTAAGGCTGTATAATAGCTATGGTGTGGCCACACTTGGAATTTGCATCACCAGTCTGGAAACCCTATCTTGCTCTGGATATTGACCTCCTGGAAACTGTTCAGAGACGTGCAACCAAGCGAATACCCTCCATCATGCATCTACCATACTCTGAACCCCTTGCTTCCCTGGGCTTAGATACATTGAAGTTCTGACATCTGGCAACTGATTTGGTAAATATCCACAAAATTATTAACCCTCATGCCAACAACAACCTTAAGCACCTTTTTGAGCTCCATGTGTCTAACACATGTGGGCATGCCTACAAAGTCAGAAAACAGCACAGCACCTCATGACTTCCAGGAACAGTTTTTCACACTCAGTCACTGAAGCATAGAACTACCTGTATCAGTTGTTAGTTGCTGAGACATTGCATCCTTTAAAACCTGCATGCTTCCTGAAATTCATCAACACCACACCTGACATCCCTCTCTATTCCATATGCACACACACCTGTATATCACAACTCATACACTGTTCACTTTCCTGACATTTCTACATAATTCTATGTACTGTACATGCACTTTTGATGAGTTGTAGTGCACCTACCTGAGTACTATACACAATAATTACATTAATATATATATATATGGTGGGCTTCCATACAGTTTCTGTCTATGAAATCCACTCACAAGCATTGGCCAGTGTGGAGCTATAGCAGAAAAGTTTCCCAAGGTGCCATGCAGTGGAACTGAACCTGAAACCATGTGGTTACAAAGTGAGCTTCTGAACCACACAGCCCTGCTTGAACATGTTGAGAAGTCGCTTTTAGCTGATTTGTTAAGATTGCCTTCTGCTCACCTGATCCATTTGTTTTCTGTTAATAAAGCAAACAGCCTTCGTTAACAGTAAAGAAATAGGTATTTCGTCTGTCTTTGCGTTCAGAGTTCAAAGGCTGTGCCAGACTCCAGTTGGATTTGGTATGGTTTTCTATGGCTGGATGTCCTTCCTAATGCCAACCACTCCAAGAGTGTAATGGGTGTTTCTATGTGCCAATTTGTGTGACACCTATATCTGCCATGACTGCAATTTTGCTTGGCTTGATGGGTCTTCTTCTGAATCGCTTTAAAAAATCTTCAGTTTTGAAATTTAGATTAAATTGAAAGAATTCATGATAAATATTCTCCAAAGTGCTACAACTGAAATGCAAAACACTGTTCAGCCATGAACCTCTGCTCATCCTCCCCAACAGCACCCACATTAACTTTGGTCCTTGTGCAGTTTCATGTTTAGTATCTGAGCAAATAACATCAATGTAGTTTAGCAGTCTTTGTCCTCATTACATTCTAGGAGTGGTTGGTGTTAGGAAGGGCATCCAGCTGTAGAAACCATGCCAAATCAGGTAGGGGTCTGGTGCAGCCTTCCAGCTTGCCAGCCCTGGTCAAACCGTCCAACCCATGCCAGCATGGACAACAGATGTTAAATGATGATGATAATGATGATGATGATGATAATGAAAAGCCTTTTTAATCAGTTTCAGCTGTGTGAATAAGCAAAGTAAATATTTGAGGACAATTCATTGATCCATAAGGCTTACCTGTACAGCCTGGCACTGCTATGGACTTCAGTCACAAAGTGGGTTTTTTTATTGCTTATTGATATGTTATGGGAGATGGAATATATATATATATAATTTGTTCTTTTATTCTTTTACTTGTTTCAGTCAAAGACTGTGGCCAAGCTGGGGCAGTGCATTGAAGAAATTTACTTGAATGAATTTACTTCAGTACTTATTTTCTCAAATCCTTTTTACTGAACTGCTAGGTTATGGGGATGTAAACACACCAACACTGGTTGTCAAGCAGTGGTAAGGAACAAACACAGACACACACATGGTGGGTTTCCTTCAGTTTCCATCTACCAAATAGACTCACAAGACATTGATGAACACAGGGCTAAAGTAGAAACAGCCAGAACGTAGCGGCAGACGAACCACCGCCAAGCATTTCACCTGACGTGCTAACGATTCTCTCAGCTCGCCGCCTTTCTATGTACAACTATTGAGATCTAATTTGTAGTAGTCCTGGTAAAATGACAAGTAAGTCTAAAAATAGACTCTGGAGTTGTGTGACACGAAGCATCAATCAATTAAGGAAGTGTAGAGCAAAATCTCACCGTTTTAGCAAACAGGGTGTGAATGACACTGAATAGCAGATGGTGCGATTCCGTTTTCCTTTTCTGAAAAAAAAAAAACACATCACTTAATGGCGGGGAAAAAATGGTGGTGGAAGAAGTTGATCAGCTGTTGTTGAGAAAGTTCAACGTGAACAATGGTGGGTTGAAGGACATTGTTATTGCAAACTCGAAAGGATCATCACTGCTTTTGTTGTTGTTGGATTTGATAAGTAACAGCTCAAGGGTGCAAATCCCATGAGAAAGTTGAGCTTGTTGCTGTAAAAATCATTAATACTTTCTTTATTCTGCCTCAAGATTCATCATCATCATCACCGTTTTAACGTCTACTTTCCCGCGCTGGCATGGGTTGGGGGGACTTGTTGAGGAAGTTTTTCTACAGCTGGATGCTCTTCCTGTCGCCAACAGGACATGACTGGCACTTCGCCAGTAATGTCCCAGTTGATCCAATCAACAGAACAGACTCCTCTTGAAAAATTAACGTGCAAGTGACTGAGTACTCCGCAGACATGCATACCCTTAACGTAGTTTTCAGGGAGAATCAGCGTGACACAGGATATAACAAAGTAATGTGAAATGAATTGTCTTGCTCAAGGAGACAATGCGCCGCAGAGAATCGATCTCCCGACCCTACGATCGTGGATCGAATGCCTCGATAGTATATGAAATATGATACAACAGTGAGATAATACAGGAGAAAGGTGAATTAACGAAAGCAAAATCCTCCAGAATTTGAAACAATAATAAATTAACATTTCCTGAGACAAGACACCATCACTGTGGTTTCGCTAGTGTGTAATATTTACTTCGTTAGAGAATATAAGTATGACCGAAAATATTCAACGGCACAACTACAGTTTGATGCCCCACTCACTTTGTCTTTTCATGAATATTTTTAACAATACGCATGAATCCCTCACTCCCGCCCCTGCCAAATGCGGTAATTCCTGAAAAATGATATTTTTAAATGGAATTTTCTACAAATATGCTTCTGATGGTGTAAATTCTGATTATATCGAAATATGCGGGGTAAAGAATTTCGAAAACTTCACACGAGACGGGTTTTTCCTTCAGGAAAATGGGCAACTTTTCATGAAATAAATACTTTTCAGAATGTGTAGATTACGATTATATCAGAATTTAATATGAAAAAAAAAAAATTGGTGGGGTCGTAAAGATACATAACAACACTCGTCACACACACACATATATACAAAACTAGCAGTATCGCCCGGCGTTGCTCGGGTTTGTTTCGACCCTTTAGAATTGGAATTTTTGAAAAGTAAAAAATTTGCATTATGTAGCTTGTTATTCTCTTTAAGTGAACATTTTTCTGATTGAAATACACCGAAAAATGGTGACACAGCAGTCAAAAAATCGTAAAAAACAGGGATTTTCATAGGGAAAAAAAGCACCTTTTTGATGTAAATAATTTTTGGTGTTAACATGGTTCGATTTAAATTTTATCTTCTACGGAATGAAGAGCAAGTCTTCTTCTATCATACTCTCAATTTTGGTCAACTTGCGCCGCAGGGTCTCAGAGAAGATAGTGTTAGTTGAAGGCTACCAAACTTGCCACACACACAGACAACTTCAGCTTTATATATATAGATTATAGATATTGCTAAAAAATGAATAGAGAGAAGAGAAGAAAGGTGTCTCAATTGGACGGTCACCACATGTTGATATGGATATATGGGTCAGACCGATATATGTGTGTGTGACCAGCGTTTGACAACCGGGGTTTATGTCTAGCGCAACTGGCGGTTCGACAAAGAATCCGACTAAAAGATTACTGGTGTCGATCTGTTCGACTAAATCCCTTCAATGCGATGCCCCAGCATGGCCACAGTTCAATGACTGAAACAAGTAAAAGATAAATGATACCAATTTCATTTTGGTCATTAATAATATGAACGAGGATAATGTCAGATTTCTTAACGTGCAATGGTCACGACAAAATTATCAAATAGCTAAAAAAACAGCATTGACTTCTTTTCTTTCTTGAATAAATAAATACGTTAACATTTTTTCATCAATATGATCATCATTTACATATCATGTCTGCAAAATCTCATTTAAAAAAACATGCATTAAAGAAGTTAGGAGGAAACAAAATCAGAAAGGTAGGGCTGGGGCACCAAACTGTAATTATGTTGATCCAGCTGCTATCCGAACAATGAAAGATAAATTAGAAATCTTACCCTTGTTCTCCGTCGCTCACAACTTGGAATTATTATCTATCAACGAAATCAAACGCAACACACCAGCATTGTCATTGAGCACTTTGTATTTGATTTTACCGCTGAAAATAATTCGAGTTTTCACTGGAAGTAATCAGTGTGTGTATTGAGTGTTTCTTAGCCACGATAATACTTATGACCACCAAACCCGATCGTTCAGATAACTTTTGGCCACCAAATTCAAAAGAAGCTTAGCGTGTATTAACAGTGATGAGCGTGAGGCGTGCCGACCACACAGAGCGGCCACTTCGGAGGGAAGAATGGCAATTTTGAACAAGGGTGGTGTTACATTTAAAGAACGGAGCGGCCAAAACTCAGGCCATTCCAAATGGGAAACCTCGAACGTTTCCAGTAAATTTCCAAATATCAAATACGGGGAGCGAACTGCGGCATTGTCTTTAAAAATAAAATAAATGAAAGGCAACGCTTATCCAACTAATTTGTCCTCAAACAAACAGAATTGCTTTAGGTGAAGGCGCGTGGCTTAATGGTAATGGTGTTACACTCAGGATTGTAAGATTGTGGTTTCGATTCCTGAACCTGTCGATTCGTTGTGTTTTTGAGCAAAACACCTCATTCCACGTTGCCCCAGTCCACGCGGCTGACAAAAATGTGTGATCCTGCAACGGACCGGTTTCCCTTCCCGCTGGGAAATATATATGCCACAGAATCCGGTCTTATGAGCCCAAGGCTCGGGGATGACCTGTGGTCCTATTTTTTTTGTTGTTGTAAATATTTCGTTCGTCTCGAAACCGTTGAAATAAAAAACTTCCATCAACAAAAACAGAGAGAAAACGGAACGGCGGCAGTGGTTGCCATGGCAATGGCAGAGCTACTCCCCGCATTTTTCGAAGCTAGCATTTTTCGTTCAGCCGCAGATTCGAGACGAAAACATCATTTTCCGGAAGTGATAACTCTCTCTTTGCAACAAGGCGACAACTGACAAATGTCCAACAGAATAAATAAAGATATGATTCGATGAGTATGCCGCCCGTTCTCAGTTTTTAAACCCCAGTCAAGCAACATTCTAGTCCGCAGCATTTAGTTTGAATCGGAAAGAGCATCATGCTTCCCCAACACATCCACGACAGCGAATATAGGCCAGGATGGTTCCTCAAAGAGAAATTCTACGCATGGCTAAGGTGAGCGATTTTATCTGTCAACTTTGTCGTACACGTGGCATTCAGGCACACACAACACAAGAAAAACAACACTCGACCGCTTTCTTCTTACCTGTCCACCTATTTCTCACCTCACCTTTGCAACTATTTCATTAGCATTTCTCCAATTAATCAAATATTTGGCCAATTCTTTCTTTAATCTTTCACATCTTGTTTCAATTAAAACAGATATTTTATCCTATTTTCTCCCCAAATTTATTTCAGTTTAATATTTATTGATTTATAAATGAATTAACATCGAACAGTCCGTTCTTAAAATTACTTTTGAAACTTATTTAATTCACCCAAAAACTCCGTTAATCCTTTCTATAAACTAACATATGTAATTCCTTGTCTTCTTCACAATTATTTATTTACTCAATCCAAATGTTTTAGGCACGAATTAATTTAATTTTCTCAATATATTTAAATGTAGACGGCAACAATTACAATTCTTTGGATTTAAACGGGTCTTGTAAAAAAAAAACTAAAATAAAACAAAAACCCCAAAACCACAAAAACAAACTTTCAGACAACTTTTATGTAAGATTCTAAATTATTAATATTTTTATTTGCAGGTTAATATTTTCCGAAAAAACCTCAAGAAACATATTTTTGTTTCTTTTATTAAATCTGTCATTTGCATTTGTGGAATTAATTTATGGCGTGTGGACGAACAGGTTTGTTACCGTTTTTAATTTATTGTAGAAAAAAAAACCTCATCTTTTAAAATAAAGTTTGGTTCAGTAACAGAAATGTTTTGATGGGAATTAAAGTATTTCGATCTGTTATATATATATGATTTATGTCACCGTTACTTCTGTTCTATCGATTTTAAAAGGCAACATCTGTTGTGACGAATTTATTTGGAGTTGTGAAGAAGAAAAACCTAGAATTTAAACTTATAAAAAGGGAAGCATTTAATTGTGAAGATAAAATATATTCTACGGATTTACTTTATCGTTTTAAAGCTTATTTAACCTTCTATTGACTTTCTTTGATTAATTAGAGATATTAATGGTTAACCGGCAATCTTTTGATTTTATTATATTTGCGATGTTCGTTGCATTAATTGATTTTCTTATTCAATAGTTGAGAAAGTTAATTTAAATTTTGCTCAGCAGCCAAAACTAGTTCAAAGCATCTGACGAATATTGGAGGCTTGTCTTGAAATAATAATGAGAATAAGAAAAAGAAGTCTAAGATAAAATGTTTGGTAATCTTTTTTAAAGAAATATTTTGCTTAGAGCTTTTGATAATTCTAATATTTATTTCTGTAACAATATGATAATATAGTTTACTGTGATAACAGTAAATGTTCATATTTCTTTGTGGCTTTTGATAAACAACAGACATTCTTCAAGTAATACCAAACCATCGCATCCTGGATTGATTTTGAAATTGGAGCAGTTTTGTGTTTTTGCTTTCGTCTAAGATTACCGTTAAATGTTTTATGTATTTCATATGATCGCCAGTTTTGCAGTTGAATGTATTGTGTTTGCCAAGATGAATGGGTTTAGGACATTTTCTATGCGAACGGACGGAACTTGACGTTTCTTGTCTGTCTGTGAGTAACAACCACATACCAACAGACATTTATTATGTTGTTTATATCTACTGATCAATTCTGATACAATAAAAAAAATGTATTCTCCCTAAAACTATCACATCTGTCTAAGGATTTCTAAGACTACATTATCCAATGTGTATTTTCCCTTCTCAAGACGGAGTATTATTTGAATGAAGTTTGGCTTCTCTTTCTAGCAGATCTAAAGACCACGTAAAAACTCCTTCGTTGGTTTGTCGTTAATGTGAATCTTTAGATTCTGTTCTTTGTATTTTTGGTCCCAGTCTGTTGCCTTCGCCCGAAGACGTTTCCCCGTCGCAGTGGCCACGGATTGCTGTTTAACGGACACTTTGTACAGCTGTGATGGTCTTCCAAATATCTTCATCTGTTGATTTTGTTAAAATCGATTTCGCTGCTCACCTCCTTTTTGCATATTGACAGCTTATTGACTTTTAAGTTGTTATAAAAAGTTTTGGCTTAACTCTTAAATTGATTCGGGGATTATTCATTCGTTTGTTGACGTTCTCCTTCGAAAAGTTGAACTCCTAGAATATTTTATTGCTATTGACACGCAGTAGTCTGAGAGCGAGAGAGGGAATACTTAGAAATAAGCTGACCAGGGGTCGAGCGATGCTGTCCTGTATGGAAAGAGATCGCTTCTGGCGCTGTTAGAAAACTGTCACCCCATCGGTCATGACGACGAGGGTCCCAGCTGATCCGATCAACGGAACTGCCTGCTCGTGAGATTAACGTGCAAGTGGCTGAGCACTCCTCAGACACGCGTACTTTAACATAGTTCTTAAGGTGGGTGAGCGTGACACAGGATGTGAGACAAGGCTGGCCCTTTGAATCACTGATAAGCTAGCTAAATTGACTGAAGCAACGTGAAATAAATAAAGTGTCTTGCTCAAGGAGACAACGCGCCAGGTATCGAACTGACGACCTTACGATCTAAGCGACCCGGCTTTACCTGCTGTTAAAAATATGGCCAGGTGACAGTTGTGTATCTGGGAAGGCGATATTTCTTGTGTCGTGGCTAATATATGCACCGAGTATTTCTTGGCAATTTTAAGCCTCGGTGGAAATACGTCATTTCTCTAACAACTCCGTGAGATCCGTAATGGTGTCTCTATCCCACACGTGGGAAAGTATTACTGCTGGTTCACATAGAAAATATCCTAGATCACGTTCGACGAAAAGGACCACTTGAATCATTGACAAGAAGTCGTTCACCAACAAGTTCCTGTCTGGTTCCCAGCCAGAACTTACTCTGCCCCCCCTCTCTCTCTCTCTTTATTTCTTTCTCTCTCTCTCTCTCTTTCTTTCTCTCTCTCTCTCTCTCTCTACTATTGAAGTGATCTCCCTTTCTTTGGAAATGACCGGTTTTGTCCAACTCATTCATCTCGTGTCACTCATTTCACGCTCATCTCCCCTTCCTAACTCTCACTAACCCCTTGTCCCATTGCTTCATCCCATGACCATCACCTTTCACTGGAATGCCTCCTCTACCTGTGTTGTTATCAACAAAGACTGAACAGATTTATGAGCAAATGTAGGCCATCGGTGACGACCATCCCATTGTTTATGAATACAATACGAAGGGGCTGCTGAAAAGTCCCTGGCTTTGGGTGAAAGAAAATCTCTTAATTATGGTTTTATCCAACATATTCCCCCTCTCAGATTCATATACTTATTGCAGTGGCCCTTCAGTTTTTTCTGAGCCCTGTAAAAGAACTCAGAAGGCTGGGCCTCCAGCCAGGCCTTTCGAAACACCCTTTAAGCCAGGAACTTTCCAGCAACCCCTTGTATATCTTAAGACCACATTATTCAGTATGTTGTATGGTTGTTTTTAAAATACTGTGATTTGAGGGAAGCTTGGCTGTTGTTTCTACCTGTTTAAGAGACTTTACTGAGGCTACTCCATTGTCCCCTGTAGCTGTTCAAATGAGGACTTCTGAAGGTCATAGGTACAACCCCTTTCTTCAGATCAAACCTATGTCATAATCATTTAATGTCTGTTTTCCATGCTGACCTGGGTTGGATGGCTTCACAGGAGCGGGCAAGTCAACTGCATCCAGCTCTGTTATCCGTTTTGGCAGGGTTTCTCTGCCTTTCCTAATGCCAACCACTTTAAAGAGTGGACCGAATGCTTTTCATGTAGCACCAGTACCAGTGGGTTCACCAAGTAACTTGCAAGACAAAGATACCTCAGCTGGGAGAGGGAGTCGTGCTGAGGAAGATGGCTTTGTTCCAGTTGAGAAGTTAAAGAATAATTGAAGGATAAACATATCTTACTGTGGGAGGAGATACTTGGTCTCCTTAAAAGGAAAAGAGAGAAAGATAGAGAGAGACTGACAGAGTGAGAGAAATAGTGTTGGAGATGCATTGGGACATCTCTACGAGATGCAGTGAGGGGAGCATAAGTGGTACGGAGGGGGAAGTTGCATAAGAGTGTGAGGAGAGATGTTTGGAGATGGGGAGAAGTCACTGCAGCAAGTGATAGTGGGTGGGTGGGACTGTGGTAGATATGTGAGGGCTTAGAGAGAGAGTGTGGATTGGCACGTGAGGGAGAGTGGAATGGTTTGCAGCAGGTGGTAGGATGGAGGAAGAGGTGGGAAAATAGGTTGAGTAGTTTTGACAGACGACAGGTTGTTTGTGGGTGGGAAGGCATGGCTGTAAAGGACATGCCTCTATGTAAGGCCACGATTCTACTTGGCCTTCTCAAGCACAATAAATCACTCGATGTTTCAGTCTCTTGTCATCTGCTCTGTGCTTGCATAAGTCACAAAGTTTTTTAAGGGAGATGGCAGGATGCTCTTCCTGCCATCAACCCTCATCTGTTTCCAAGCAATGTAATATTTCTCCCATGGTTCTCCCAGAGAATTGGAAATGATTTTGTTTTCTATGACAGTGACACGCATTTTAAAACTATCATGTGATATTGAGTCAAGGAGTCACGTCACACGTACACCATTATCAGCATCATTGTCATCCAGTGCCAGTTCCGCATCCTTGCATGTGTTGGCCACTTTGACAGGATCCAGCAAGCTGTGCCGCTGCACTGAGCTTCGGTGCCAGCTTTGGCATGGCGCGAGGTGGGTGGCAACCTTATGCCAGAACAGAACTGGTTTGTCGCTGTAGAGGAGCTGTGTGACTCCTGATATTTTAGAAGAGAAAGCGGAAGTGATTGAATGGAGCCAGAGAGTGGTGGGAGTAGGGGATGACTGACAGTATGGAACAGCAGAATGGGAATGAGGAAACAGTAGACAGGAGAAGGGCGAAAGAGGGATGATGTTGGGTAAGTTACAGGTGTGGGTGGATAAGAGAGATGCAGAGGTAGTGCACAGGGGGGGAGGTGAGAGATGTATGATGTGGTGGGGGTGTATCATCCAGCTGTAAAAACTTCAGTCAAAACTAATGTGCCATTCGTTAATATCTGAATTCCTTCAACAATGTTGATGCTTCTGTGCTACTGTTAAGGAGCAAGTAATCTTGGCAGCATCGTTAACTTCAGGCAAAGTAAATGTTGGGATGAAGTGCTAAGCTAAGAAATGGTAAAGTTGTTAGAGAAGTGATGAATTGCTGTCTGCTACAACTCTGAGGGGAAAGATCATTGGTTAAATTCATTATCAGTTGGCATCCATACTCTATGCTGGTACGGGTTGGAAGGTTTTGACAGGATCCAATGGGCCCAAGGACTGCATTGTGCTCTACTATCAGCTTTGGCATGGTTTTCAACAGCTGGATGCCCTTCCTAATGCCCACCACTTTACAGTGTGTCCTGGGTACTTCTTTCATGCCACCATTGCTAGTGATGTCACCAAGCAGCTTGCAAGACTGTGAACCCCGACGAAGGTGGGCAACTTTATGCTAAGAGAATAAAGAGTAGAAAGGTGTAAAATATTAATAAAAGGGCCAGAGCAGAAAGGGTTTCTTGCTATAGGATGAGACAGTGAAATTGATGTAAGTAGGTGAATAATTGAATTATTGCTTAAGTCATTGAAGTTATCCTCAAAAGCTGAAACCTGGTCCAGATGCTTGCAGCAGAGTGGACTCTGTTAAAGTCACCCCAAAACAAGATGATGGATAAGTCTACCACAGTTATTTAGCTGTACAATGAAAATAGGAAGCATAAAGTATTTTGCATTGCAGGACTGTGTTTAAGAGGTTGCTGAACAAAGAGTGTAAATGGGATAGGAAACTCCTTGCAATGGAGTTTGAGATTACTGGTGCCACATAAAAAGCACCTGTGTTGATGCCATGTAAATAGCAACTGTGCTGCCCCCACAAAAAAGCCAGCGTTGAGCTAGTGCCTTGTAAGAATCACCTGAGCTGGCACCATGTAAAATGCACGCATGCTGGTGCCATGTGAAAAGCACCCAATACACTCTGTAAAGTGGTTGGCATTAGGAGGGACATTCCACCATAGAAACTACCAGAACAGGTGACTGGAGCCTGGTGCAGTTCCCTGGCTTGCCAGCTCCTTGTCAAGCCATCCAACCCATGCCAGCATGGAAAACAGACCTTAAATGATGATGGTGATGGTTCAAAGCAATTGGACTCTTGAAGCCAAAACTGCAGGGCTGAACAGCTGAAATGTTTATTGAAAACTTCAAAGGAAGTTGCTATCATTTTAATCGATAAGAATTTAGAGTAAATTTTCATTCTAAAAGGCTGTTGTTGCAAAGGTGAAAACAATGCATTGAACTTCGTTAAATGACACTAGTTACATTCATTAATGTAGTGAAATGTGCTCTAACACCTACTTCCCAATTGTTTGTAAGATGAAAACAATGCAGAGACTGGGAGGTCTTGTCTTTAAAACCAGCTGATCACATCTCTAACTTTTATTTTCCCAAACATTTCCATTGGCAGAGCTTATTGTGGTTATCTCCCTTATTCATTTTAGATTTTAAACACTCTCAAAGGGAGCTTTTGTTTATGTATTGCTTAGATAATCTCAATTAAACGAAGGTTTTTCAATTTGCTAATATTACTTAATTGGAAGGCATGTGGCATGTCACAAGATTGTGGTTTCAATACTCAGATTGGGTTGTGCATTGTTTTTTAGCAAATCACTCAGCTGTAAAATGTGTAACCCTGTGGAGGAGTGGCATCCCATCAGACAGAGAAAATGTTGCAATGTTGGTCACTGGTGCACATGAGAAACCAGCTCCAAGAGTCTCAGAACCTGAAGCAGTAACGTTCAAAATATTACTTGAGACTCGACCATGAGAAAAGTTTGCTTTGGGATGTTGGGCTGAGTATGTTCTACGTAAGATTAGTAAAGACTAATTTTCCCTCCACCCTCCCACCCCCTCCACACATACCGGAAGTTCCTATTCTTTGCCATCCCGGGGTTGCTTCCCATGAAGACTGCAAATGCTCTTTCACCATCCCTACCCCTAGTCTCGACCTATGTAAGGTAATGTTCATACAGTGCAAAATATGAAAGGCTAGTGTTATGCAGGTTGTACTGAAGGCTACTTTACTACTTCATTACTTGCACATGAATTCTGCCAAATGCGAGCTTTCTTTTCAGGTACACCGTCCCAGGGTCTCTAGAGCCCATGCCTCCCACACCCTCAGGGTTGGCACCCTCAACGTTGGCACACTGAAAGGTAGGTCTGGTGAGATAGTCAAGATGCTTGAACGGAGATGTGTGGATATATGTTGCATGCAAGAAATAAGGTGGAGAGGAGGATCAGCTAGGTTCCTCACAGGCAAGGAACGCAGGTACAAGATTTTCTGGGCAGGGAACACTAACGGAGTTGGTGGCGTGGGTATACTTATCGCTGAGAAATGGGTAGATAAAGTAATTGAGGTAATCAGAGTATGTGACAGAATACTTAAGATTAGATTAGTGCTTCATCATAGTTTAGCAACCATTATATCAGCCTATGCTCCTCAGTCGGGGCTACCCGATGGACAGAAAGACCGATTCTATGACACTCTACTGCAGACTACCTCGTTGACGAACGACAGAGACCTTATCTTTGTGGCTGGTGACTTCAATGGTCACGTTGGACGACATGCTGGGGGCTTCCATGGCGTACATGGAGGCTATGGCTATGGCTCTCGCAACGAGGAGGGAACCAGGATGCTGGAGTTCTGCGATGCAAATAATCTTATGATTTGCAACACTAACTTCAGGAAACCTACCAGCCACCTAGTCACCTACCGATCGGGCCAACATACCAGCCAAATTGACTACATCCTTGCAAGGCAAAGGGAGAGATGGCTGCTTATAAATGCCAAAACCTTCCCAGGTGAAGAATGTACCCCACAACATAGACTGGTAGTTAGTGACTTTAGGATCAGGACTAGGAGGACAACCAGAAGACGACCAATATGGAGAAGAAGGATCTGGAAGCTTAAAGATCCTGCAAATGGACAGAGATTTAGGGACATATTACTTGAAGCCTTTGACGAAGTAGAAGGGGATAGAGCATCACAGGGGGTAGAAGACAACTGGACGTTTCTAAGGGACAACCTGCTGAG
Source organism: Octopus sinensis (assembly GCF_006345805.1). Classification (NCBI taxonomy): domain Eukaryota; kingdom Metazoa; phylum Mollusca; class Cephalopoda; order Octopoda; family Octopodidae; genus Octopus; species Octopus sinensis. The sequence continues at coordinate 2,319,944 of NC_043003.1, forward strand.
AGCCACTGACCAGATCTGTGGCTGGTGCAAAGTCCCCTCTCAACCTAGAATAACGTGGTGGTGGAACAATATTGTAGACAGGGCTATTAGAGAAAAGAGACAGGCTTGGAAGGTCTGGAAAAATGGGGGTAGCAGGGAATTGTATCAGGCTGCCAAAAGAGAAGCTAGGAGACAGGTTTCTTTAGCCAGAGGGGAAGCAGAAAAGAAAAAGTTTGCCAATGTTCTGCGCCGTGAGGACCAAAGACTGGAGGTGTTTCACGTTGCAAGACAGTGTGTGAGAGAGAATCGTGATGTGGTAGGAGAGAAGTGTGTTCGCATGGAAGATGGTTCACTTGCGCTAAATGAGGATGCAAAGAGAGAGGTTTGGAGATGCCATTATGAAAGGTTGCTGAATAAAGAAAAGGAATGGGATAAAGAGAGTCTGCCGAATGTTGACCCAACAGAGGGACCAGCTATCCGAGTTGATAGTTCCTTGGTAGCTAACGCAATTAGAAGCATGAAGACAGGGAAAGCCCCAGGCCCATCAGGAATCACTGCAGAGATGCTCAAAATGTCTGGTAGTGTCGGCTATAGCCTAGTCACCTGTATAGTTAATCAGGTGATACACAAAGGAGTCATACCCAATGACTGGTGTAGCAGCATAATAGTCAACTGCTACAATGGTAAAGGTGATGCCCTAGATACAAATAACTACAGAGGTATCAAGCTGTTGGATCAAGTGATGAAGGTTACGGAAAGGGTCATAGCCAACTAATTAGAGAGAGAATTAGTTTAGATGAGATGCAGTTTGGGTTTGTGCCAGGGAAAAGTACTACTGATGCTATATTCCTGGTAAGGCAACTGCAGGAGAAATACCTAGCCAAAGATAAGCCCCTGTACCTGGCTTTTGTTGACATGGAGAAAGCCTTCGACAGGGTCCCCCGATCCCTTATCTGGTGGTCAATGAGGAAACTAGGGATAGATGAATGGTTAGTGAGAGCTGTGCGGGCAATGTATAGGGACGCTGCTAGTAAGGTGAGGGTTGGCAACGAGTACAGTGAAGAATTCCGGGTAGAGGTAGGGGTCCACCAAGGCTCAGTCCTCAGCCCCCTCCTATGATGCGTGTGTACGAACAGACATGCTACATGGCAGTGAAACATGGGCCGTGACTGCTGAGGATATGCGTAAGCTCGCAAGAAATGAAGCCAGTATGCTCCGATGGATGTGTAATGTCAGTACTCATACTCGGCAGAGTGTAAGTACCTTGAGAGAAAAGCTGGACCCAAGAAGCATCAGTTGTGGTGTGCAAGAGAGACGTTTGCGCTGGTATGGTCATGTGGCGAGAATGGATGAAGATAGTTGTGTGAAAAAGTGCCACACCCTAGCGGTTGAGGGAACCTGCGGAAGAGGCAGACCCAGGAAAACCTGGGACGAGGTGGTGAAGCACGACCTTCGAACTTTAGGTCTCACTGAGGAAATTACTAGAGACCGAGACCTCTGGAAGTGTGCTGTGTGCGAGAAGACCCGACAGGACAAGCGCCGCCCCGACTGGCCTCGTGCCGGTGGCACGTAAAAAGCACTATCTGTTCGTGCCAGTGGCACATAAAAAGCACCATCCGTTCGTGGCAGTTTGCCAGCTCTGTCTGGCACCTGTGCGGGTGGCACGTAAAAAGCACCCACTACACTCATGGAGTGGTTGGCGTTAGGAAGGGCATCCAGCCGTAGAAACACTGCCAGATTTGACTGGGCCTGATGAAGCCTTCTGGCTTCACAGACCCCAGTAGAACCGTCCAACCCATGCTAGCATGGAAAACGGACGCTAAATGATGATGATGATGATGATGATTTGTGATTTGACCCTTCAGCATTTAAACCAGCCATACCCGGCCCAAATATTCTACCTGTTTTAGGTTCAAACTGGCCAGACCCAGCCTCTCACAACTACACTGTAATATCATAGTAAAAATAAACGACTACATCATCAAAACTTTGAATCCATGAGATATTGCATGATTAATTGAATACGATATGAATAAATAAGCATTATATTATGATAGAGGAGTCTGAATGCTAAAATATTAAGGTTTGTTTTTGACCAGGTCCACAAAGTGGTCAATGAAAATTAAGGCTCAGTGGTTTGTAACCGACTGATCAGGCTATATTCAAGACTGTTTGGTTTATTTCCCCTATTTTTGTGGGGTGCCAGTTGCTTGAAATCCCTGGTTATTTGAATACTGGTTAAGAGGGAATCAACCATATTTCTTTTGGGGTTTTCACAAGTGCAAAACATTGGAAACCAACTCCTTTTCAACTGTGACAATTCTCCCCCTCTTGCCCAGGAAGGCCTGCTTTCCCGCCACAAGGAGCACTTTTAAAGGTTGTTTGTTCTTAAGAGCTTTAGTAAAAGCCAAGCTGTTGACTTTAACATCGACCACAACTACTTCAGGCTCCCTCCCCACCACTCCTTCTTAAATTAGAAGGTTTTTGTCTGAACTTTCTGTTACCTCAATTGTTCTGCATTTCAGTTATCTTTTCCACAACTCAGTGTTTCGTTTATTTTCAAATTCACTGATAAAGGTTATTTCTACTCTTCATGCCTTATCTCTCCACAAGCAGATTTCATCCACATGCACCGTAAACACTCCCGCCATAGACACACAGTCATAAGCACCCAGCCACGGTCTCTTGAGGACTGCACACTTCTTGCTAGACATCTTAATCTTTGATGATCTTTCATAGCAACTACATATCACTAACATTGGTGTGACTGCAATATCAAGTGTTAAGCTTCTTTCTGCCACAAGGCTTCAGTGTCTCCATGTTAGATTATTGTTTACACATGTGGGATAGAACAGCTGAACTCCCCAACATCTCACTCAAAATCCAGCAACAGCACTTTACACAAAAGGCCAAGCTTTCTCACCTCAACACACTGCAAATCCTAATCTACAGATACGAGTTTCAAATTTGGGGCCAAGGTCAACAATTTCAGCAGGTGGGGATGGGGGTGGTAGTTAATTACATCGACCCCAATACTCAACTGGTACTTTTTTAATTGACCCCGAAAGACAGAATTTGCATACAAGATGACAATCAGTTTGCTCAGCATCTAACGATGCTGCCTTATTAATCCACAGACATTAAAATGACCTAATTAAAACCGTCCATCAAAATTCCAAATTAATTCAGTTTACATTTAGGAAATGGCTGCTTGTAGAATAGAAACTTCCTCTTCTAAAATAATCTAAATTAAACTCTTCCATGAAAATTCTATTTAAATTCAGTTCCCAGCAGAGATGCATTTCGTTCTCTGATACAAACTTCCTGCTTTTTAATTGATCTAAATTAAAATCTTCTTTCGAAATTCCATCTTAATTTATGTTCCAAACACCAGCTTAAAAGTTATTTTACTAAATTCTCTGTTATTTTCCAAATTAATTAAAACGGGCTGTTTATTTCAACAGAAATTTGGTAATCATCATCATCATCATTTTAATGTCCGCTTTCCATGCTGGTATGGGTTGGATGGTTTGACTGAGGTCTGATCTGGCAATGTTTCTATAGCTAGATGCCCTTCCAAACGCCAACCACTCCGAGAGTGTAGTGGGTGCTTTTATGTGCCACCGGCATGGGAGCCAGTTTGGTGGTACTGGCAACGACCACACTCAAAGGTGTTTTGTACATGCTACCTGCATGGGAGCCAGTCCAGTGGCACTGACAACGACCAAGCTTAATGTTGTTTTTCACTTGCTGGTAAGGTGACGCTGGCAACGATCACACTTGAATGTCACTTTTCATGGAGCCAATCTGTGGCCCTGGCAACAATCACGCTCAAATGGTGCTCTTAGCGCTCCACTAGTACGAGCCAATCAGACAGTACTGTCATCGGCCACGTCAGTGATTTTCATTTCACCTGCCTCAACAGGTCTTCGCAAGCAAAGTTTATTGTCCAATGAATGAAGGGTACTCATAATGAAGGGTACTCATAAATGGGCTGGTTACACCCCTGGCATAGTCCACATGTTATGGTCTCACTTGGCTTGTCAAGTCTTCTTAAGCACAGCATATCTCCAAAGATCTCGGTCACTAGTCATTGCCTCAGTAAGGTCCAATGTTCGAAGGTTGTGCTTCACCACCTAATTCCAGGTCTTCCTGGGTCTACCTTTTTCACAGGTTCCCTCAACTGCTAGGGTGTGACACTTTTTCACACAGCTGTCCTCATTCATTCGCAACACATGACCATACCAGCGCAGTCGTATCTCTTGCACACCACATCTGACGCTTCTTAAATCCTACTTTTCTCTCTGTCGTGTTTTGATTGGATTGATCTCTGATTGTCATCTTGTTCTTAGATGTGAACATTGTCCCAGATTGGAGTTGAACTAATAACCATTATTTTTTAACTAATGCCTCATGTACGTTTTGATAGAAAATTGAGTTATGCTTTGAACTCAACCCTCCACATTTTATATAGTCTACATATGTCTCCATCGTTTAACACCTTTCCTCCATGCTGGCATTGGGTACGCTTGTATAACTTACATGTATAATGTACTTGTATACTTATACATATGTGTGTACATTAGAAAGAAGTGATAGGTTGTGCCTCAACATTTGTGAGTTAAATCAGTAAAAGACCAGTTATTATTATCATATAGGCGCAGGAGTGGCTGTGTGGTAAGTAGCTTGCTTACCAACCACATGGTTCCGGGTTCAGTCCCACTGCGTGGCACCTTGGGCAAGTGTCTTCTACTATAGCCTCGGGCCGACCAAAGCCTTGTGAGTGGATTTGGTAGACGGAAACTGAAAGAAGCCCATCGTATATATGTATATATATATATATATGTGCGTGTGTGTATGTGTGTCTGTGTTTGTCCCCCTAGCATTGCTTGACAACCGATGCTGGTATGTTTATGACCCCGTCACTTAGCGGTTCGGCAAAAGAATAATACAACGAATAAGTCCCGGGGTCGAGTTGCTCGATTAAAAGTGGTGCTCCAGCATGGCCACAGTCAAATGACTGAAACAAGTAAAAGAGTATTAAAACAATTAATTTGTTTTGGTTCCATACAGAAGTGCTTTAACCGTTTAGCATTTAAACTGGTCATATCTGGCCAAAATATTCTACATGCTTTACATTCAAGCAGGCCGTATCTGGCCTCTCATACCTACCCTGAAATGTCATTTTAAACATAAACAATCATTGCAAAGTCAAGGCTACAAGAAAATGCAGGATAAATTCAAAACAATGTGAATAAATAAGTCTTACATTTGGCAGGGGATTTCTGGATTCTAAAGGTTTATGTAATCAATTTTATTGATTGATTTTGTTTATATGAAATTATTCAAGCAAATGGATATTTATTGTAACAGCTGGATGTATCTGTCAAGAAAACTAAAGTAACTTTTATTTCATTTCTCTTTGCAGTCTTGGTCTCATCTCAGACTCTTTTCATATGTTCTTTGATTGTACGGCACTATTAGCTGGTCTAGTTGCCTCAGTTATTTCCAGGTGGAAAGCAACAGAGAGTTTTTCGTATGGGTAAGTATTACATTGATGAATATCTGTCATGTTTGTAGCATTTGATTATGATCAAAGTTGTTCATATGAAGATAGGTATGTGGAATCTATGGATAGTCTTTTTCGGTTTTTTGAATGGACTTTTTGAAAGTGTCTTCAGTGAGCCATCTAAAACCATGAAGATCCATGACCCAGGAAAATTCTTCAAGGATATCGACCATACTAAACCTACCCTATCCGACATTGATTTCAACCCAGAAAACATAGAAAGAGCCATAGACAAGCTCTCCATGCACTCGGCTGCGGGGCCTGACGGTTTCAATGCCATGATACTTAAAAACTGCAAGGCACAATTGTTGAAACCCCTTACATGATATGGAGGGAATCTATGGAGAATGGCAAAATACCAAATACATATAAAGAAGCACACATAACTCCAATACATAAAGGGGACAGCAAATCAAAACCAAAGAACTACCGACCAATCTCACTGACATCACACTTGTCAAGGTCTTCGAAAAATAGTTCGTGGAAAACTGGTTGAGTTCCTGGAATCCAACAATCTGATGAATTGCAACCAGCATAGATTCAGGTTAGGTAGATCATGCCTTTCCCAACTACTGGCACACCATGACCAAATCCTAGAAAATCTAGAGAATGGATACAACACAGATGTTATCTACCTCGACTTTGCCAAGGCATTTGACAAGGTAGATCATGGCATCCTGGGTCACAAACTTCGAAAGCTAGGAGTAGGAGGAAAAGTTGGTACATGGATACACGAGTTCCTTACAAATAGAACTCAACAGTCACTGTGAATGGAACCCATTCAACACCATCACCTGTGACCAGCAGTGTTCCTTAGGGTACAGTACTCGGCCCAATCCTGTTTCTCATCCTCATCTCTGACATAGATGAAGATACAACCAGCAACGTCTCATCCTTTGCTGATGACACAAGGGTCATGAGACAAATCAAAGACGAGGTGGATACAGAGGCCTTACAAAAGGACCTGACCACCATATATAAATGGCAGGAAACAAACAACATGTTGTTCAATGATAAGAAGTTTGAACTAATTCGCTAGGGAACAGATCAAGATCTGAAAAATACAACAAACTACAGAAACCCATCAGGACAACAAATAATGGAAAAACAGTATGTGAAAGATTTAGGCATCCACATGGGAACCAGCCTAAAATTCAGAGAACACCTTGACTCAGTCTGTCTTACTGGAAGAAAGTACAGCGGGTGGATCTTGCGCACCTTCAAATCAAGAGATACCTCAACAATGAAAACCCTCTGGAACAGTATGATACTTCCGAGGATTGACTACTGTTCTCAGTTGTGGTCACCAACAACAAAGGGCCAACTATCTAAGATGGAATCGCTCCAAAGAAATTTTACCTTATACTTCTCAGAAACGAGGGACCTGGACTATTGGCAAAGACTCAAAACCTTGAAGATGTACTCAATAGAAAGAAGATTTGAGCGATACCGAATTATATACATTTGGAAAATGATAGAGCAAAAGGTGCCAAACTTTGGTATCAAAACCTACCACTCACTGTGCCACGGAAGACGCTGCCAGCTACCACCAATCAACAAAAAGGCTGGCCAGGCAGCAAAAAACCTGCGAGAGTCAAGTCTGTTGGTTCGAGGAGCACAACTATTCAACTCCATTCCGGTACATGTCAGAAATCTATCAGGATGCAGTGTGGAATCATTCAAATTGCAGCTGGATAGATACTTAAGCGCCATTAGAGATGAACCCCATCTCCCAGGATATACACAACGAGCACAAACTGACTCAAACTCGCTCCTACACATGTCAAAATTAAACAGAGAATACAACCTAGCAACCACACCAGACTCTGAGGGTGGAGTCTTCGACTTGGCCTGAGCATGGACTCAAACTCAAATGAAATGAAATGAAATGAAATGCCATTGTATTAAATTAAGTGTTGAGCTTTTCTCAACATTGAGAAAAAACCCTGGCTGTCTTAAGTGTATCCAATTCATTTAGGTCACTTATGCTATATATTATATATATGTATGGAAAGAAAAATTAAAAAGTAACTGCACACTTCCTTTTACAATGCACTAAATTAATTCCAAACTAATATTACTATTCAAGATTACATATTCCAACGTACATAATTACAAACCGGTTTCACTTCTCATAGTATATATTCCTTACTGTGTACATGTGTAATGCTTGCTATTTCGAAATAATTTGGTAGTATTTTGGAATTAATTGTAGTATGTATACATGTGTTTATGCATATGTATGTATGTGTGTGTATTTTTCTACACACACCCACATTGCTTATAAAAATGCGTGTATGTGTATATGGCCTTGTGTATAAAATGTCTCCAGTTTTCTTTTTCAAATGAACTGGGAGAATCCTACTCAGATATTTTGCAAGGAACCAACTTCAGTGACTTACTCTGAACCCTTTCCTCATTAAATGAAAAAATTTATTGACAAGCAAAGGTTCAGTTTTAGGTCTTATTTAAGACATGAATCATTACAGATGACTACGGTTGTATTATTTTGGAAATCAGGCAACATGTAGCTTAAATATTAGCAAGAGAGTGGGGTTAACTAAATAAACCTCATGTTTAACTCAGCCAGTTATCTTTTCCACTGAGTTCAACAAAACCTTGAAAATGCTGAAAATGTTGGTCCCTATTTCTGTATATCAAGTGAACAATCCTTTTGTTGTCATCTCTGCCTGCAACACTTCTTGGGTTTTGGTGATCCCTAGGCCCTATATAAATTTCTTCTGCATAATATAATTTGTACCTAATACACAAGTTCACATGCTGTGTTGGAGCAGCTGTGGTTCATTCAACCGAATGCAGTAAATATTTCCTGCAGACCAACAATGGTACAAAAGCAATGTTGAAGCTGACTGGTAGAATTTGAACTCTGCTTTTAATCAACAAAATCAATTACTGCTCAACATGTTACCGTCTGTGCCACCCTTGATAATTTCACAATAGATTGTATTAAGATAATTGTAATAATGATGGCTTCAAATTGTGGCAAAGGTCAGTCATTTTAGAAAAGTAGGGGAAGGGGTCAGTCACATGATTATATATTTTAGGATTTAAATTTGCATCTTACTGAAATGACTAAGAATTGAAATTAAACATGTTTTATACTCGAGAGGATTAATAAAGTTCATTGATTAGTTATCATTTGTCATCATCATCATCATCATTATTGCAGAATCTTGCAAGAAGCCAATCAATTCAATGTTTCTCCATCACAACAACTGAACTTCTCAGTCTTCTTTATTCTGCCAAACAAATGAGGCTCAATTTGAAGCTCGTTAGTAGCCTCCAGTTCTGCTGTTAGTCAGTACTCAAGATCTTTATCATTTTGTTGGGTTTTGTTTATGCATCATCATCGTTTAACATCCGCTTTCCGTGCTAGCATGGGTTGGACGATTTTGACTGAGGACTGGTAAGCCATGGAGGCTGCACCAGGCTCCAATCTTGATCTGGCAGAGTTTCTACAGCTGGATGCCCTTCCTAATGCCAACCACTCCGAGGGTGTAGTGGGTGCTTTTTACGTGCCACCAGCACGGGGGCCAGTCAGGCTGTACTGGCAATGACCTTGCTCGAATCTTTTTACACATGCCACCGGCACAGGTGCCAGTAAGGCGACATTGGTAACAATCACGCTTGAATGGTGCCCTTTTATGTGCCACGGCACAGGGGCTAGTCAGGCAGTACTGGCAATGACCTCACTCGAATCTTTTTACAAATGCCACCAGCACAGGTGCCAGTAAGGCAACGCTCGAATGGTGCCCTTTTATGTGCCACCAGCATGGAAGCCAGTTGGCTGCTCTGGCAACGATCACGCTCGGATGGTGCTCTTGGCACCCCACTAGTATGGATGCCAGTCATCGAATGTGATTTTGATTTCACTTGCCTCAACAGGTCTTCGCAGGCAGTGTTTGCATATTTGGTTAAATTTGTAACTGAATTTATTTGACATTTTCAGACTTAAGAACCGTTTGGTAAGTAGCTTGCTTCCTAACCACATGGTTTTAGGTTCAGTCCTGCTGTGTAGCACCTTGGGCAAGTGTCTTCTACTATGACCCTGGGCTGGCCAAAGCCTTGTGAGTGGATTTGGTAAATGGAAATTGAAAGAAGCCTGTTGTGTGTGTGTGTACTATTACCTTGCCTTGACTCTGCATGATAATAATAAAGGATAAACGATGTTGTAGCTGTGGCTAGTGCCCCCTGACTGGCTCTCGTGCCAGTGGCACATAAAAAGCACACTCCAAATGTGATCGATGCCAGGTCCGCCTGACTGGCTCCTGAGCTGGTGGCATGTAAAAAGCACCAACCAAACGTGACTGATGCCAGAACCCCTTGACTGGCCCCTGTGCTGGTGGCATGTAAAAAGCACCCACTACACTCTCAGAGTGGTTGGTGTTAGGAATGGCATCCAGCTGTAGAAACTCTGCCAGATCAGAATGGAGCCTGGTGCAGCTGCTGGCTTTCCAGACCTGTCGAACTGTCCAACCCATGCCACCATGGAAAGCGGACGTTAAACGATGATTATGATGTGATAATGATAAATAAACTGAGAAAAATATGAATTGTTGTAAAGTATTGATATTTATTCCAATACTATTAAAATGTTATTCTTTTCTTTCTAATTTCCAAGCTATGTCCGTGCTGAAATATTGGCTGGTTTTGTAAATGGTCTCTTTCTCCTATTTATTGCTTTCTTCATTTTCTCTGAGGCAGTCGAGGTAAGTTCATTTTAGTAATTCCAACACCAAACCTTCACGTATTATTCCTTGAATTTCTTTGGTTTTGCAATTTTAAAATAATTAGATTTATTAAAGTTTCCTGTCGGTATTAGTCAGTACAATCTATTAATTGCACAGTCACATGATTGACCAGACTACCGGACATTGTTATACATTGCTAGTCACAATGTGCTTTGTATCACTTTAGCTTTCGAATAATGCCGTCCCACTGGCCTGGCAGGCCGGCCAACGTTTCCCCTGGTCGGAAGGCTAGTTTGTCACTGGGTGATCCGTTTGCAGCTGAGTGGACTGGTGCAAAGTGAAATGAAGGGTCTTGCTCAAGAACACAACATACAACCAGTCTGGGAATTGAAACCACAATCTCACAATCGTGAATGCAATACAGACTGCTGCAGAAGTAACGTCCTTTTTGCATTTAATAACTTTTATAGGATATAAATGTTTATTAAGTAACTTTTTTATTGAACACAAATTTATTGATTTACTTAAAGAAACGAATAATAAACTAAGGAAAAAAAATTGCAGAAGTTTTTAAGAAATTAGAAAGAGACTCAGTTAGAACCTAGAAAATTCACATACAAAAGGGCCTTCTGCCGCACCCTGTATATCGATCCTCTAGGACAGTGCTAGTCAAAGTGGTGGTCTGCGAGCCACCAGCTGCCGGTACGCAACGAGTTTTCAGAAAAGAAAGAAACGTTATAAAACGCTTTATGTAATATTGTATTATTTGTTTACAAAATAGATATAAGATGAAAAAAATTGTCAACTTTTATTTCATTCATTATATATATTGTTTCTGGTATAAATTAATATTGCTAAGAAATATTATCGGTGCCTGGCACATTGGGGAAAAAAACTGCCAGTTCACCACATCTGATGGTTTGAGAAGCACTGCCCCAGACCTCAAGCTTTCAGCCATTCTGTTGGTAATATGTTCCATAATTAAGATGAGTTTCTTGATGATCTTATAATCAAATTTTAATTTGGTGGTGGAGTCCCTCTTTGCTTTGATGGATAAGGGTCCAGCAAGACACTGCTACCAAGTTTATGGAAAATGACCATTGCCCTATGGCCACCGGTGTGCAGGGTCAAAGCTGAAGACATCCAGTAACATCCTCTACCTGTATCCCCTTGCTTCTTTCCCTCCCACCACTGCACTTCTGAAGAAAGCGTAATGTTACAGATGCTGGTGTTTTGCTTTGCTGAACAACCTCATCATCATCGTTTAACGTCCGCTTTCCATGCTAGTATGGATTGGACGGTTTGACTGGGGTCTGGGAAGCCAGGAGGCTGCACCAGGCCCTCAGTCTGATCTGGCAAGGTTTCTACAGCTAGATGCTCTTCCTAATGCCAACCACTCCGAGAGTGTAGTGGATGCTTTTTACATGCCACCGGCACGAGGCCAGAAGAGCTGACATTGACCACGATCGGATGGTGCTCTTTACATGCCACCGGCATGGAATCCAGTCAAAGTGGCACTGGCATCGGCCACGTTCAGATGGTGCTTTTTACGTGCTACCGGCACAGGTATCGCAACTACAATTTCCATTTGATTTGATTTTGATATTGCTGATGTTTTGCTGGGTTTGTGCAGAGTCAGTCTTGCTCTTTCGTACCTCCAAACTTGCATTGGTCAACTGCAGTGGTTCCCAACCTGTGGTCTGCCAAAGGTACTACGGGGGTTCCGTGAACTAAATTCAAAACTTCACACATTTATATATACACACAAGAATAAGCATATTAAAAGGGTCCTGTGTGAAAACTTATTTAAATAAAAGGGGTCCTTGGTCCTGCAAAGGTTGGGAACCAGTGGTCTATTGCATCAAGTGCCACAACCTCATTAGGTATCAGGACACGAGATTTGTATGGAGTTACCTTTACTTAGATAAACAGCTAAAGAGCTGAAGGGTCATGTCTTTCCTGGCTCCATTTGGGTGTCAGAGGCAGTTCCATAATTTGCTAATAATTCCATAACTGGGATCATGTCTGACACAACTACACCTGGTCAAAATAGATCTCAGGGAAAATAGGGGCCAAGATGTGGTTCCATGCTTGTTAAACACTTAGAACTCCTGAACCAGGGTCTCACTACCGGATCCAGTTTAAAGTCATACCCAGGACACGACAATTAATATAATAATCATCATCATCATCATCATCATTTAACGTCCGCCTTCCATGCTAGCATGGGTTGGACGGTTCAACTGGGGTCTGGGGAGCCCGAAAGCTGCACCAGTCCAGTCAGATCTGGCAGTGTTTCTACAGCTGGATGCCCTTCCTAACGCCAACCACTCCGAGAGTGTAGTGGGTGATTTTATGTGCCACCGACACAGGTGCCAGACGAGGCTGGCAAAACGGCCACGCTCGGATGGTGTTTTTATGTGCCACCGACACAGGTGCCAGACGAGGCTGGCAGACGGCCACGCTCGGATGGTGTTTTTATGTGCCACCGACACAGGTGCCAGATGAGGCTGGCAAAACGGCCACGATCGGATGGTGCTTGTTACGTGCCCACAGCACGGAGGCCAGTCGATGCGGTACTGGCTACGGCCACGTTCGGATGGTTTTCTTGTGTGCCACGTGCCACCGGCACTGGTACCACAAGGATACAAATTCCATTGATGTTCATCTATTTTGATTGTTTTGATTTGATTTTCACTTGCCTCAACAGGTCTTCACAAGTGTCACAAGAAGGAAGGTATGCACAGGTGGACTGACTACGTCCCAGGTAGGGGCCATGGGTTATGGCCTGACTAGTCTTGCCGGTCTTCGGATGGTGTTTTTATGTCCCACCGACACAGGTGCTAGATGAGGCTGGCGAACGGCCACGATCGGATGGGGTTTGTCATGTGCCCACCGCACTGACTACAGCACTGATGGATTTCGTCCTTAACTAATGATAGTGATATTAATTATTAGGTTTTATTTAAATAACTACAGGCATCTCCTAGGTAACAAGTGTTGTGCTTTTGAAAGTCTTGACATAATGTGGAATTCTGTAACAGAAAATCTATTTTCTAATTAACTTCCACGTTTCATGGAAAAATATGTTTCTAATTATGACACTTCTTTCTCTACAGTTTCGTCTTATACAAATAGGGTAAAACACGTGTGGAGCTGTTAGTGATTTGCATAATTTAAATAAAAATGAGCAAAGGGAAATAATTCAGTGACCAATTGTATGTATTTGGGAAAAGCAAAACCGCAAAACGCCTGACAAATACAGGTCTATCAAATGCCTTACAACATAAATTCTTGATTTATTAAAATTAACTCTGCCTCTGAGAAAGTATCTTGTCAGTAGTTTACAGATATTGGTAGGTATTTATGGTAATATTAGCCTGACCCATTTAGTATTTAAAAAGGCCATATCTGGGGCCCAAATATTCTCCCTGGCCTCACACACCTACCCTAGAATATCATTCTTAAAATAACCATACACATCATTGAAATCTCAAAAGCTGTGAGATAATGCAGGATTTATATAAAACAATTTGAATAAACATGGATTACATTTGACAGAATAATCTGAATGCAAAAGGGTCAAATTCCCTTTTTTGCCTTAGAACTGGTCCTAGCTGTGGACGATTTCTTCTGGTGTCTTCACTTGCATTTATATCCCTGTAACAAAGTGACTTTCTCTTCTATTGTAGAGAGCGGTTGAACCTCCCGAAGTGAAGCATGAGCGGTTGTTTGTTGTATCTGTATTAGGATTTCTTGTCAACTTGATTGGAATTTTTGCCTTCCAACATGGCCACGCCCACGGAGGAGGTAAGCTTGACAGGGGGGTTTTTTTCCTGCATTTTCAATTTTCACTTTATTAATTTTCGTCTTCCTCTTCATTTCTCCTGCTTTACATCGTCACCACCACCACCACTATCGCCATCATCATCATTTCCATCATCGTCATCATACCCACATCCCATGCTGACCCGAAAGATGGGAAAACCACCGTCTTCCTCCAGTATCTCATTTTAGGATTGGTTACTGTGTCTAGATGCCTTTCCTCACACCAACCCCTTTACCAACCCTAAACAAGTTGTCTTTGGCAAATCTAAAGAATCCTCTCAGACCCTGTATTGTCTCTGCCCAATTCACCAGCCACCTTACCATTATATGATGGCACTTATATAATTTCTCATTTTAAATACACATTATTTTAACATTTAATTTTACTCTCTTCTGAGATGAGATTCTGCCGAGGTTGACTTCACCTTTCATCCTTTGTGGGGTCAATACAATAAGGACCAGTATAGTATTGGGGTCGATGTAATTGACTTTTCCCCTCCCCTAGAATTGCTGGCCTTGTGCCAAAATTTGAAACCAGTATTTAATTTATTCTTCATATTTCTATTTAGACCATGGACATTCCCATGGACCCTCTCATGGACACACACATAGCCATGGATTTGGTAAGTAGTCTTTCAGTATTGTAAATGCTGATATTTTATTTTAAAAATTGTTTGTAGTAAAGATTATTTGCCAACATAACATGGCAGTCCTGGTTTAGGACAAATGTTGCTGTAATTTAGCCCCAGGAGACATTGTCTCCAGCTGGCTATATGACATAACCTGTGTCCTTACATTTTTCGAACAAGGGAATCTAGCATCCCCACTCAGCTCAAAACAATGTGTGTATTGCGATTTCCAGGTTATTTCCCTTCATCAGCACAGAATAACTGACAACCAATGTTGGTGTATTTACATCCCCTGTAACTTAGCAGTTTGGCAAAAGAGACTGATAGAATAAGTACTAGGCTTACAATGAATAAGTCCTGGGATCAGTTTGCTTGACTAAAGGTGGTGTTCCAGCATGGCCGCAGTCAAATGACTCAAACAAGTAAAAGAATGAAAATCCCTGATTAATTCTTTTGCAGAAATTCTTCAGCCAAAAGTCTTGTTACCAGTTTAGTATGAAATGTAGTTTCACCAATGATGTTATTTACTAATTTCTGTTTGGTCGTTTGCATTAATGAATTGTACAATGATTTTGTTTCAGGTTTAGAAGTTTCCAGCCATGAACACAATCATAATCATAACCATTGTCACAGCCACGACCATGATAAGAAGCCTTGTAATAATTCACCCGCAAGATCATCTCAGGTGTCACAGAAACAAATTATGCAAGGTCTGGATTTTTACCCCCTTTTTTGTTGCTTTTTTTCTTTTTTCCTGTTAATTATTTAGAATTAGACGAGTTACTAATTTGGTACAGCATAAAATTCTTTGATTATTTCTTTTAGATTACAGCAAAAAATTTTTGAAAAGCACCTGTGCTGGTACCCTATAAAATGCACCCATGCTGGTGCCACATAAAAAGTACCCCTATTTGTGCCACATAAAGCGCACTGGTGCTGGTGTCACATAGAAAGCACCCAGTAATCTTTGTAAAGTGGTTGGCATTAGAAAAGGCGTCCAGTTGTAGAATCCATGCCAAAATAAACAACTGGAGCCTTGTCACGGGTTTGCCAGCTCCTGTCAAACCCTCCACCCATGCCAGCTCCTGTCAAACCATCCAGCTGGCCAGCTCCTGTCAAACCCTCCACCCATGCCAGCTCCTGTCAAACCATCCAACCCATGCTGGCTTGGAAAATGGACTTTAAACGATGGTGATGATTTGTCTAAATTGCTATCGAATGATGAAGTAATTCTTGAGAGTTTGTTGGTCAACTGGTTGAAGAATAAATCTCTTTGAGACTCTCTGTTGAGGTGTCTGTCAAGAATATGATAGACAATTTCAAAGACTTTGCAATTAATTGTTTTGTTTGGTTTATAGATGGACAGATTTTGGTATATGTTTAGCATAACCAATAATCAGTTGCGAGATACTTGGAGGAAGTTGGTGGAAGGAACTGGAATGACCGGGAAGGATTGTTTCTGAAGCCATGTGAGTTTTGGAAAGAGCGGATTCTCCATATGTGCTGACTTCATCGTTCACAGCAAAATTACCGAATGTGGTGGCCTTGGGCTGTGGAGAAGAGGAGAGAAAGGTACTTCAAAGAGGAATGGGATGTGTTGTTTGTGTACTGCTAGGAAATACAGGACAGGGTTCCGAGTTTGATTTAATTCTTTGAATGTTTGCCAAGAGGAAGGAGAAATGATTTTTGAATTTAATAAGGTTTTGTTGGTTTGGGTTGTTATTTGTGGGGTGGGAAAGAGGAATCGATGACGGGGTTGCTATTAGCTAATTAATTAGTCCCTGTTAGCCAATTAATTAGTCCCTGTTAGCAGCTCATCTGGAAGGTAGGCTTTGAATTAGTCTTTTGAAATCTTGTGCTTTCTGGGTTACAATCACAAACTGGGGTGACAAGAAGATAGAGTTGATCATGTGCTTAGCCTGTTAGGGCAGTCAGTCTCTTTAGATGTTAATCACAGGATAAGCCTATCTCCTGTTTGGCTGTGGGCTTCTGCCAGAAAGCCTTTACCACCTGTACCCTCTGATAAGCTGTAGCACTACACAAAGGAAATGCAGTGAGAATTGATGTATCAAAAGATTGTGTAATCCCTGGGCCACAAGCCTGGGACAGACTATTTGTAATGGAGGGAGTTCTTCTAAAAGCACTTTAACTCTGGTGACATCCTTGTTGAGTGCAAAAATTAAAAAGAAATGCTGCAGTAGTAAAGATTGTTTGCCAACATAACATGGCAGTCCTGGTTTAGGACGAATGTTGCTGTAATTTAGCTCCAGGAGACATCGTCTCCAGCTGGTTATATGACACGATCTGTCCTGGGGCTAAATTACAGCAACATTCGTCCTAAACCAGGACTGCCATGTTTTGTTGGCAAACAATCTTTACACCAAAGCACTGTTGTTGAATATCTCTTGTGAGATTTAAAAATAGTAATTTTCAAATGCTGTAGTGTTTTGTTGTGTGACAGTGTTTAAGAGACGTTGTCTTAATGGAGTGAGAGAGATTTTGTCTTTGCTGTGGTTGGAGAAGCCACGTCCCTGTGAGTAACTTCAGTGTAACCGAATCAATATACTGGCTCAAACTGGAGGAAGTAAATGGATTTGAACTGAGGCTCATTTAGGAGAGGAGGAATGCTGAAATTTGGTAGATCAAGGGGGATTACGAGAGTCTGGAAGTTTAGAGTAAAATATAAATTAGAAATAATAAATTCTATTGTATTTTGGTTGGAAGAATTTAGAAGTTAGTTTTTTTGGTTTTTTAATGATTTACTGACCAATCTATTTGATTTAGTGGACCAACATGTCCTTTGTGGCATACCTGTGGGCTTTGGTACATTGTTAAAAACAAATATATTTATTTAAAATTTAAATGAAGCAAGGGAGATAACTGCAATATGACGTTTTTGTAAACTAGAAAATGTCGTACAAGGAGTGGACCATGTTATAAAAGTCAGCTGGGATAAAACAGCAGTTCTGCTTCAATCTTATTGGATCTTTTGAGTGAAACTGAGCAGGATCAATATACCTTCCGTGTTGTCATGTTTTAAGCAATGTCTCATTGGCTAAACACCAGCTCTTTGAAAGAAACACTAACATCTTCAATAATAAGCAATACAGCCAATGATGCTGAGGTTATATATTGACTAAAGTACAGGTGCCGAAATGATTCCAGCTACATTAGTGGGAGTGTGTAGATCAGATGGAGCGTTAAACTAGTTTACTTTCCTCTTCTACAGCAGCACATTTGACATGCGTTAATTAAGCCCCTGTGTCACCTGCTCAGCATCAGAACCAAAGACGATTAGAAACGAACCACTGTGTGTGTGTGTGTGTGTGTGTTATTGTCTCCTTGCCTTCATATTGTAGTTTTACCTGAATGTCTTTATTATACAAGCATTGTCCTCCATTTCCAATCTTCCATGAAAACATGTTTGGTCACGGGGAAATATTACCTTACCTGGGAACAGAAGGTCTGTCCATCCTTTGCAAGCAGAGAAAAAAATGGGCATTAAATGATGATGATGACGATGGTGATTTGATAAGCTTTTCGAGGCAGAAGCAATGGAGACATCATGTATTTTATCTTCTGCTATGTTTGTCTGTTTATTATTCATAATCAAGCAGGTGGGCTGGCAGAAACAGTCAGCACATACCAGACAAAATGCTGAGTGGCAGTTTTTCTGTCTTTACATTCTGAGTTCAAATTCCACTAAGGTTGACTTTGCATTTCATTTTTGGGGCGGAAGGAGGGGGAGGGGATAAAATAAGTACCAGTTGAATACTGGGGTTGATGCAATTGACTAACACTTTCCCTTGAAATTGCTGGTCTTGTTCTAAAATTTGAAACTATTGCAATTTCAGTGTAAATTATGCCAGTCAAACTATTTTCTCCAATAAGTGACCAGTTTTATTTCATAAGATTTTATAAAAATAAATTGAGATCGCATGTCCGGCCCAGTTAAGAGTGCCCCTGATGCATCGGGTGATATGATATGGTTGAGAAGACCTATTGAGTCAAGTAAAACCAATATCGTAGCTGTGGCCAGTGCCCCCTGACTGGCCCCTGTGCTGGTGGCATATAAAAAGTACTTATCCAATTGTGGTCGATGCCAGGCCTGCCTGACTGGCCCCTGTAACAGTGGCACGTAAAAAGCACCAACTACCCTCTCAGAGTGGTTGGTGTTAAGAAGGGCATCCAGCTGTAGAAACGTTGCCAGATCAGATTGGAGCCTGACGCAGCCTCCTGGCTCTCCAGACCTCAGTCAAACCGTCCAACCCATGCCAGCATGGAAAGCAGACATTAAACAATGACGATGATATTTTCGTTTCTCTCGCCAGGTGTGTTTTTGCATAAAAATATATTTTCGTTTCTCTTACCAGGTGTGTTTTTGCATAAAAATGTATTTTCCTTTCTCTCACCAGGTGTGTTTTTGCATATAGTTGCTGATACATTAGGAAGTGTTGGTGTTATAATTTCTTCTGCCCTCATTCATCAGTTTGGTTGGATGATTGCTGATCCCATATGTTCCATGTTTATAGCTACTTTAATAGGTGTCAGGTGAGTCATTTTCATTCATATTGTACACAATATTACGTTGTATTTTGGGAAGGACAGTATGCCAATAATAAACACATGCACTGGTTCTATTTCACTTCTTTTAGTATTATTAGTCAATTGGTTAATTATACAGTTCTATATTTAAGGGATGGGGAATTATGTACATTATTTACATGTGACAGATATTTGTCCTCCTCTTGTTTGTTGTTAACATCAAACATGATGAGGACAAATATCCATCAAATGTAAATAATATAATTGGTTAATTATTTCATCAGTTAACTCATTGTTTGATCAGTAAATCGGTGAGCTAGGGTGTACAGAATATTTTATCCAGAATTTTCCTATATGCACTGATTCCATTCCAATCCTCCATGTGCTGCCGTGAAAGACCCTTTCTCTAAACACTCCCTCCCTCCCATACTTCACAGTGACATCTACTTATTGCTTTTAACCCTTTTGGCTTCCATGCCAGTGGCACATAAAAAGCACCATTCAAGCATGGTTGATGCCAGTACCGCCTGACTGGCCCTCGTGCCAGTGGCAATGTAAAAAGCATACACTACACTTTTGGAGCAGTTGGTGTTAGGAAGGGCATCCAGCTGTAGAAACTTTGCCAGATCAGATTAGAGCCTGGTGCAGCCTTCTGGCTTGCCAGTCCCCAGTCAAACCGTCCAACCCATGCCAGCATGGAAAACGGACGTTAAACGATGATGATGATGATTATTCTGCCAGTTTTATGATGTTATGTATTTCATCATCATCATCATCGTTTAATGTTCTGCTTTCCATGCTGGCATGGGTTGGACGGTTTGACTGAGGACTGGTGAGCCAGGAGGCCTCACCAGGCTCCAATCTGATCTGGCAAAGTTTCTACAGCTGGTTGCTCTTCCTAACACCAACCACTCCAAGAGTGTAGTGGGTGCTTTAGGGCCAGTCAGGCGGTTCTGGCAATGACCATGCTCAAATGTTGTTTTTCACATACCTGTAGGAAGACTCTGGCAACGATCACGCTTGAATGGTGCTTTTCACGTGCCACCAGCATGGGAGCCAATCCGTGGCCCTGGCAACGATCATGCTTGGATGTGCTTTTAACGTTCCACTAGCACGGCTGGCAATCAGGCGGTACTGTCATTGGCCACGACAATGACTTCACTTGCCTCAGCAGGTCTTTGCAAGCAAAGTTTATTGTCCAATGATTGAAGGTTACTCATAAGTGGTCTGGTTATGCACCACTGGCATAGGTCACGGTCTCACTTGGCTTGTCAGGTCTTCTCAAGCACAGCATATCTCCAAAGGTCTCAGTCATTAATAAAGGAAATTAAGTCTAGTTTTACTGGTGTGTTTAGTGTGGGGCCTGATTTATATACATGCAGAACCTTATATGTATGATTTGAGCAAAGTTGACCCCCAACATTAGGACCCACTTCATGCAAGCATGAAGGCATGCTGGCAGAATGCTGCTCCTCTAAATGCAAACCTTAGCTGTCATTGTGGTTTTGTGGCATGAAGCAAAGCAGGCCTTGTTATCCACAAGCACTCAAGCCAATTGAGCCCTCAACTTGTCCCATTTGCCAAAAGGTTTACAAGATACCTGCAGGCCTCAAGAGACACGTCAGTGTCCATAGAATATGATTAACACTTTATTTTACTGAAACTTTGTCATTCACAACAACAGAATCAATCAGATGCACACACACAAATCATTCTTATTATTGGAAATAGGTGAGGGTTGGTGACAGGATGGGCATCCAGTCATAGAACCTCTGTCTGATCTACGCAACCATGGAGAGTGGAGGTTAACTGGTGATGGTGTCTATCAATGAAAGCCGACATCTTCAGATCCATGTCAGCTGGCTTTGTAAATATTAACAACACAATTACTTTCATTGTCTTTTAGTGTAATACCACTTTTGAGAGACTCAGCAGGAATTCTGATGCAAAAAACCCCACGGCAGCTAGAATCCTCTTTACCTGGATGCTATCAAAGGGTATGTTCTTTAACGCTTTCGTTACTCTATTTATTTTGAGATGCTCTCTGTTTCTTTTAATTGATTTTAAATATAACAAAGAATTTAGTAAAATAACTTAGTTATCATTCAGCTAGTGTTAGGAACATAAATTGTGGAAGATTTTAATTCAGAACTTTTGAAAACAAGACATTTGTACTCAGAGCCAGTTTTTCAGCCGGGTTGGTATCAAAAGGGTTAATCTCAATAAATGCTTGAAACTGGCAAGTTTTTAGTTGTTTGGAATTAGTCTTTTATTCTTTTACTTGTTTCAGCCATTAGACTGTGGCCATGCTGGGGCACAGCCTTGAAGAAGTTTAGTTGAATGAATTGACTTCAGTACTTTTTTTTTTAAGCCTGAAACTCATTCTATCAGTCTCTTTTGCTGAACCACTATGTTATGGGAATATGGTTGTCAATCCTATGTGGGAGACTACCAAACACACACACACACATTTATCTTTCATTTTTTATTTGTTTCAATCATTTGAATGCGGCCATGCTGGATCACCAATACACACTACAAGCTACCTTCAATTTCTGTCCACCAAATCCACTCGTAAGGCTTTGGTCAACGAAAGGCTATACCAGAAGACACTTGCCCACGGTGTCACAGAATGGGACTCAACCCAGAGCCACGTGGTCTGGAAGCCACACAGCCACATCTATTTCTGACATTGGTGCAAAATCACACCATCAATAATTGTATTTTTATCAATAAAACATCTTCTTTCAAACAAGTTAACATAATCTAATTTGAAACAATTAACCGTTCTTTTATGATGTCTTTTAGGTTAGTCAACTTGAAGGCGTTTACAGTGTGCAGGAACCACATTTCTGGACTCTTTGCAGTGAAGTTTATGTTGGTACTATAAAATTAGAAGTTTCTAATGATGTTGACTCCAAATATGTCCTCAGTCAAACTCATAATATTTTTACACAGGTAAGTGGAAATTATTATTCTTCTATTCAATTTGGCAGGTAAAAAGCACCATTGATTGATGCCAGTGCTGCCTGACTGACCCTCGTGGCAGTGGAACATAAAAAGCACCATTCGAACATGGTCGATGCCAGTGCTGCCTGACTGGCCCCTGTGCTGGTAGCACGTAAAAAGCACCCACTACACTCTCAGAGTGGTTGGCGTTAGGAAGGGCATCCAGCTGTAGAAACTTTGCCAGATCAGATTGGGGCCTGCTGCATCCTTCTAGCTTGCCAGTCCTCAGTCAAACCGTCCAACCCATGCCAGCATAGAAAGTGGACATTAAAAGATGATGATGAGGAATTTTATATGAATTTCATTATTTAATTTTATACAACAACAACAATAATTGTTTCTACAATAAGCACAAGGCCTGGTGGGGGTGGGGAAGCCAATTAGATGGACCCCAGTGTTTGACTGGTACTTATCTTATTGACGCAAGGTGCCGAGCTGGCAGAAACGTTAGCACGCCAGGTGAAATGCACAGCCGTATTTCGTCTGCCGCTACGTTCTGAGTTCAAATTCCGCCGAGGTCGACTTTGCCTTTCATCCTTTCGAGGTCGATAAATTAAGTACCAGTTACGCACTGGGGGTCAATATAATCGACTTAATCCGTTTGTCTGTCCTTGTTTGTCCTCTCTGTGTTTAGCCCCTTGTGGGTAGTAAAGATAGGTATTTATTTTATTGACCTCAAAAGGATGAAAAGCAAAGCTGACCTCAGCAGAATTTGAACTCAGAATGCCTAATGGCATTTCATCTGGTGTGCTAACGATTCTGCCAGCTTACCACCTTAATCAATAATAATAATGGTTTTTGCCCTGTGAAAAGCACCCAGTCCACTCTGTAAAGTGGTTGGCATTAGGAAGGGCATCCAGCCATAGACACCACGCCTAACCAGACAATGGGACCTGTTGCAGCTCCATATACACCATCTAACCCATGCCAGAATGGAAAACAGATGTTAAATGATGATGATGATGATTTTGGTACAGAGCCAGTAGTTTTTGAGGGGAGGGGCAGTTGATTACATTGGCTCCAGTAACTTCCAAATTCTGTTATTCTCACTGATTAAATTATGTTTATCTCCTAGTTTTATTTGTCAACAGTTGACGCTTCTTTGAGCGATAGCAAATAATCTCAAGCAGATTAAAACACTTCCCTTCTCATAATTTGGGTGCAGGAGTTGGTTGTGTGGTAAGTAGCTTGCTTATCAACCATTTGGTTCCGGGTTCAGTCCAACTGCATGGCACCTTGGGCAGGTGTCTTCTACTATAGCCTAGGGCTGACCAAAGCCTTGTGAGTGGATTTGGTAGACGGAAACTGAAAGAAACCTGTCACATACATACATATATATATATCAAAATAAGCAACGAGGATATCCAAGGTAGTATAGTACAATCGTTTCATGCTACTTCATTTTATTAAACAATGTAAGTATTACATCAGTTTTAAAATGTAAAGCAATCTTCAGCCACATATAGAATTTTTTAATTTTATTTATTTAAAAAAAAAATTAAATGGACAATGTACATTTTTATACTTATTCCATTTGCCAACATTACAAAGAGGGTAGATATATAGAAAGGTTAATTTCGTCATTAAGAACATGGTAGTTGAAGGTCTTTCTCCATCTGAAGATTTTTTATACTTTTAAGTATTTTAAATAATAATGACCATTCCTAAATTTTGAAATCTTAATATTTTGTAACCAAATAAGTAATTAATATACCATACTAGCTTTTATTTAACCTGCATAGATTATTAAGAAATTTTATAATATAAATAAATTTGAATAAAGTGAAATTAGAATCTTTTGATACTGGTGCCCCAGCCAGCGGTGGTGCCCCAGCATGGCCGCGGCCTTCGGGCTAAAACACTTTTAAGGATTTAAGGATTTATGAAAGGGTTGCATAAATTACATATATCTAGGGAAATTATTTAGTTCATCTTGATTACCTCCCTTCCATTACATGTTAATATATCTTATAGGCTCTTGATATATGTGCTAATTGATAAGGTTTTTTTTTATAGGTAGTAAATATGTCTAGCATATTCCTTTAATTTAACTCATTAATAAAAATAAATCACTATTTACTAACTAACTATAAATCTATATTAATAAAAATCTGATATATATATATTTGTATAAATATGAAATGATTTCTATATTTTCTATCCCTATATAAGATACTAAAATTTATTAGAATCCTTTGGGAAAAAAACGATCTTAAGTATATTTATTTAGAATTCGCAAACAGAATTATGGCTGTTAAATGGTAAAGAACATTAGAAATCTGTAGAGCATTAGTAGTCTCTATTCTCCCTAGCTTCAGCCTACTAACTTTAGCTAAAATACATTCAAATATGCCAAAGTTAAATTCCTCATAATGGGGATGGATTTATGGCTTTGACATTTGTACTAACCCTTTCTCTATCTATAAATAGAAAAATTCTTGTTTGTCTCCAATGAACCAAATAAAGAAACCCCCTCCCCATTGATAAATCTCAATAACAAAGTGAACTCAGTGATAAAAAATCTACAGATGGAGAAAGACCTTCTACTACCATGTTCTTAATGATAAAATTAACCTCTCTTTCTATATATCTACCCTCTTTGTAATATTGGCAAATGGAATAAGTATAAAAATGTACATTGTCCATTTAATTAAAAAAAATTTAAAAAAAAAATTTTTTTTTAAATTCTATATGTGGCTGAAGATTGCTCGATATTTTTAAAATGAAGTAGCATGAAACGATTGTACTACACTACCTTGGATATCCTTGTTGCTTATTTTGATTATAATCACCTCATTTGATTTATATGGATAATACCATACAAAATTCTGGTACCTTTATCTTAAGTACCATATTCATCTGAATGTGTATATATATCATCATCGTTTAGCATCCGTTTTCCATGCTAGCATGGGTTGGACAGTTCAACTCGGGTCTGTGAAGCCGGAAGGCTTCATCAGGCCCAGTTAGATCTGGCAGTGTTTCTACGGCTGGATGCCCTTCCTAACGCCAACCACTCCGTGAGTGTAGTGGGTGCTTTTTACGTGCCACCCGCACAGGTGCCAGACAGAGCTGGCAAATGGCCACGAACGGATGGTGCTTTTATGTGCCACCGGCACGGGGGCCAGGCGAGGCTGGCAACGGACACGAACGGATGGTGCTTTTTACGTGCCAGTGGCACGAGGCCAGTCGGGGCGGCGCTGGCAACGGTCATATACATATACACACACACATACATACATACAAGGGCATCCAGCTGTAGAAACTCTGCCAGATCAAGATTGGCGCCTGGTGCAGCCATCTGGTTTGCCAGTCCTCAGTCAAATCGGATGTTAAACAATGATGATGATATACATACACACATACAGGGTGGCCCAAAAGTAGGTTTACAATTATTCAACTATGTCTTTTGCAGTTTAGATCTTAATTATGGCACATAAAATACACCAATCTGACCGTGGCCGTTGCCAGCCCCGCCTGGCACCTGTGCAGGTGGCACGTAAAAAGCACCCACTACACTCACGGAGTGGTTGGCGTTAGGAAGGGCATCCAGCTGTAGAAACACTGCCAGATCAGACTGGAGCCTGGTGCAGCCTTCTGGCTTCCCAGATCCCTGGTCGAACCGTCCAACCCATGGAGAACGGACGTTAAACAATGATGATGATGATGATGATGATTTGAAATTGTTATTTTATGCTAGTTTTGTTAATTGCAAGATAGAAATTTAAATGTAATAAAATGTTTTAAAAGTAATTTAAAGTGCCGACATGATAGCCGTCAACCTACTTTTTGGCCACCCTGTATATACTCTCTTTTACTTGTTTCTGTCATTTGACTGCGGCCATGCTGGAGCACCGCCTTTAGTCGAGCAAATCGACCCCAGGACTTATTCTTTGTAAGCCCAGTACTTATTCTATCGGTCTCTTTTGCCAAACCACTAAGTGACGGGGACGTAAACACACCAGCATCGGTTGTCAAGCAATGCTAGGGGAACAAACACAGACAGGCTTCTTTCAGTTTCCGTCTACCAAGTCCACTCACAAGGCATTGGTCGGCCCGGGCTATAGCAGAAGACACTTGCCCAAGATGCCATGCAGTGGGACTGAACCCAGAACCATGTGGCTGATTAGCAAGCTACTTACCACACAGCCACTCCTGCGCCTATATATATATATATATATATATATATCAAATCAAAACAAATCAAAATAGATGAACATCAATGGAATATGTATCTTTGTGGTACCAGTGCCGGTGGCACGTGGCACATAAGAAAACCATCCGAACGTGGCCGTAGCCAGTACCGCATCGACTGGCCTCCGTGCTGTGGGCACGTAACAAGCACCATCCGATCGTGGCCGTTTGCCAGCCTCATCTGGCACCTGTGTCGGTGGCACATAAAAACACCATCCGAGCGTGGCCGTCTGCCAGCCTCGTCTGGCACCTGTGTCGGTGGCACATAAAAACACCATCCGAGCGTGGCCGTCTGCCAGCCTCGTCTGGCACCTGTGTCGGTGGCACATAAAAAACACCATCCGAGCGTGGCCGTCTGCCAGCCTCGTCTGGCACCTGTGTCGGTGGCACATAAAAAACACCATCCGAGCGTGGCCGTTTTGTCAGCCTCGTCTGGCACCTGTGTCGGTGGCACATAAAATCACCCACTACACTCTCGGAGTGGTTGGCGTTAGGAAGGGCATCCAGCTGTAGAAACACTGCCAGATCTGACTGGACTGGTGCAGCTTTCGGGCTCCCCAGACCCCAGTTGAACCGTCCAACCCATGCTAGCATGGAAAGCGGACGTTAAATGATGATGATGATATAAATATACATATTTGTCTATTCTGTTTGTCCCCTCCCCCACCATCACTTGACATCCGATTCTGGTGTGTTGACATCCCTGTAACTTAGCAGTTCGGCTAAAGGGAACAATAGAATAAGTGCTAGTCTTACAAAGAATAAGTCCTGGGCTTGATTTGCTCGACTAAAGGCGGTGCTCCAGCATGGCCGCAGTCAAATGACTGCAACAAGTAAGAGAGTAAACAAGATTGTATTGCTTTTGATAACAGTTAACCATACATTCAAATATTCCTGCTCTCAACAACTCTTTTGTTTCCCACTTTTCCGTTCCAGGCTGGTGTTCGTCAACTCTATGTCCAACTTGACCATACAGCCATGTAATGGCATTTCTTCCTTTATGATGTTTGAAGAGATCTGAATGTTCAAGAACAGAGGAATCACAATGGATTTAGTTGGTTATGATTGTCTTTATTTTTATGCTGTGTGAATGAGGCTGGGTCTGTGAGAATCTATCAAAACTTTTGCTTTGATCTGGAATTTACCGTCTTGGTTCCTGACTTTAAAGTTTCTTTTTACGAAGGAATTCAATGCATGTTTCTCAATCAGGAACTGTACTTTTGTACAGATTTATTTCAAAATCTTGAGAAGTCTACATCTAAAAGAACTCTAGCAGAGAAATAAGAATAATAAAAAAAACACAAAAATATCTTTCTTGATCTCTATTTTTTAATTATATTTTTTTATTATAAGGTATTTAGTCTGGAATCATTTGACCAACAAAATATGTTTTGTTGGACTAACGATAATAGATTAAATATTTTATTCACTCTCAGACTTTTCGTTGAGTTCTTTATTCTACGTGGTCAGACCAGGCTTCTTTTGAACTTGTCACCCTTGGAATATTTTTTGTTATACATATATATATATATATACTTTAAATTTACTGGGATTATTTCTATCTTATTTAGCAGGATTAAAGCACTAATTTGCTTTTACCTAAAAGGACATGCGATATAATTATATATCTTCAATAAAAATGGTGTTTCTAAACTAAATTTTCATTACATTCAGCGAATATATTTTTGTTTACTGCTGCTTATATTAATTCTTCAATGTTAAAGGAATTAATTAGGTTAGAAATTACAACTTTTGGGCATTCTTATTTCGTTCAAGTTCTTCCTAGCACTAATCAGACATTAGTGAAATAGTTCTGATTACAACACAAGCTCTCCTAGGGAGAATATTCTACTCATTGTAAGAACAGTGAAATAAGGATGAATATAGGTGGAGATACCAGTTGGTATCATCTTGTTGTCTTTTGCTGGGACACTTAATGAATTGACAAGTCCACCTAGTTCTCAGAATGTACAGTCAGTAATAATTCATTGCTGTTTACAGTGGTACCACTTTGCGATTAGTGAGTAGCTTGTTGTTGGAAGTGCTGAGTTCAACTTCTTTGAAAGGAAGTCTGTTTGTGATGGTTCAGCAATCTATCCAAGGGAATATTTATCTCACTTCTCAATATTTTGGAAACCAGGGATAAACATCAATCCTAAGGATTTTTACAATCTAGGGAAAATATTGAACTGAGCAACAAATTAACACTTCTTAGTCATTTAAAAAGAATTATTATTTAGTTGCAGATATTTATGTTTGTTCTAAATTGCCATATTTTATTTGCTTTGAACAAATTTCGAGTAAAAATTCAGATTGCAACATTTGTGGAAAAGTCAGTAAAGATATTGCGACCAGTTTCAAAACAAGAATCATTTAAAAATTTATAATAATAATAATAATGTTGGCGGAGAGTGATAGTTTTATCAAGCATACATTCATGCATCATTGTATTCATTTCCATTTTGTTTTATAAAATATTATTCTATGCTAAAGAGTGTGTCAAAATATTTCATTATACATCTCTATCACTTATTTCACTGAGAATATACCATTCCAATGATGTATAATTTAAATTTTGACACATTCGAGCAGTGATGCACAGCTCGGTCCCTCCCCATAGACCACCATTTGGGATATTCCTTTGAGGACCCTCAAATTTTTAAGGGTCCACATTGAGTTTATGTCCTACCATGTTGTAATATGCAAGGAAAAGTAAATTCACATGTGGTGGTTTGTGCACTTTTCTTCATGAATCTAGTGGAGCACCTTCTGTAAAAGACTGTGCATTACTGCTATACGATAGAATACATAGAATATATATATATATATATATATATATAACACTATTGCAGATTAAAACAGAATTGTTTATCAGAGAACACAAGAACAATCTCAGACGAAGCCAATTGCCAAATCAGAACAACTCTTAACATATTCATAAACAGAAAGAAACTGTCCAGAATAATCAAATGATAGACTTCCCATGAATTTTATTTTTTAATAAACTAAATCCATCATAAGGGTCAATGCCCTGTAAGGCCCTGTAAGTGCTTATGGACAATTATATAATAAAATGTTTTCAATATATTCAAAATTCTAGTTTAAATTGTTATTTTTGTTTACATCAAACAAAAGCATTTTTTTTCTTTTGTTTTTGACTTGTTAAATTTTCTTTCTGAAATTTGTTTATTAACACATTTCTGAAGCCTTTAAAAAAAAAAAAAAAGGGTTTCATTTTATTTTCTGTTTACTAACTGAATGTTTTTCTGTTCTGTTACTGGTTTCTGTCTTTGACCTGCAACAATGCCTGGTGGCCACTTGACCTCATTCCCATCGTTTTGGTCAATCATATTGACCCTACGACTTCATTAATCTCTATTCAACAAATGGTTTAATTTTGATCTAAAAGGAAACAACCTTGTTACCCCAGAATCCACCCTGGCCCCTCCATATGTTTCTGGCCATTCTGAGTAACTTCCTTGTGTTCGTTTTTATTTAACTAACGTCACAATTACCTTTGCCATAATTGTGTTTTTCTCTTGGCTGCTGGACAAAGGTTAGGATGATTGCTGTGCTGATGACAGCTACTGAGGCAGAAACATGTGTCCACAACTGTCTTATTTCCAGACAACAAACCTGTCTTTTTCCTTGATGGTATTTTGACTTTGGAAGAACATTCGATTCTGAAGATAATCTCCCTTCCTCAAGTGTAGCTGGTCTTAGTTGCCATCTGATGATTATGTCACATTCTGTAAAGGTGGAGATAGGGTTTAATAAAGATTTTGTGCTGTATGAAATTTGATATACCTGTGTGCGTCTGCACCTGGACCTCCCCAAACTGGACACCAATATCTGAGCATTGTCCAATCCTAGTTTAGTGTGGTGTAGTGTGCAATAAGAGCCATGGGATTTTATGCAGTTTCCAACTACCAAATCCATTCACAAAGCATTGGTCAGTCTGGGAATCAAATTTTTTTTCCCCACGAGAGTTCTGGACCCTAGTTATGAATCATTTGCATACAGCCAATCAGAGCTCATCTATGCTTCTTTTCTCTTTTAAGAATGCTTCTTGTTCCTGTTCCAACCATGGCTGTCTCTGCGTAGTTATTTGTGTTGTTGTTTACTTTGTAAAACAGTAAGAGGAGAGGGTTGCTAGCACATCACCCTCTACCCACATTTTCTCCATCCACATCTTTACCATAAGGGGCCCTAACAAAATCCGATAACAGGTATAGATGCAAACCCATCTAATTACTTGTCTCCTTCTAAAATCAGGCAGAACTTGGCGATCGGTCGTCTTATAAGACCGCTCTTTGTCTTGAGTTTACCTGGTAGAGTGTGTTTGTTAACTTGACAACAAGGTCAAGGTGAGCTCTGATTGGCTGTATGCAAATGAGTTCATTACTGGGGCCCGGAACTCTCATGGGAAGAAAAAAATTCACATCCGAGACTATTGCAGAAGACACTTGCCCAAGGTGTCATGTAGCGGCGGGGCTGAACCCCAAACCGTGTGGCTAAAAAGCGTACTTCTTGGCCACACAGCCATCCATGTGCATGATTACATAATTAGATAAATAAAATGAGGTAACGGAAATAACGCCTAAATTGTCTTTTATTTGACTGCGGCCATGCTGGGGCACCACCTTGAAGGGTTTTAGTCAAAGCAATCAACCCCAGAACTGCTTTCATTTCAAGACCTGATACGTATTCTACTGGGTTCGGTTATGGGGCTACGTAAGCACACCTGCACCAGTTGTCAAGCAGTAGAGAGGGGCAAACGGAGACCAAAGACACACATCATCATCATCATCATCATTTAATGCCTGTTTTCAATGTCGGCACGGAATGAATGCTTTGACTGAAAACTGTTAAGCCAGTTCCAGTCTGATTTGGCATGGTTTCTGCACCTGGATGCCCTTCCTAATGCCCACCACTTTACAGAGTGTCCTGAGTGCTTTTTACATACCACCTGCCTGGGTGCCCCTTGCCTGTTATGAAACACTGGCATTAGCCACAACTACAACCTCATTTGGCTTCACAAGTCTTCTTCAGCATGATGTATAGCCAAAGGTCTCAGTCACTTGTCACTGCCTCTGTGAGGCCCAAAGTTCAAAGGGTGCTTTTTACATGTGACTAGCATGGGTACCAGTTACACAACACTGGCGTCGGCACACTGCTATATCAGGAGGGATAGGGAGCTGTCCACTATGTTCGAAGGGAGGTACACTGATATGATATGCTTGAGAAGGCCTGTTGAGTCAAGTGAAACCAATATCGTAGCTGGGGCTTGTGCCCCCTGGCTGGCTCCCGTGCTGATGGCACGTAAAAAGCACCAACTGATCATCACCGATGCCAGTGCCCCCTGACTGGCTCCAGTGCCTGTGGCATGTACAAAGCACCAACTGATCGTGGCTGACATCAGTACCCCCTGACTGGCTCCTGTGCTGGTAGCATGTAAAAATTACTGACTGAGCGTGTTCACTGCCAGGCCTGCCTCGCTAGCTCCGGTGCCTGTGGAATGTAAAAAGCACCAACTGATCGTGGCCAATGCCAGTGCCCCCTGACTGGCTCCTGTGCCAGTGGCACATAAAAGCACCCACTACACTCTCGGAGTGGTTGGCATTAGGAAGGGCATCCAGCTGTAGAAACACTGCCAGACCAGAATGGAGCCTGGTGCAGCTGTTGGCTCTCAAGACCTCAGTCAAACCGTCCAACCCATGCCAGCATGGAAAACGGACGTTAATTGATGATGATGATGATGGACTTCTTTCAATTTGTCTACCAAATCGACTGACAATGTTTTGGTTGGACCAAGGCTCTTGCAGAAGACTCTCAATTTATTTTGAGAGTAATACATTGAATAATAAAGTACAAAAACTAATCATCTTTCACTTGTTTTGCTCATTGGTCTGTGGTCCAGCTGGAGCACCACTATGAAGGAATTGTTTTGATCATGTCAACCTCAGGGTCTATTTTCAAGCCTGGTTCTTCTTATTTTGGAAATCTCTATTTGTCTCACTGCTAGGTTATGGAGGATTACCATGCAGCAATTTTGTGCTCACATCAACATAAAGACAGTGATAGACCCATGCATCAATAAATATATATACCTATGGTGGAATGTCTCAGTGAAAACTTTGATAAAATGTAAACATAATAGACCTGACATTGTGATTTGGGATAGAGAAGAAAAACAGAACAGTTGTGGAAATCATCTGCCCAGTGGATGTTAACATAAAGCTGAAGATCAGCGAAAAAGGGAATACCTATGCTGAATTGTTGAGAAATCTGCTGTTACTCTACCTGGATTAAAAGTTCAGGTTTATACCTGTAGTTATCGGGGCCCTGGAATCTGTAACACTCTGCCTAAATACCAATCTTGAGAAATTAAGCTTCTCAAAACCAGAAAAGAGAAAGCTAATTGGAAGACTACAGATCCAATCCATCACTGGAACTGTAAAAGTCTGTAAAACTTTCCAGAAGTTTAGCATTTAAATATATATGAGCATGTCTAGATATGTAGCTATATGCACGAGAATACATGCATAAAACATACAAATCTGCACATGCAATGACTGCATGCATACATACGGAAATATTCTGTTGATATTGTTGAAATTCCAATGAAGGAACCTTGGATCCAGGTTAGAAATTGGCTCTTTCGCTATTAACAAGAAATCTTGAAATAAAACGGTATAATGGTGCACATGCGTGCACACAAAGATGCAGATATATGCATGCATAAATAAACATCCGTATATGCAGTTGTCCAACATGTTTTCATTTGTCAGGATAAAAACAAGTTTTGGTACAGGGACAAGAGAGGGGGGTAAATTTAGTCTCCCTGCAGCCAATTCCTGTTACCAAACAGTTTCATATTGGCAAATGAACAATCATCAGATATGACTGAATGGAAGAGCACAGCTTGGGCTCTTTATTGCTAGAAGCTGAAAGCCTCTTCATTTCAGATATTTTATAAAAAATCACAATGAAACGCGTTGATGAAAAATTATGGCTTTCTCTTAAGGCTATCAGAGTTATGTCCCTTTGAACGGTATTTTTTTGCCCCCCCCCCCCCCAGCAGTGTCTTCTACATTCAAGTTCGAATCGTCCCCTCCAGTTTTTTTCATATGTCTTTGTAGGGTGTCTGTGTACTTTTAAGGAGCAGTTATAGCGTATAGCACCATTTTTTCTTTATTACTGCCTTTCTTTACTTGCCCTAGGACTGTTTTCCTCTCTCCCTTTTTTTTTTACCGTTTTTCTGCCGAATTACAGAGCAGCAGATCACTGAATCCGGCAAAGTCGTCACCATCGTCTTTACATTCCAAGTAAATTCTGCTGGGGTCAGACTTGTCCTTCATCCTTTTGGGGTCAATGAAGAAAGTACCACATGAGCACGAGGTTTGATCTCATCAAATAACTCCTTCCTACCAAATTTCAGGCCCTGTGCCAATAGTAGAAATCATTGTTGTTGTTGTTGTTGTTGTTGTTGTTGCTATTATTATTATTATCATTGCATTTGCACAGCTTCTAACGCTAGAGATGTGCTACAGTGTCAGCTGTTCACTACCTGTGAACTAAGGTAACACCTCTTCTTTTTCAAGCACCTTCAGGAGTATTCGGACAGTTCCAAGCAGTGCTGTTCTCTACAAGTGCTCCACCCTTATTGCAGGCCCTATTTGTTCCACGTACTTCTCGAGATTTTTGCTCACTGATCCCAGGGCTCCGACAATTATTGCTATTACTATTACCTTTTCCATCGACCACAACTGCTTTACCTCCCAAGCTAACCTGTCATATCATTCGACTTTTCTTTCTTCCTTATTGCATCCCTTGTTATCCAGTTTGTTTTCTTTCTCAATTAAGACTATGTCCGGCTTCCTATTCTCTATCTCATGGTCACACTGAATCATAAAATCCCATAGGATTTTTGCATTTTTATTTTCAATAATGCCTTTGGATTTGTGGTCGTACCAATTTTTTGCTCTGTGAAGTCCATACTTGTTGCTAAGTGTCCAATAGACAAGCTTGGCTATATTGTTGTGGCTTCTCTTATATTCCTTCTGGGCTAGTGGCATACATTGGCTGGTAATATGCCATATGGTTTCACCGTTTTGTTCACAGATTGTCGTCATCATTGTCATCGTCATCGTCGTCATCGTCATTGTCATCATCATCATCATCATCATCATAGACACCAGCACGACAGGCCCTCATGCCAGTGGCATGTAAAAAGCACCCACTACACTCTCGGAATGGTTGGAATTAGGAAGAGCATCCATCTGTAGAAACTTTGCCTGATTGGATTGGAGCTTGGTGCAACTTTCTGGCTTGCCAGTCCTCAATCAAACTGTCCAACCCATGCCAGTATGCAAAGCGGACGTTAGACGATGACGATGATGTTGATGATGTTGCACCGTATACAATATCATGAGGTTGGCTTTGTACTGTTTATCAAGTCGCAACAAGGACCTCAGACAGACAGTACTTTATGCAATATGCGTGTAGTTCCAAGTAATGTCACCTTTTGCAAGACATCTAGATTGTAGGGTATTTCTAAGGTTTTCAGATGTTTTTTTCAGGTTGGTTGGTATTGAACCCAAAGCCCCGATGACAGTAAGGAGCATTATGTTCGACTCTCGTAACTTTCACATCTTAGCCATCTCAATTCCCAATTTATCAACTTTTTCTCTTTTATGATGATGTCTTCATCTCCTGGCACTGCCCTGTCGACTATTAGGCACTTTTGTTTGTCCCTCCTAAGGGTTACTATATCTGGCTTTCGGGGCTCTAACACCTTGTGTATCTGGGAGTCAAAGTCCCAGAGGATTTTTGCCCTCCCCTTTTCATCCATTACCTTTTCTGGTGTATGTCGGTACCAAGCACCCGTAACCTCATATCCATACTGCCAGCATAGTAGTCAATAGAGGTTTTGGGCTACCTTGTCGTGTCTATGCTTGTTCTCTTTCTGCACAAGACCTTCACAAGCACTAACAATGTGAGTCACACTTTCAATCCTCTTCCCACACATTCTAAAAAGGTCCGTTCCACTTGTGTGGTATACATTCCTTTTCACTGAATTGGTATTCAATGCCTGGTCCTGGGCAGCGATGATTAGGCCTTCAGTATTCTATTTTAGGTCAACCTTATTAAACCACCTCCATAATGCATCAATTGTTAGCACACCGGGAGAAATGCTCAATGGTATTTCATCTTACACTATGTTCTGAGTTCAAATTCAGCTGAGGTCGACTTTGCCTTTCATCCTTTTGGGGTTGATAAATTAAGTACCAGTGAAGCGCTTGGTTCAATGTAATTGACTCCAAATTCCAGGCCTTGAAAGGATTATTGTCATTATTATTAAATTGGTGCAAGGTGGTGAGCTGGTGGGAATGTTAGCACTTCGGGCAAGACGCTTAGTGATATTGCGTTTGTCTTTATGTTCTGAGTTCAAATTCCACAAAGGTTGACCTTGCCTTTCATCCTTTCGAGGTCGATAAATTAAGTACCAGTTGCATAGTGGGGGTGATCTAATCGGCTGGCCCCCTCCCCCAAAATTTCGGGCCTTGTGCCTAGAGTAGAAAAGCATATTTTCCACTAAGGTTGACTTTACCTTTCATCCTTTCTGGGTTGATACTGGGGTCAATCTAATCGACTGGACCCCTCCCCCAAAATTTCGGGCCTTGTACTTAGAGGAGAGAAGATTATTAAATAGGTGCAGGTGAAACTGTGTGTCCAGAAGCTTGCTTGCCAACTGCATGGCTCTGGGTTGAGTCTTGTCCTGTGGCATTTGGGGTGAGTGTTTGCTACCAAAGCTCTGAACTGACCGAAGCTGTGTGAGTGGATTTGCCAGACAGAAACTGAAAGAAGCCTGTCGTGTGTGTGTGTGTGAATTTATACATATGTATGTGTGTTTGTGTTTGTCCCCATCACCACCACCACCACCACCACCACTTGACAACCGGTATCGGTTTGTTTACATCCCCGTAACATTAGCAGTTCAGCAAAAGATGTCGACAGAATAAGTCCTGGGGGTGATTTGTTTGATTAACTCCCTTCGAGGCGGTGCCCCAGCATGGCCACAGTCTAACGACTGAAACAAGTAAATCGTAAAAGATAAAAGACAACTTCACAGATACATTAACGGAGATTGATGAGAAGCAATTGTCTTCCGGTGATGGTGATTGCTATAAAATGGATTCAGTCTCCATTCTCTAATGTTCCTTTCCCATGCTGACGTCCGTTAAATAGAAATAAATCTCTGGTTCGTTCTTTGTTCTAAACTTGTGCTGGATTCGCAGCTGACGAAGGTTTAATTACTTGGCTGTGAGAAAGACTGATTGATGAAAACGACTGATGAAAACGATTGATGAAAACGATTGATGAAAACGATTGATGAAAACGACTGATGAAAACAATGAGATTTTGTCCCTCTAGGGTTTAATGCCACAACATTTGGATGAAATTTACTGCCTCGGCCAGAGCAATCGTCATCATCATTGTCATCATTTTCACTGTTGGCACCCCCCCACAACCATCATCATTATCGTCGTCACCATCGCTACCACTAACACCACCATCACCACCACCACCACACCACCACCACCACAACCACCACCACCACCATCATCGTCATTTCCCACCTGCTTTCCTCGCTGGCATCGGTTGCAAAGTCCATCCTCATCCGCCATTTCACAGTTCTGTGTCTGACTCTAGCTTTCCATGTCTGACTTAACTTCTGTCCCATCGTTATTTCTGGTTATTAGATCTTGTGAACCCTCGTTTCGGGCTGGTTTATGGATGCAGGCATGGCCGTTGGGTTACAAGGTTTGCTCCCAAATAAGGTGATTTGGGGTTTGGTGCCCATTCTGTAGCACCTTGGATGTGAATCTTCTGCCGCTGCCCTGGGGCAAGCAAAAGCCTTCAGTGGATTTGGAGAACAGAAATTAAAAGTGGCCTGTTGTGTGTGTGTATGCGTGCGTACGTGTGTGTGTGCGTGCGTGCATGTGTGTGTGTGTGTGTGTGTGTGTGTGTGTGTATATGAGTGTACCGTAAATCCTCAAGTATAATCTGCATTTTTTCCCCCAAAATTTAAAGGTCAATATCCCTAGTGTGTACTATATACGAGGTTAAAAATGAAAATTATTTTCTAAGCAATGTCCGAGTCTCTATTTGCTGTCCGGCAATGTTTATTCAGACGCATTTTTGTGATGTTGGGCGTGAAAATACCTTAAGCTAAGTCTGAAAGCAATGAAGTCATAAAAGAATCATCCATAACTTACAGTAAGCAGCATTTATTAAACGTTATTACTGTTATTTCTTTATTTTCTGCAAACAAAATGCACAAAAAAGCTACACGTTTGCATTATTTTATATATACATTAATAATAATAACAAAGGACGTTACCGTATAGAGTTTTACAAACCAAGGACGTTATATAGAACTCCTTGACTCAAGTTGGAGAAGGGATGCGTATTATACACAGGGTTTAGGTTTTTCAGAGGTACAGCCCCCTAAAAATCCCCTGCGTATAATACTCAAGGGCAGACTATACTCGAGGATTTATGGTATATGTTTGTGTGTATTTGCGTGTGTGTGTGTGTGAAAGGTGTGTGTGCATGTGCATGAGTGTGCACATGTGCGTGAGTGTGTGTGTGTATCTGTGTGTGTATGTGTGAGTGTGTGTGTGAGTGTGTGTGAGTGTGTGTGTGAGTGTATCTTTCTATCTCTTATTCATCTCAGTCATTGGACAGCAGCCTTGATTTGTTTAATAAAACGAAATTACTCCAGTACTTATTTGTTAATCATTTTTGATGTCTGGTACTATTCTATCAGTCTCTTTTGCCAAACTGCTCAGTTACAGGGACATAAACAAACCTACACTGGTTGTCAAGCAGTGGGATGGGGGGGACAAACACAAACAGGCACATATACAAACACAGATACATATATATGTGCACACACACATTGGTATATGTATATATATATATATTATATATATATATATTATATATATATATATATATATACAAATTGAGATAGGGGTTGTAAATGCAACCCTCCGTGGGATAACATATATCCAATATACTGCTAGTGAAGTACCCAACAAAGTTAATACATAAATGTTAAGGATTGCGATGCAATCAATTCATTTACTGCATTACATGGGCAAAGGTAAAATGACTTACCACAAATTACTAATACAAGATAAGAAAATGGAGAAATACATCAAAATCAAATATCAATTACCAGATAATACTCAATCACATACTTTATTAAACCACCACATAAGAGACTGTAGGGTTAAATATAAAAAGCAGAACAAATCAGTGTACATAAAGGAATGTACATAAAAAAGTATACATAAAAGAGTAATGTTGTATAATAAGTAGAATATATATAAAAGAGAATATAAATATAAGTAAATATAAATATAAGTATAGATTATGTGAAAAATACAACATGGCATTGCTGAAGGCAGGCTACAAAAATAAAATTTGGTATATACCCAATAATAATCCTTCGAACACAGGTGAAACTATTAGGAGTAGGGATATTAACAATAGGCATAGTAACATTGATAATAGTTATGGTAATAGTGGAGTTCATCTAAACAATAATAATAATAATAAGAAGAATAACAATAAAGTCACTAATAAAACCAATCTAAAGGGGAATTCTAGGCATTATATTGACAATACTAAGGGTAGAAAGCATATGGGTTAGAAGAATAATAGAGTTTTTCCCATGAATAACAACTTGAGGAGTAATCCACATAGTGATGACGATACTCTATGGCTAATAATACCATATGCAATGCAGATTAAAATGGATATAGTCAGAACTATACATAAAGTAATATATAGACTATTTACTAAAGGTAAGAATAAATTTAGCCAAATAATTAACAATAGAACTATTAGAATAGGATATAGTATCATGAATAATCTAGCCACCATCATCTCCTCCTTCAACAACAAGAAATTGGATTGCTTCTATAATGATAGAAAGATAAACATGGGTAGTAGTGAAAATAAGTGCAATAATATCAACAGAAATAGAGCTACGGGGATTTCTGCCAGGGTTAAATCTCCTCAATCTGTTAATGGCTGCAATTGCAGAAGCAAGAATCAATGTGTGTTTGGTAATAAATGCCTGAGGAGAGAGGTGGTTTACCAATGCACTGTAAATACACAATATAATAACAGGGTGTACATTGGTGCAACTAAAAATAGTATAAAACAACGGCTAAACTATCATAGATATACTTTTAAAAATAAAAATAGGATGAACTCTACGGGGCTAAGTACGTATATCTGGGAACTCAAGAGTAAGAACATAGATTTTAAATTAGATTGGGAAATACTAACATCTGCACCTGTATACAATAGTAGAAATAAAAAATGCTCTTTATATATCAATGAAATTTTCTTCATCAAAGCCGGCCAACCCATTATTAACAGCATTAATGAGCGAAATTTTTTTTGCCTTCACAAATTGGCGTACACTTTCTCTAGATTTAAATAACATTTAATTCTTCTACCAGTAATCTTTTAGCATTCATCTATATAGGACTGTACTATTGGTCCTTACAATTTATAATTTATAACTTTTGTGTCTCCATGTATGTGTTCTACATTGATTGTTTCTGTCCCGACTGGAAAAATATACAAAAAATATATAGTTATTCTGATATATGCATGATATTCGGAACCCCTCAGAGTCTTTTATAGGTGTAAGATGTATATGCGCATCATATCTTAGGGCACTAGGTTGAGTTTTTGCTATACCAATATGTAATATATGAGAGTCTATAATTACTATAAGTTGTTTATCTCGATGAGCATATAACGTGTTTTTTTTTAACGGTTGGTTTGTTGGGGGCGTGCGATTTCTGCGGGACAGGCGTGGGGTCGGGTGGCGCTGCACCGGAGTTTGTGCGCCGGCATACGTGTGCGCGTGAGCGTCCACGCATGCGTTGCACGGGCGTGTCTGTGCAATGTGCATCAACGTGTGCACTCTCGCGC
Source organism: Octopus sinensis (assembly GCF_006345805.1). Classification (NCBI taxonomy): domain Eukaryota; kingdom Metazoa; phylum Mollusca; class Cephalopoda; order Octopoda; family Octopodidae; genus Octopus; species Octopus sinensis. Next base: position 2,360,437 of record NC_043003.1, read on the forward strand.
GCTATGCTTGAGGACATTTGCGTGTACTTGTACGCGTGTTCTTGTGTGTATCTTGGTGACTGTGTGTGCAAGAGGGACGTGTGCGGGTGTGCCCGGCCATGAACTCGCATGTCCGTGCGGGGGCGTGCATGTGGGTGCATTCCGGCGTATCCACTTATACTTACTATATTAGGTTTATCTTTGTGCCCTCCTTAATTTGTATTCCATGTTATTTATCTATTTATCTATACATGGAGATATATATATATATATATATATATATATGTATATGTATATATATATTCATGTTTATTTATTTAATTATTTATTTTTGTTTATTTGGCACTTACTAATCTATAATTAATTTAATTTATAATTAATAAACTTATTCTAAATTAATAGTAACTTCTATAGGTGTGTGAAAATGTGTATGTGTACGTATGTATGTTTTTGTACATATAGGTATGATCGTGGGTGGATGTACGGATGTATGTTTTTATTACACATATGAGCACGCAGGTGCGTACTTGGATGTGTATATATGTATATGCGAATATTTATTCATGGGTGGATATAAATATAGGTTTTATTTGTACGTATGAGTGCGCAAATATATATTTAAATATGTATTTATGTGTGTGCGAAAGTTCCCTGACACAGTATAGGAAAGTGTATTAATATTTATGCGTATATGCGGATGTGCGTGTGAGTGTGTGTGTTAGTGTTAGACACTGCTGCTTGTACTGATTTGTCTATAAGCCATGCAATGACAGACATACACTCTGCAATTTTGTGAATGTGTAGAGATGTGTCGGGGTGTATTCATGTGTGTGTGCATGTGTGTGTGAGTTTCTGTGTGGATGTGTGGGTTTAGGGTTAGATGTGGATGTGTATGTTTTGCTTGTGCGGTTAGTGGAGGTCGGGCGGCTCTCAATTGACCAACCGTGAGGAAGATAATGATAATTTTAAATTCAAATCCAATAGTGTATTTATGTCATAAGGAAAATTACTAACTGGAACCCGGACATACATACATACCACTCTGGACCCTAATGTAAGCGTTATTAATAATATTATGAATGATAATAATGATAACATTAATGGTATTGACAACGATAATGATGCTAACTTTAATGACACTTTAGAAATTAGTATGAAGTAATATAATGTACTATTGACTATGTATATTTGCATCTAGGTACTAATTTGTGTATGTTTATTATCACAATATTAAGTCGAAAAACTGAGACATTGAATGTGGAACACATATATATGTTTACTAATTTATATTATTTATTTATATCATTATGTATATGTATATTTTTATATGTATAAGAGTGTGAGTATATGCACTCATATGTATATGTATATGTTGTATTATGGGTATGCACCCACACCCATGTGGGTATATATGTAGACTGATTTATATTACATAATCTCCGAAGAGGCCTTATGATATTTTTGTAAATGTCTCATTTATATCTATATATTGACCTACCATAAAAGGCTAATATTGGTAAAATGAGACATACTTATCTACATGGCCGAAACAGCTGTAAGATGTAATCTATACTTATATTTATATTTACTTATAATCTATACTTATATTTATATTCTCTTTTATATATATTCTACTTATTATACAACATTACTCTTTTATGTACACTTTTTTATGTACATTCCTTTATGTACACTGATTTGTTCTGCTTTTTATATTTAACCCTACAGTCTCTTATGTGGTGGTTTAATAAAGTATGTGATTGAGTATTGTCTGGTAATTGATATTTGATTTAGATGTATTTCTCCATTTTCTTATCCTGTATATATATATATATATTATATATATATATATATATATATATATATATATTATATATATATATAATATATTATATATATATATATATATATATTATATATATATATATATATATATATATATATATATTATATATATATATATATATATATATATATATATAATATTTAGCATTAAGGACAACTACTTAATAAGGAAAACTTAACAAGAAATTGTCAGGTAGATAGCGTGAAAACCTCATAAGAGAATAAATTTCGAAAATAATTATTTCTTATTGAACATATTAATTTATAATAGAGGGCATTATACATACATGCCACACGCTAAAGGGACAATTAGTCATTTCTACCAAAAATATTACTAATCCCACTGAATGCAATTTTTCAAAGTAAGACATTTAAAAAATATAGACCTGTATCACAGTGATTTCATACTTACGTATTCATCAGCAGGCCTGAATGTATCATAAATAAACGACCCTGCCCCGCTTAAGCCGATCAGCTAACTGATCAACATCAACGAAGCACATGGGTGAGTTTACATATATTACATCCTGTTAATGGCAAACTTTTACGAATTGCATTTCGGGAAAAGAAAAGTTTTTTCGGAATAAAAATTTAGCAATTAAGGACAACTACTTAATAAGGAAAACTTAACAAGAAATTGTCAGGTAGATTGCGTGAAAACCTCATAATTGTCCCTCTTAGCGTGTGGCATGTATGTATAATGCCCTCTATATATAAATTAATATGTTCAATAAGAAATAATTATTTTCGAAATTTATTCTCTTATGAGGTTTTCACGCTATCTACCTGACAATTTCCTGTTAAGTTTTCCTTATTAAGTAGTTGTCCTTAATTGCTAAATTTTTATTCCGAAAAAACTTTTCTTTTCCCGAAATGCAATTCGTAAAAGTTTGCCATTTACAGGATGTAATATATGTAAACTCACCCATGTGCTTCGTTGATGTTGATCAGTTAGCTGATCGGCTTAAGCGGGGCAGGGTCGTTTATTTATGATACATTCAGGCCTGCTGATGAATACGTAAGTATGAAATCACTGTGATACAGGTCTATATTTTTTAAATGTCTTACTTTGAAAAATTGCATTCGGTGGGATTAGTAATATTTTTGGTAGAAATGACTAATTGTCCCTCTTAGCGTGTGGCATGTATGTATAATGCCTCTATATATAAATTATATATATATATATATATATATATATATATATATATATATATATATATATATATTATATATATATATATATATATATATATATATATATATATATATATAATATATATATATTATATATATATATATATATACGAGGTCATAGTAACGAAGCTAAAGCAAGCAGAGTGAAGCTGCTTGGCACAGACTGACCTTGAACTCTGCTGTACATGTGCACTAAGTTTTAAACATTCTGGTTCACTTCTGCTGTTTACAGCAGTGCTTGGAAGGAAGGTGTGTAGCATATGATCATCTCATTTGACCATGACAGAGAAAGTTGTCATGGCGATACCAGCTCAGAGACCTACAGAAAGTTGCAGAAAGTATATGGAGAGGAGTGTATGAGCTGCACACAAGTATATGAGTGCTTCAGATGTTCCCAAGATAGTGGTGGTGATAGTTGTGATAGTGGTGGTGGTGGTGGTGGTGGTGGCAGTGGTGGTTGTACATATTTTCTGAACACATAGGAGCAATAAACACGGAAAATGTGCAGAGAACAACTTCCGCCACATTCCAGGGAGGAAAACTAGAAGTAGTTGATAGCTTCCATTACCTAGGTGACCAAGTCAGTAATGGAGGAGGGTGTGTTGAAAGTGTAGCTGCTAGAATAAGAATAGCCTGGGCAAAGTTCAGGGAGCTCCTACCTCTGCTGGCAACTAAGGGCCTCTCACTCAGTATGAGAGGTAGACTGTATGATGCATGTGTATGAACACCGATGCTACATGGCAGTGAAACATGGGCCGTAACTGCTGAGGACATGCGTAAGCTCGTGAGGAATGAAGCCAGTATGCTCCACTGGATGTGTAATGTCAGTGTTCATACTCAACAGAGTGTAAGTACCTTGAGAGAAAAGTTGGACCTAAGAAACATCAGTTGTGGTGTGCAAGAGAGACACTGTGCTGGTATGGTCATGTGGTGAGAATGGATGAGGATAGCTGTGTGAAAAAGTGCCACACCCTAGCAGTTGAGGGAACCTGTGGAAGAGGTAGACTCAGGAAAACCTGGGATGAAGTGGTGAAGCATGACCTTCGCTCTTTAGGTCTCACCAAGGCAATGACTAGTGACTGAGACCTTTGGAAATAAGCTGTACTTGAGAAGAGTTGGCAAACCAAGTGAAACCATAATCCATTGGACACTAAACTCAGCTTGCGAAGACCTGTTGAGGCAAGTGAAATCGAAATCAAATTCAATGACTGACATCTGTGCTAGTGGAGCGCTAAGAGCACCATCCGAGCATGATTGTTGCCAGAGTGGCTAACTGGCTTCTGTGCCGGTGGCACGTAAAAAGCACCATTCAAGTGTGATCGTTACCAGCGTCACCTTACTGGCACGTAAAAAAAATACTTGAGCGAGGTTGTTGCCAGTGCCGCTGGACTGGCTCCCGTGCAGGTGGCACGTAAAAAACACCATTTGAGCATGGCTGTTGCCAGTACCGCCTGACTGGGCCTCATGCCAGTGGCACGTAAAAGCATCCACTAAACTCTCAGAGTGTTTGGCGTTAGGAAGGGCATCCAGCTGTAGAAACTCTGCCGGATCAGACTGGAGCAGCCATCTGGTTCGCCAGCCCACAGTCAAATCGTCCAACCCATGCCAGCATGGAAAGCGGACGTTAAACGATAATGATGATGATGATGATGATGATGATGATGGTGTTACTCATTTGGTAGTTTCCAATATTGTTAAAGACTTAATAAAACTCAAACACCAACCCCTCCTCCTCCCCCCATCTCAGCCAAGTCAATGAGATAAGCAGATCAAATCTATGTCAGGCAAAATATGTAACTCATGGGATTATGACTAAGCATTTTATCTACACCTTTTTAAATTGTTCCCAATGAACCAAGGTGGTAGCAGGAGTAGGGGTAGTAGTAGTAGTAGTAGTAGTAGCAGCAGCAGCAGTATACTACTACTGCTACTACTACTACTACTACTACTACTACTACTACTGATGATGATAATGATAATCCTTTTTACTAAAGGCACGAGACCTGAATTTTGGTGGGAGGAGACCAGTTGGTTACACAGACCCCAGTATTCCACTGGTACTTAATTAATCGACCCCCAAAAAGACGAAAGGCAAAGTTGACCTTCATGGAATTTGAACTCAGAATGTAAAGACACACAAAATGCCACGAAGCATTTCACCTGATGTGCTAACGATTCTGCCAGTTCATCACCTTAATAATAATAATGATGATGATGATGATGATGATGATGATGATGATGATGATGACGATGATGATGATAATAATGATAATAATAATAATATAATAATAATAATAATAATAATAATAATAATAATAATAATGATAATAATAATAATAATAATAATAATAATAATAATAATAATAATATTAATAATAATAATAATAACAATGTGGTATGTTTGTTTTAATGGCCTACAAATGTATAGAGTGCATTCCTCTGCCCTAGGTGTCAGGAAGACATTCGGAAAGGAAAGGGAACAGAATTGAAAAAGATGATAATGAAAATAATAATGGTAGTAATATTTAACGGAACCCATAACAAAACCAAGCAAAAGAGAAAGAACGGTGGACAGAGAATCATAAATATACCATAAAATGGTTGATTTGTGAGTTACACATTACAATGCAACACTCCTCCAAAAGCATGCAAGAATAAACTCACTCTGTAAATACTGAACAAAACACACAACATGTGCCATGGAAGGCCGACACCCGGCAGAAGAACACAACCTGTGCTACACAAACAACACACAATACAACAGAAGACTCAAACTGAATCTCATAACAATACTGATACAATACGATATCACCCCCCACCCCACCCCACTGCCAAAAACAAAAAATGCAGCACACCCCACCCCACAAGCACTAAGGTGCGACAAATGATGCTGCTTGAAAGTTGCTTGAAACTATCAGATGTCGAAAAATAATAGTGGTGATGACGATGGTGATGACGATGGTGATGACGATGGTGATGACGATGGTGATGACGATGGTGATGACGATGGTGATGACGATGGTGATGAATGTTACTTTAGCTCAGTTTATGAGAGACAGGAGTTTCTGAAGAACTCTGGTTGTAAAAGCAAAAATGAAGCTGAACCTTTAAGGAAGACCTTTTTGCTCGGGAATGGTTCAGTAAAGATGCAGACTGACTACAGCTGTCATCCTAATTCAGCATCAGCTGATAATAGAGTAAGGTGGGGAGGAAGGGGACCAGTGAAGAAAACAAGATGGTGATGCAGTGCTACTTGGAAAGTGAACTTAAAAGAAGGAGCGATGGAAAACGGATGTTAACCCTTTGGATAGAGAAGGGTAATGTTTAAAGTGGGTGAGCGTAGGTTAGTTGATGAAGGTAATGCTATTGGGAGAAGAAAGTGGATGACAGAATTGGAGGTAGAAGAGATCAGAAGAGAACTGGAAAAGAAAGGCCAGACAGTGGGTCAGACATACAACAACATAGAAGAGATACAACTCAAACCAAAGAAGAACCTAAGAGAAAATAATAATAATAATAACAATAATAGCACTACCAATAAAGAAGGGGCGACTGGCGACAGCGACTTCAGTGATTTAATTGAGGAAGATCAGAAGATTTCAGATGAGTTGCAGGAAGTAATGAGTAAAGAAGTAAGAAAAAGATTGCCAGTATTAAAAGGCAGCCACAGAAGGAAGCTGCTAGAAAAGACTAGAAAAATAGGGGTTTTTTACCAATAGGATAGATACTAAAAATATAGAAGACACTAACTTATTGATCTCTGTAGGAGGAGTTGTAGTCACCAGAAGATTAGCTATCTCACAGGAAAAGAGTAAAAAAAGAGCAAATGTGGAAAAGGAGACTACAAGATAAAGTGAAGACTTTAAGACAAGATGTGAGTAGAATAGAAACCTGGAAACTGAACAAGTTAGGAAGCAGAAGATGCAAATCTTCCCTTGTGAAAAGATATTTAGTGAAAGAGAAAGGATTTGAGACAGTCAATGAAGAGTTGAAACAGAGTGTCATAGTAGTAGCAGACAAGCTTTCCATATATCAAGAAAGAATGGATCAGTATCAACAGAATAGATTATTTGAGGCAGACCAGAGGAGATTTTATAACCAAATAAATAGTGGAGAACGAAGTACTGAAGATGGGAAACCTAATGCAGAAGAAGCTAGAAAGTTCTGGAGTAATATTTGGGATAAACCATTCAATCATAATGGAGATGCAGTATGGTTAAAGAAAGTGAGGAAAGAAGCGGTGAGTGAAAAGCAGCCAGATCTAAGACTAACAAGTGCATTAACGAATAAAGAATCGGAAGGGCCCAGGACCAGATTCCGTTCAAGGGCACTGGCTAAAAGAATTCAGTAGTTTACATGGGAGGCTGAGGGAACAACTTCAGGATTGTCTTTATAGAGAATAATATCAGATTGGATGGCTAGAAGGAGGACAATACTCATTATGAAGGATAAGAGCAAGGGTAATACAGCCAGCAACTATAGACCAGTCATTTGCTTACCATTAGTGTGGAAGCTGTTAACAGGAATGCGGTCAGAAAGCATTTACGAGCACCTTGACAACCAGAATTTCCTACCAGAAGAACAGAAATGTTGCAGGAAGAAGGACAGAGGAACGCATGATCTATTATACGTAGACAAAGCAGTTCTAAATGAAGTAAAAGCTAGAAAGAAAAATCTAACAATGGCATGGATAGATTAAAGGGAAGCCTATGACATGATCCCACACTCACGGAGAAGTGAATGTTTGAGTATATTCAGGATGGCAGACAACGTAAGAGAATTAATTAGCTTTAACATGAAGGAATGGAAAGTAGGTCTCTACTCAGGTGACACACTCTTAGGGAAAAGTTAATATCAAGAGAGGAATTTTTCAGGAGGATTTGTTGTCCCCTTTCATATTCATCTTATGCTTGATCCCCTCAGTTTAGTATTAATGAAAGTAAAGGCAGGATATCAGTTCAGAAATAGTAAGGGAAAAATTAAGCATTTGCTCTACAAGGATGATCTGAAGCTTTTTAGTAAGAATGAAAAAGACATAGATTCCTTAATACAGACTGTAAGAATCTATAGCAAAAGATATAGGCACGGAATTTGGCATAGATAAGTGTACGTGCAATAGTAGTCATGAGAAGGGGACAGGCAGTCAACAGTGAAGGCATCCAGTTACCAGGTGGCCAGACATTGAAATCATTGGAAGGAGGAGAGAGTTATAAGTATCTAGGAGTATTAGAGTCTGAGAGAGTACTATCTACAGAAATGAAAGAGAAAATTGAGAAGGAGTACATCAGAAGGGTGAGGAAGCTAATGAATTCAAAGTTAAATGGTTCGAATCTAGAGAAGTCTGCAAATACTTGGACAATATATCATTACTTCGATACTCAGCAACTTTTGTAGATTGGACAAAAACTGAATTAGCAAAGCTTGACAGAAGAACTGGGAAGGAATTGAATATGAATGGAGGACTCCACCATGAAGGGCAGGAGTAGCAAGATTATACCTACTTGGAAAGGAAGACGGAAGAGGGTTAACATCAGTAGAAGACTGTGTGGAGTTAGCTAGGGTAGACATAGACTCCTATGTAGGTAATAGCGAAGGAAGTTTATTAAAAGCTGCTAGGGTCACAACAAGACACAGGGAAACCAAAAATCCAAATGAAGTTAAAAACCAGAACAAAAAAAGAACAGAAATTATCTGACTGGCAGGAGAAGGTATTGCATGGTAGATTCCCAAAGATAGTTTCAGCAAATAGTAGTAGTGAGACATGGTTAAGGTTGCAGAACGAAAAGCTGAAAAAGGAGAGAGAAAGTTTGTTAGTAGCAGCACAGGATCAAGCATTAAGGAACAAGTGGATAAAAGCCAAAATAGACAAAAACCAAATAGATTCCCAATGTAGATTATGTTAATCAAAATAGGATGGCGTTACTCTCACAGTAAATGAATGTAGGATACTGGCACAGAAAGAATACAAGAAAAGACATCTCGGGAGAGGCATCCACTGGGAGCTTTGTAGAAAGCTAGGATTTGAACATATTGATAAATGGTATGAACACGAAGCTGGTAAAGTAGTAGAAAGTAAGAAATACAGGATGTTGTGGGACTTTAACATTCAGACTGACAGAGTAATAGAAGCTAGAAGGTCTGATTTGGTAGTAGTAAATAAAGCGAATAAAAAGTGCCAGATAAATTGACTTTATAATACCAAATGATGAGAAAGTCAATATGAGAGGTATAGAAAAAACTAGCAAAGTACCAGGACCTAGCCATTGGATTACAGAGACTATGGAAAGTGCGGGTAAAATGTATCCCAGTAGTTATAGGTGCATTGGGGACCATACCTAAAGATCTGAACTGATGGATAGAGTAAATAGGCATAAAACCTAGTTTAGTACAGCTGCAGAAAACAGTGTTATTAGGGGCAGCTAGGGTACTTAGGAGGGTTCTTGGCATCTAAGGGTTCTTGATGCAACCCAATTTTAGGATTTATTCCTTTTCCAAAAGTCTAATCTGTTGTGTGTATATGATGATGATGATGATAATAATAATAATAATAATAATAATAATAATAATAATAATAATAATAATAATAATAGTAATAATAATAATAGTAATAGTAATAACAACAACAACAACAACAATCATAATTAATAATTATTCATTACCTTATGACAAGGCGACAAACCAACAGAGCAGAACACGGCTGACTGAACTGACCCCAGGTGCTTATTTATTGATCTGTTGATAAGGATGGAAGTTTACTCGATGGAAGTTCAATTCAGAATGTGAAGAAGTGTAACTAAATAGCTTGAAGTCTGTAATCAGCTGCCATGGCGATCGTGTGGACCACACCACTGTCCTACTGCAGCCGTTACCATCATTTATGATTCATATTTTAGTTTTCTCTAAAGCACATTGATTCCATGTGCGTGAAGTGAATGTTGAAATGATGTTTACAATGGGATTTAAGTTTATGATATTGGAGAGGGTGCATGGCTCAATGGTTAGAGGACTTGACTCACAATCGTAAAGTCATGTTATCGATTCCTGGCACTGCGATGTGTCCTTGAGCAAGACATTTTATTTTCACATTGCTCCAGTCCACTCAGCTGGCAAAAATGAGTAACACCTATGTTTCAAAGGGGTCAGCCTTGTCACACTCTGTGTCACACTGAATCTCCCTGAGAACTACATTAAGGGTACAATCTTAACTCTCCCTTAATATCTGTGTTATCCCAAAACAGTGGAAATCTGTGAGCCTTATTCCCTTGGTCAAAAGTGGTAGCCCCACATCACATGTCGATTACTGCCCAGTCAATCTTAATAGCTGTTGCACGAAATTGATGGAATCCTGTGTCAGAAAGCTACTCTGGAAATTTCTGAACTTCCATAATTTTATACAACTTTGGTAATTTGGATTTATTCCTCATTCCAGCTGTTGGGGTCAACTCATTGAAATTCTTGAAGACATCACCCAAATTACAGACAATGGTTCATGGGTGGATGTTTCTTATCTTGACTCCACCAAAGTCTTTAATTTTGTGCCGCACAAACGACTTATAGCAAAACTCTCTGCAATGCGTATGAGAGCTAATCTTCATAATTGGTTCAAGTTCTTCATTCTTGGCTGTGTAGAAATAGTTATAATACTAGGACAACATTTTGCACCTTGTGCAATAACATCCGGTGCCCTGCAGAGACCTGTTTTGGTTCTCTGTTATTTCTTGCATACATTAATGAAACAGGGGACAACTTGAAGGGTTAAAAGGTGCAGACAACATTTTGCTGTGCCTTGAGATAAAAAGAATGGAACCTGTATTCTACAGATCTTCCCTGCAATCTGACCAGGATGCAATGCAGCAATTGGTCACTGACTGGCAACCCAAGTTGGCTGTAGACAGGTGTACCGTTACTTTTTGGGAGGGAAAACTCAGAATTTACCAGTTCTCTCCATGATACCAACTCTAAGAAGTTTGTTGGTGAACATGACCAAGGCAATATTGTCAAGTGTGACCTCTCTTAGAAGAATGACATTTCAAACATCGCCTGACAACTGATGCTGGTGTGTTTACGTCCCTGTATCTTAGCAGTTCAGCAAAAGAGACCGATAGAATAAGTACTAGGCTTACAAAGAATAAGTCGTGGGGTCAATTTGCTCGACTAAAGGCAGTGCTCCAGCACGGCCACAGTCAAATGGCTGAAACAAGTAAATGAGTATGCTTCTGGCTTTCATTGTTGCCTGCTTTTTATCCCCTCTCTTGCCATTTACTGAATAAATGTGGTGCACTCAACCACTCGAAGCAATAACCAATTTATTATTGATATAATATTTACATCTAGGTTATTATATTTTGTTTGGTAGGGTGTGATGCAGGGCCAGATTAAGATCTATAGAGGCCCTAAGCACTTCAAAGGTTTTAGTGCCCCCCCCCCACTTATATATGTAATTTAAAATATAAACAATAATAAACTATAAAATAATTTTTTATTATTCAAAATGAAACAAAACTAACAGAAAGAGGCTAAAATAATGTTTATTTTGTAAATTGGGTCATCCCATAAATAATGTGTTTTTTTTATACTTCTTTTATTTCTCAAAATTAAGATAAAGCTCTTTTTTAATCTAAAATATACTCTCCTTCATTTTCTACAATGCTCTTCCATCTATCCGGTAGACTTACAAGGCTCCTTTTCCAAAATTCACTCATCCGTGACAAAAAATACTCCTCCAATACTGTTCTGACCTCGTCTACGGAATTCATATTTTTCTATCCAAATGATTTTGAAGACTGCAGAATAAATGATAATCAGATGGGTTCAATATTCGGTGAATATGGTGAGTGGGGCATCATTTCCCATTCAAATTGGTCCAGCCCTTGGTATGTCATCCTCAGTGTATGTGGCCGAGCATTATCCCGATGGAAGAACACCTTTCGTCTTGGAACCAAACATGGTTGTTTTTCTTCTAGCGCTGACTTAAACCATTCAAGCTGCTCAAAGTAGATCTCCTTTGTTATCATTTGGTTTGGGTTTAAAAGTTCGAAATGGATTAAACCTTTCATATCCCACCAAACAGATAGCAACACCTTACATAGATGAAGACCTTCTTTAGCCCGGGGTGCTGGTATTTCCCCTTTTCCTGCCTACTGTCTTTGGCACTTGACATTTTTATAGAGAACCCATTTCTTGTCACCAGACACTATTCGATCCAAAAAAAGGTTCATTCATGGGACGTGACAGCAAAGAAGAGCACACATTCACTTTCTGCATGTGATTAGACTCAGAAAGTTTGTGAGGAATGCATTGACCAAATTTGCTCATTTTTCCAGTGACACACAGGTGTCGATAAATGGTTGAATGACCAAATCCAAGCTTCTGTGATAGTTCCCCAACAGATACAATGGGATTTTGTTCTACCAGAGATTGCAGGATGTCCTCATCGAGCTTTACAGATCTTCCAGGACAAGGCTTGTCTTCTAGGCTGTAGTTTCCAGCTTGGAAATTCTGAAACCACTGCTGACATTGGCTTACACTTATTTTCCGCTTCCCATATATACTGCATTAATATTCCTTGCACTTACCATTCCGTTGTTGCCTTTATTGAACTCTTAAAGCAAAATATGCCAAATATGCTCCTTTGTCACTTCCATTATAGCTTTGAAAAGATAACTGTTAAAGTCGAACTGCACTCTTCAAAACTTGCACTAAGAATAAGTACAAGGTAAAATTACTACCTGCTTTTATAGCAAGTTGATGCCGGTAGTTTATTTTGTCCCCCTCCAACTTTTAGTTCACACAATTGAAAAAAGCACATTATTTATGGGATGACCCAATATTTCCCTTTTATTTATATTTGAAAAGCTTTCTATTTTTCTTATTTGCAGGATCAGATCCTCTCTGGCACCATGAACACTTCAAAATTATATTTCCAATCATATAAACTACTTTGAAAATTATTTTAGCCATTTCAAAGAGATTTCTTTTGTGCCATAAACCATTTACCATTTCTGTGGTGCCCCCTCCCCTCGCTTGATGCCCTAAACACTCACTTATTTTGGTCTATAGTTAATCCAAAGCTGAATGTAAGGTCCATCTCTCTCTCTTCTGTCTTTTACAAACCCACTGACCCTTACTCACAATTCTACCTCACTTGTTTTCTCATAGGCATAGGCGTGGCTGTGTGGTAAGAAGCTTGCTTCTCAACCACATGGTTCTGGGTTCAGTCCCACTGTGTGGCACCTTGGGCAATGTCTTCTATTATAGCCTCGGGCCAACCAAAGCCTTGTGAGTGGATTTGGTAGACAGAAACTGAAAGAAGCCTGTCGTATATATATTATATACACACACACACACACATATATATATATACAGAGTACATTTAAACACATACGAGGTAGCTATCAGAGGACTACTTACACGCTAGAGAGGACAGTTAAATTCTAAACCACAATAAAATCAAAGGGAATGAAAAATGTAAACATTTACCATCTAACTCTTGGACCAATGGTTTCAGACTTTTTTAGCAAATAAAATAAATAAAATAAGTAAATAAAATAATTCAGTATATGGGGATCAGACAATAAATTTTTTAGATAATTTTTGAAATGAAAAAGCTGGCATATTTATTAACTGCCGACAGGGAGCTGCGCTTGCGCGGTAGATTTGAAAAATTAGAATGGGGCACGGGGCATATATTGGATTGCCTCGTGTATATATATTTAATGTAATGTGTAACTGCTGAAGAAGGGTTCACCTAGCAATTTATTTTATTTGCTAAAAAAAGTCTGAAACCATTGGTCCAGGAGTTAGATGGTAAATGCTTACATTTTTCATTCCCTTCAATTCTTATCTCTAATAGTGGTTCGAAATTTAACTATCCTCTCTAGCATGTAGGTAGTCCTATGATGGGTACCCTTATGTGTTTAAATGTACACTGTATTTATATGAATAATATATAGTCTATTGACTAAATTTTTACATGCTAGGCCACTGGAAATGGAAATTTCTAATATTTCCAGTTACCCTTTGCTAATATTGATTATATATATATATATATATATATATATATATATATATATATATATATATATATACACATATACATATATATATATATATATATATATATATATACATATTATATATATATATATATATACATATATACATATACATATATATACATATATATATATACATATATATATATACATATACATATATATACATATATATATATACATATATATATATATATAATATATATATAATATATATATATATATATATATATATATATATATATATATATATATATATAATATACTATTAATATATTATATTAATAATATATATTATATATAATATATTATATATATATATATATATATATATATATATATACAAGATAAGAAAATGGAGAAATACATCTAAATCAAATATCAATTACCAGATAATACTCAATCACATACTTTATTAACCACCACATAAGAGAATGTAGGGTTAAATATAAAAAGCAGAACAAATCAGTGTACATAAAGGAATGTACATAAAAAAGTGTACATAAAAGTAATGTTGTATAATAAGTAGAATATATATAAAAGAGAATATAAATATAAGTATAGATTATAAGTAAATATAAATATAAGTATAGATTACATCTTACAGCTGTTTCGGCCATGTAGATAAGTATGTCTCATTTTACCAATATTAGCCTTTTATGGTAGGTCAATATCTCTCTCTATATAAACGGCAGTTTGTCTGTGCGTGTTTCTGTGTGTCTGTTAGGTCGTACCCTCACCCTGACCACGGCTTTCAACCGATTCTGATGAAACTTGACACACACATAGCCCAATGTCATAATTCAAAACTAACGCAGCGAAAATTTTGAAATTTCCCCCAGTTCTGAAAAAATCGATAAATTCGACATGGGGTCGAGAATCAAAAAAATAAACCACAGACTGTCTAGGGAACGCAACTCAACCTTTTTTTACTCTAAAAAAAAAATTTACCATCATTTTTTTTCTATTTTTTTGCTATTTTTTGGCTATAACTCTCTAAAAATGCTTTATAGTTATTTCCCTTACAAACCTGAGCAACGCCGGGCGATACTGCTAGTATAGATATAAATGAGACATTTACAAAAATATCATAAGGCCTCTTCGGAGATTATGTAATATAAATCAGTCTACATATATATCCACATGGGTGTGGGTACATACCCATAATACAACATATACATATACATATGAGTGCATATACTCACACTCCTATACATATAAAAATATACATATACATAATGATATAAATAAATAATATAAATTAGTAAACATATATATGTGTTCCACATTCAATGTCTCAGTTTTTCGACTTAATATTGTGATAATAAACATACACAAATTAGTACCTAGATGCAAATATACATAGTCAATAGTACATTATATTACTTCCTACTAATTTCTAAAGTGTCATTGAAGTTAGCATCATTATCGTTGTCAGACACTTAGAAATTAGTATGAAGTATATATATATATATATATATATATATACACACACAAACACACACACACACATGCAAATATTTGTGTGCACGCGTTTGTCCCCCTACCATCACTTGACAACCGATGTTGGTGTGTTTCCATACTCATAACTTAGCGGTTCAGTAAACGGAGCCCGATAGAATAAGTACTAGGCTTACAAAGAATAAGTCCTGGGGTTAGTTAGTTAGTTAGTTAGTTAGTTAATTTGGCTCAAAAGCAAATAGCAAGGCCATGTAGGGGGACATGGAGTTAAGTACAGGGTGGTGTTCATGTAAAGAGTTCAGGCCACTTGAGGTCCAGGGAGGCTTTGAACAAAGCGGTCGTTGGCATCTTCACCATCTCATCTGGCAGCTTGTTCCACGGATCCGCAACCCGGACGGAGAAAGCTCCTCTCCTTCGATTGAGATGAAATCGTCGCAGGTAGAACTTTTCGGAATGACCCCGCAGCCGACGCTCCGGAGCAGGAGTGAAGAACAGCTCTTTCGAGAGGTTACACTTCCCGCTTATGATGTTGGGGCGAGAATGAGATCACCACGGCGGCGGCGTTTTTCAAGAGAATAAAGGTCGAGCGTCCTCAGCCTTTCTTCGTAGGACAAATTTTTGAGACCATGAACCATGGCGGGTAGCCAGCCTCTGGACTCTTTTGAGGTGCTGTATGTCTTTGAGGAGATAAGGAGAAGAGGCTTGAATCCCATACTCCAATATGGGTCTCACCAGCGTGACAGAGTGGCAGGAATATGGCTGCTGTGAGCACTCCGAATGACCGTCGAATCAAAAACAGAATTCCGCGCGCTTTGTTGGCAGCATGGACGCACTGGGCCGAAGGCGAAAAGGAGGAATCCACCAAGATCCCAGGTCCTTTACCTGATCGGTCCTCTCCAGCAGCAGATGACCCGGCTCGAAATCAGGTTGAGTTGCAGGAGGAGAGCCAACAGGCAGATGACAGCACTTTGACACGTTCAGACACAGGTCCCAATCGTTAGACCACTTCCAAATTTGGTGGAGGCATCGACGAAGATCCTCTATACTACCACGCGCGAAGCGACCAGTTTGATATCGTCGGCAAATAGAAGGGTGTGTTGCGTGAGGTCGTCGGGCAAGTCATTTATGAAGACTAAGAACAACAAGGGCCCAAGCACTGAACCTTGAGGCATCCACTGCTCGCACTGGAGACGTCGGACCGCGAACCATTAACTTGAACTTGGAAGGAGCGATCTGAGAGGAAGGCACCAACCCATCGTACAATATCTGGATGGAAACTATATGCTTGAAGCTTGACAAGTAGTAGGCGGTGGTTTACCGAGTCAAAAGCTTTGGCAAAGTCCTATAAAACGATGTCAACAGCATCACTATCATCGAGGATGCGCGTCACCAATTCTTCCATTACTAGTAAGTTGGTCAAGCATGATCTCTTCGGCACGAAGCCGTGTTGGGAATCAGTGATCGAGGCTGTGCTTAGGAGGTGGAGCATCATACTTTTCTTAAGGATGGTTTCGAACATCTTGCTGATTATTGATGTAAGGGAAACCGGTCGGTAGTTAAGCGGGTCTTCGCGGCTCCCTTTCTTGAAAATTGGACAGATTATCGCTGTTCTCCAGTCTGCAGGTATAACACCCGTCGCCAATGACATATTGAATAGTCGTGTTAAGGGCTCGCAGATGACCGGAGCCAACGCTTTGATAACCCGTGGGTGTATGCCGTCAGGGCCGTGACCCTTGTTGACATCGAGGCCTTGAATAACACGTTTGACTTGGTCCCCCGTGATGATCAATCGAAGCATTGGAGGTACCGATCTATCAAATGGAGGGGGTTCACGACCATCATCTTGTTTGAAAATAGTTGAAAAAGCCTCGGCAAATAATTGACTCTGTTGATAAGGGTCCTCAATCGATACGCCTGTTGAGTCTACCAATGTTACAATCTGGTTGTTCAAGCGGGAATTCCGCTGGACATGGGCAAAGAAGGTTTTTGGATTGCTACTGGCTTTTGCCGCGATTTTGTATTCATAACTGAAGCGTTCTTTCGTTTCAATTTTCACGGCTCGGTCTCGTTGAGTTTTGTACACCTCAAAAGCTGCAGTCGAATCCAGATTTTTGAATTCAGCCCAAGCAATATCTCTGAGTCGACGTTCTCGTTTAACCTTCTTCGTCACCCAGGGGTTGATTTATTTGACTACAAGCGGTGCTCCAGCATGGCTGCAGTCACATGACTGAAGCAAATAAAAGAATAAAAGACTAAAGAATGCCCCCCCCTCCACCCACCGCAGACCCACTCCCCCCTCCACCCACCGCAGACCCCCCCCCCACCGCAGACCCCCTCCCCCCTCCCCCACAGCACCCCCCCCCCTTCTCCCTGTCTCTGTCATTTCCATAACTTCTTTATTTACTCAGAAGAAGCTTATGATTCCCTCCGTTGCTGATCCGAGTTTCTGGTTACATCTGATCGTTCAGGTAACAAAAAGATTCACCTGAGCAGCGATGGTTTAAAATCAATATCTTATACCAAATGTATTTAATTAGAGAAATAATTAGATCTATTTTGGAAGACATGTTTATATAATTAGAGGTAAATATATTTAATTATATAACTGTAGCTGTATTCAATAAGTTGTGCTTGCTAATAATCACACATTGATTGAGATTATCATTTACTTGTATATCATTTAATTAATTAGCTGTGAGTAACAGACTAGCTTCGTTAGGCTTCTCTAATCTGATGGTAAAGTTCTCAAACGGTGGAAACCATCGATGCGTGCCGTATGAGAGTTTGTCTCCAAATGATCTGATTGTGTCGAAGCAGTCTGATGGTTGTTGTGGGAAAGGAGAGATGCGTGATGGCATCAAGACCATTCTTACCAACTTTGAAATACTGGAAGGAAATCCATTTAATCTTTTAGCATTCGGATCAGTCTTTCAGATGTAAAGCTTATTTATTCGTGTTGTTTGTTAATTAACCGAGGATTATCTCATAGCTTAGATCTTGTTGGTTGGAAAACACAAAACAGATATGACCAGTTTAGATGCTAAAGAGTTGAAGAATCATCACCATCATTGTTCGACCGTGGTCGAAACAATGGAATTTACTATGTTATACCAGACTTCACGGTCCATCATAGCATTACGGAGGTCCTGTTGCTGGATGCCTGTATCCCTGGAGATTACATCAGGGTAGGAGAGTGTGCGCCCTCTGGTATCGTGAGCAGATGGCTTCCAGAGGAGAAGAGTAGAAATTACCTCGTTTTCAGCTCTACAACAATGTCCAGCAAACTGGACTCTCCTACCTTTCACAAGAGATGACACAGGTGGTAACTTCCCATATATTTGTACTTTGGTTGGATGCCATTTCCATGAGAGATTTTGAGCTCTCATAAGGAGGCAAGTGTAGGTTCCATCCAACCGCCTCTCACACTTCTTTGATAATGTCCAGGTTTCTGAGCCATATAGTAAAACGATAATTGCTAGGAACTGAGTTGCTACCATTCTTGATAACAGGACACATGTTTCTGAATTTAAATTCTGAATTCTCTAATAATTAACTCATTAATCCCTATGAGAATTTACTAATTATATGATTTATTTTCATCGTAATTGTTGCACCAATCTCATTAGTATAAGATGCAATAAGAAATTATGAAACCAAAGGGAAGTTTGGTCAGCTTTGTATTCTTCCTTTAATGTTTTCGGTTTGGCCCTCAATACAAGCACAAATGGACTCCGGATGTGAGTGCCAAATGTTGGAGACACTCAGAACTTTTCATTACCTTCAACTGCCATTCCATGTGGAACCACTTGTGGGAAGCGGTCAAGCCATCGTCATGGGAAAGGTCAATGCCATGATGTTGTCTACTTATATTTTAATGTATTTAGTATGAATAAGCCTACAAGATCACGAAAGTCAGCACTGACTTAATCACCCATAGACGCATCAAATAGCTCATGTTTATCCTTTTTCTAAACAATATAATCTTCCTCACATGTTTGATAAGATCTAGGTATTTAGGGTCAAGATCGACATATAATTTGGCATATTCGATAGCTTTATCAAGCAGCGATCTAGATATGGAGGGATAAAAATCTTTAATGTCAAACAAGTGAATCTAGCCTTATTCTTATTTTGAAACTTGTTGAACCAGTCTATTATTATAAAACTGTTATTCCATGGGTGAAACTTGGTCATTTCCATAATTCTATTGTTGACATTTTTAAGTACATTTTTTACTGCATTTCCAATTTCCGATTTAGCTGGGTTTAACAATACTATGGATTTATACAACAAGTGAGCCCAGCCCACTTATGAATGCCTTTCCTCCCTTGGACACAAAGACCTGTTGAGGCAAGCAAAGTCGATATAGAACCTCATCCGACGACAGGCACCCATGCCAACCCCCCCTGCTTGCGAAGACATGTTGGGGCAAGCGAAATCGAAATCGAAACCGAATTGAACCAGCCAGGATCCCTGGTCTGGTGGTATGTAAAAAGCACTATCTGACTCGTGGCTGATGCCAGCGCCGCTTCCACTGGCTTCCGTGCCGGTGGCACGTAAAATACTCCAATCCGACCGTACAATAGGCACCCATGCCAACCCCCTTTGCTTGTGAAGACATGTTGGGGCAAGCGAAATCGAAATCGAAATCGAATTGAACCAGCCAGGATCCCTGGACTGGTGGTACGTAAAAAGCACTATCCGACTCGTGGCCGATGCCAGCACCGCCTCGACTGGCTTCCGTGTCGGTGGCACATAAAATACACCAATCCAACCGTGGCCGTTGCCAGCCTCGCCTGGCACCTGTGCAGGTGGCACGTAAAAAGCATCCACTACACTCATGGAGTGGTTGGTGTTAGGAAGGGCATCCAGCTGTAGAAACATTGCCAGATTAGACTGGAGCCTGGTGCAGCCTTCTGGCTTCCCAGATCCCCGGTCGAACCGTCCAACCCATGCTAGCATGGAGAACGGACGTTAAACGATGATGATGATGATGATGATGATGATGATTACTCTAAGAGTCTACCTATTCCACCAAACAGAGTATAGCTGAGAATATTACTTGAGAAAGAGGAAGACCTCAGGAAACGGATGAGATGGAAGGCATTATTTTTTGATTCCAAAATACCTCCCTCGTATAAAGAATGTTACGATTTAAAAACAAGAAAATACCCACCTAGTGTCAAAGATTTGGTTGCTTTTGAGACTGATCTTCTTAACCTAATTACCAATATTAGATTTTGTAAGTACTATAACCCGCTCCAATCTAAAATGAGTTCTGATATAAAAAAAACAAAAAAAAAACTTTAGGAATTCAAGAAAGAAGTTTGTATTTTCTGATAAGACTAATAACCGATACAAAATTACAAATGATTTTTATAAGTTACTAAATGACACCATTTCATCTAAATATAAGAAAGCTAATGTAGACAGATACTATGATATCAATAATGAAGCTAAACTCCTCACTAAATGTAGCAAAACTGATGATGATAGATTAGAATGTTTAGCCAAGAGAGAAGCATTCATCACTTTAAAAGATCATAAAACTAATTTTCATAGCAACTCCACCTGTAGATTGTTAAACCCAGCTAAATCGGAAATTGGAAATGCAGTAAAAAAAGTACTTAAAAATGTCAACAATAGAATTATGGAAATGACCAAGTTTCACCCATGGAATAACAGTTTTATAATGATAGACTGGTTCAACAAGTTTTAAAATAAGAATAAGGCTAGATTCACTAGGTTTGACATTACAGATTTTTATCCCTCCATATATAGATCGCTGCTTGATAAAGCTATCGAATACGCCAAATTATATGTCGATCTTGACCCTAAAGACCTAGATCTTATCAAACACGTGAGGAAGATTATATTGTTTAGCAAAGGATAAACATGAGCTATTTGATGCGTCTATGGTTGCATATGACAGTGCTGACTTCCGTGATCTTGTAGGCTTATTCATACTAAATACATTAAAATATAAGTAGACAACATCATGGCATTGGCCTATCCCATGACGATGGCTTGACTATTTCCCATAAGTGTGATGAGCACACCCTAGATAGATTTAGAAAGCAACTTATCTCTACTTTTAACCAATTAGGATTAAAAATCACAGTAGCTACTAACCTCTCTGAAGTAGACTATTTAAATGTGGTCCTATCTCTAACACTTCCTCCTATAAACCTTTTTATAAACAGAACAAGAAACTTAAATATATAAATAGGCAGTCTTGTCACCCTCCCGCCATATTAAAAAACCTGGTAGCTAACATTAGTAGAAGAGTTTCTAACCTCTCTTCTTCTAAAGAAATTTTCGAGAGGCAGCTCCCTACTTTAATAAGGCCCTAACCGATAGTGGGTTTAAAGATAAGTTAACATATAATCCCTCTGACATTAATCATGATATTAAGGATAGATATAGCAGTACCAATGATAATGCGATACATAAACGTGAAAGATGTTTAGGCGACGCTCTTGGCGTGTGTATAGCGTCCAGGTCTCACTTCCATACAGTAGAGTGCTGAGTACACATGCCTGGTAGATCTTCATTTTTGTGGTCTTGGTCAGCTTATTGTTGTCCCAAGCCCGTTTGGAGAGTTGGGCCATCGCAGCAGCTGCCTTGCCAATGCGTATATTGAGCTCAGCATCAAGGGATAGGTTGTAGGTGACGGTAGAGCCCAGATAGTTAAACTTCTCCACTCTTGTAATCTGTGGTCTCCAATATGTATGTTTGGGATGTCCGATGTAGCCTGGCCCATGATGTTGGTCTTCTTAAGGCTGATAGCTAAGCCAAAGTCGTTACATGCTTGCTCAAAACAGTTAATGAGCCTTTGGAGGGCTTCTTCTGTGTGTGTTACCAGAGCGGCATCATCAGCAAATAGCATCTCCTTGATCAGGACGTTTCTGATTTTGGTCTTGGCATGCAGGCGCGAGAGATTGAACAGTTTCCCGTCACTTCTACTGTGCAGAAACACTCCATCATCTGATGTCTGAAAGGCATGTGAAAGTAAGAGCGAGAAGAAGATGCCAAATAATGTAGGAGCAAGGACACAACCTTGCTTTACCCCGTTTTTTATTTGGAAGGCGGCTGATGTTGAACCGTTGTGCTGTATGGTGCCTTGCATGTCATCATGGAAAGACTTGATGATCCTCAGCAGCTTTGGTGGACATCCGATTTTTTGGAGCAGGATGAAGAGGCCTGTTCTGCTTACCGAGTCAAAAGCCTTTGTTAGATCAATGAAGGCCATATATAATGGCATTTTCTACTCTCTGGACTTATGGAGAATATCATATCGATAGTTGATAGTTTAATCTCAATATATACATACATACATATATATATACATATATATATATATATATATATATATATATATATATATATATATATATATATACACATATTTTATTTTATAGAAGGAGCTTCTACAGGACTAGAACTGTTTCATTCAGATGAAATCTTCAGAAAGCCAGCTTCCTGAAGATTTCATCTGAATGAAACAGTTTTAGTCCTGTAGAAGCTCCTTCTATAAAATAAATTACTTTACTCTGCTATGTATTGAGTACCTTATTTACTGTGGTTAACCCCGACTCAACCCGGGACCTACATATATATATATATATATATATATATATACATACATACATACAACAGGCTTCTTTCAGTTTCCATCTACTGAATCCACTCACAAGGCTTTGGTCAGCTTGAGGCTATAGTAGAAGATACTTGCCCAAAGTGCCATGCAGTGGGACTGAACCCGGAACCATGCGGTTAGTAAGCAAGCTACTTACCACACAGCCAATATATTTTGAAGAACTGGACAATCCCATCCATCCCAGATTGATTTGACCCCCACCCCCACGACCTTATTATTTAAAGACTAAGGAAGTCAGATCGCTTACCACCATAGTTCCCCCCCACCTTTATTTTAGTATTTCTTTACATTTATTTTTTATCCTTTATATTTTTTATTCTTTATAAATTTTATAAATTTTATAAATTCCCAACATTTCTTATATTTATTCCTTCACATTTCCACCTTATATTTTTCATTCATTTATTTTTCAAACACTTTTTTACTCTCCTTACACAATTTATATCTAATTTTGTACATTATTTACACTTACATCACGTCTTCTCCTGGATTCGTTTTCTGGTGAGAAATTAGGATTTTCTATATGCTACCATTGTTTTCCACTTTTTTTCTCATATTCTTATATCCCATGCCATATTTAAAGTCCTCAGTTGAGCATGAAGAGTGGTCTGTGCCTACAAAACGTGTTTGGATTCTCAGACATGCGAAACTATTAATAGCACCCAAACATATGTATTGTGATCCTTAAACAGAAATATTTGGCTCTCACCAGATTGGGTGCATTATATATATACATTATATATATATCATAATCATCATTACCATCATGATTGTTTAACGTCCGCTTTCCATGCTGGCATGGGTTGGACGGTTTGACCGAGGTCTGGAGAGCCAGCGGCTGCACCAGGCTCCAATCTGATCTGGCAATGTTTCTACAGCTGGATGTCCTTCCTAATGCCGACCACTCTGAGAGTGTTGTGGGTGCTTTTTACATGCCACTGGCACTGGGGTCAGTCAGGAGGTACTGGCATATATATATATATATATATATATTTATATATTTGATGGGCTTCTTTCAGTTTCTGTCTACTAAATCCACCTTAGAAGACTTTTGTTGAGGCTGTAGTAGAAGACACTTGCCCAAGGTGTCACCCAGTGGGTCTGAACCTGGAACCATGTGTTTAGGAAGCAAGCTTCTTACCACACAGCTGCACCAAAAGTTCACTGCAATATCATTAAGGATACACCAGGAAAACATAGAGATCTGTGCTTCACCATACTTGAATGCTTTCCTTTAAACCTCACCACAGAATAATTTCCCACCAGAATAAAGTCTCACCATAATAAAGTCCCACCACAGAATAATTTCCCACCAGAATAAAGTCTCACCATAATAAAGTCCCACCACAGAATAATTTCCCACCAGAATAAAGTCTCACCATAATAAAGTCCCACCACAGAATAATTTCCCACCAGAATAAAGTCTCACCATAATAAAATCCCACCACAGAATAATTTCCCACCAGAATAAAATCCCGCCACAATAAAGTCCCACCACAATTAAATCCCACCACAGAATAATTTCTTTAATAATGAAAATTCAATTAAACTGCTGGCCGTTAACAATAATGATTATTTAGGAAATCATGGAAGATTGTTTGAAAATTTGGCAAAGGCCAGCATTTTAGTGGTGAGGGGCAAGTTGATCCCATTGACCCAGGAACTTAACTGGTACCTGTTTGATTGACCCCAAAAGGATAACAGGCAAAGCCAACATCAGTGGAATTTGAACTTGGAACACAAAGAGCCAGCAGGAATGCAGTCAAGCATCTTCGTCCTCTGCAATAGCGATTCTAGCAGTCAGCATCCTTAAAAGAAACCATCAATGTTTCTTTGTAACATAAGGCAGCAAGATGGCAGAACCGTTAGCAGAATCGTTAGGTGAAATGTTTAGCAGTATTTTGTTCATCTTTACATTCTGAGTTCAAATTCTGCTGGGGTCAACTTTGCCTTTCATTCTTTTTTTTGGGGGGGGGGTAAAATAAGTACCAGTTGTGTTCTGGGGACCAATGCAATTGACTTATCCCCTTCCTCAAAATTACTGGCCTTGTGCTAAAATTTGAAACCAATAATACTTTTTATTATAGGCAGAAGCCTTGAAATTTGTGGGGAAGGGTCTAGATGATTACATTGACCCCAGGGGTTAATTGGTACTTGTTTTATCGACCCCCAAAAGGATAAGAGGCAAAGTCTATCTTGGTTGAATTTGAACTCAGAACGTAAAAACAAACAAAATGCCTGCAAGCTTCTTGCTTGGTTTGCGAACAAAAGCCTGCTTGCTGCCTTCCAGAACGCATCAATATTGATAATGAAAAGCTCAGTCTCCCTACGATTGTAAACTCAACAGATACCTACTACAAGATGTATGCTGTGGAATCATCAAACACTTTTCTATCGATTTAATGCAAGTGTGAACACGAATGTTGATTAGACTTTCATTACTTTGTGTCTACAGCTATTGATAAACACACATTGACAATCCGCTGATTCGATGGACCGACATATCTTGTATTGAATATAATTACAGTGGGTCGTCGGGTTGATGTGTCTTGAGTCGAAATCATTTTCCTAAGAACTCTGCTGACGTATTACTGACGTCTGATGCTGTAATTGCCAGGCTTGAATCTGCCCAACAAGGCTAATGAAAGATTTTTATTTGATCACAAGCATCAGTGATGTTGTCACTGGCATAGTGGTGTGGGTAAGAGGTTCCATTTGTGACCATGAGGCTTTGGGTTCGATCCTGTTGCTTGATACCTTGGGCAAAGATTTTTCTATGCCAGACTCACTTTGATTCAAATCCAAAGAATGAAATTTGGTAGAAAGAAACTGCATTGAGGTGTTATTTGTACTGGCTAAATCTGGAGAATGGTAAAGTACTGTAGCCCTTGGCAGGTTCCTAGGTTTGTGATGCTGAGGTCACCGTTCGATTACCATAAACAAGTCACTTGTGCAAATTGTTCAGCAAGTAATTGCAGAACCTCCATCTTTCATAGATCAAGAGACTGACATTAATATACATGAAAGTATCATCATCATCGTTTAACGTCTGTTTTCCATGCTAGCATGGGTTGGATGGTTCAGCCGGGGTCTGGGAAGCCAGGAGGCTGCACCAGGCTCTAGTCTGATCTGGCAGTGCTCCTACAGCTGGATGCCCTTCCTAATGCCAACCACTCTGTTAGTGTAGTGGATGCTTTTTACATGCCACTGGCACAGGGGCCAGAGGAGGCTGGCAATGACCACGATTGGTTGGTGCTTTTTCATGTGCCACCAGCATGGGTATCACAACTACAATTTCCATTTGATTCTTATTTTTATGTTGATGTACTTGACTCAATAGGTCTCCTCAAGCACAGCAGGTCATATATATATATATATATATATATATATGTTGTTATATTTCGGAATGGTCATTTTGCCAGTTTAGCCAATAAAAACACACGCACTATATATTTGGTGTTACTTTGCTTCAGTGTTATTTATTTTTTACATTAATCTTAATCTTATTTCGGCCAGAGTTCTTTCGTCACACTCCTGTGACCGCATCAGTGGTCCTTTGTTTTCTTCTTACTTATTTGTGTCTCTCCTTACTAACGGTCAGCCATACAAAATGGCTGACGGTTAGTAAGGAGAGACACAAATAAGTGAGAAGAAAACAAAGGACCACTGATGCGGTCACAGGAGTGTGACGAAAGAACTCTGGCCGAAATAAGATTAAGATTAATGTAAAAAATAAATAACACTGAAGCAAAGTAACACCAAATATATAGTGCGTGTGTTTTTATTGGCTAAACTGGCAAAATGACCATTCCGAAATATAACAATATCTGTTTCAACACATGACTTCACATAAAAAATCTTGCACAACAAATATTTAAACGTACTATATATATATGTATATATGTATATATACGAGGGTGAGTCAAAAAGTAATGCCATTTTGTTTAGGACAGGTATAATTACCAACACAGGAACGTGTATCATGCATCAAAATGAAGCTGGTCCTCTGTGGATCACATCCCTACTTCTCAACATAGTCACCGTTTCTCTCAATAATAATGTTCCACCTTCGAATGAGAGCATGTATCCCTGTCTTATAAAATTCTGTTGACTGTTCTTTGAGCCACTTCTTCACTACAATTTTCACTTCCTCATTATTAGAATAATGTTTGCCTCTCAAACCCTCTTTCATGGCACCGAAGAGATGATAGGTGCTAAATCTGGTGAGTGTGGAGGTAGTGAAGAAGTATTAGGCCACCCCAATGTTTTGGGGTTCTGCTGTCTCAATGTTAATGAAACTCATGCAGGAAGGTGTCATTCCCCAAAATGACTGGATTAGCAACATTAAAGTCAATTGTTACAAGGATAAAGGAGATTGTTTTAGAATTACAGAAGTATCAAATTGCTGGCCCAGGTCATGAAGATTACAGAGAGAAGTTTACAGCCCAATTCATTGGGAACAGAATTGGACGAGATTAGATGCAGTTCGGTTTTGTACCTGGAAGTACTACTGATGCTATTTTCTTAGACAACTGCAGGAGAAGTAATTAGCTAAGAGTAAATTATTGTAATTGGCAGTTGTTGATCTGAAGAAAACTATCAATGGAGTTCCTTCCTCTGCGATTTGGTGGTCTCAGAGGAAGTTAGGGATAGATGAATGGCTTGTGAAAGCCGTACAGGCCATGCACAGGGATGGTGTCAGTAAGGTGAGAGTTAGTCATGAGTTCAGAGATAAACTTAGAGAAGGAGGGTGTTCACTAGGGTTCAGTTCTTAGTCCCTTCTTATTCTTCATTGTCCTTCAGGCCATAGCAGTGGAATTTAAGACTAGCGTCCCCTTGGAACTACTGTATGCTGATGATTTCATTCTTATAAATGGAAGCAAGACTTAGAACCAAAGGAACTTAAGTGAACAAAGCAAAATCCAAGTTTTTAGTAAGAAAATATCAGTCAGGGCCGAACGGGCTTCAGTCAAAATGGCCGTGCTTGATATGAAGGCAAAGTGTTTGGTAGGAATTCCTTGTGGTGTACTCAATGCAAACTATAGACACACAAAAGGTGCAGTGGAACCACAGGAAGACTTTTGTATGTGGTAGATGCACAGAAGCAATAAACATTCTCAAATGCTCGGTAGGATCCCTAGAGATAATAGATAGTTTCTGTTACCTGGGTGACTGAGATCATGTCTTGTATATAAGTTTCTATGCCTATTGTTTCATGGTTCAAGACAGTTCGTTCACCCACCTGCATGACAGTCAAACTATCTTCCATCAGTTGGCAGCGAATATGTTTGCCTAAGATACAATCTGAGAGATTCAGAGGAACTTTCCAGAAAGAACTGGATGTAGGCTCTTATATAAGATGCAATGAAACCAAAGGGAAGTTTGGTCAGCTTTGTATTCTTCCTTTAATGTTTTCGGTTTGGCCCTCAATACAAGCACAAATGGACTCCGGATGTGAGTGCCAAATGTTGGAGACACTCAGAACTTTTCATTACCTTCAACTGCCATTCCAGAAATTCGAAAAGAAATCCTTCCAGTGGGATGAAGTTAGAATAATAGACAGAGGACACCACTGGAAAATACAGAAGCTAAAAGAAGCAACACATATGCTGGGACACAACAACCTCCTAAGCAGACCGAGTGCAGATATGAATAGCATACAGGAACCGGTATTAAGGAAGGATAGGAGAATATTAGATTTATAAGCCTTAAAAATTCACTCCATAATTGCCCACAGGCATATGGCATAGTGGTTAAGAGCGCAGGCTACTAACCCCAAGATTCCGAATTCGATTCCAGGCAGTGATCTGAATAATGATAATAATAATAACAATAGTAATAATA
This sequence comes from Octopus sinensis, assembly GCF_006345805.1. Classification (NCBI taxonomy): domain Eukaryota; kingdom Metazoa; phylum Mollusca; class Cephalopoda; order Octopoda; family Octopodidae; genus Octopus; species Octopus sinensis. Next base: position 2,389,474 of record NC_043003.1, read on the forward strand.
ATAATAATAATAATAATAATAATAATTAATAACATTGAAAAATACCTTAGGAATAAGAACCCAGGTTTGAAATTTCCCCAAGACACCTGATGAAGGCTGGAGAGTATATCAGCCTAAAAGTTGTGTTAGCAAACAAGATGAGGACAAATATCCATCAAATGTAAATAATGTACATAATTCCTCATCTCTTAAATATAGAACTGAATGTTGACTCTGTCAGTTATAATGGACAGAGTCAACATCCATTGACAAGGTCGCAAAATCAACAAAAATTTTGAAAGAAAAAATATAATAACTGAGTGAGAATTGAACTGGTGAGTGTGTTTGCTAATAAGGCATTAAGACAATCTGACACTCTTCAGACACAACAAAATTTGCTTCAATACACGAATTCACATAAAGAATCTTGCAAACCAGATACAAAAACGAAGGCAAAAAAGATTCAACAACTTACAATTCCCATAGAAAGGGATCCACTGGTTTGTTTCACCCGACCAAGTGCTGTGCGGCAAACAAAACATCCAAACTGGCAGCACTGGCGGCAAACCTGGGAGTTGCCACTTGTCAATGTGGGTGGGGGAAAAATCAATAAGTAATCATCATCATCGTCATCATCTTTATTGACTTCATCATCCTTCACTTCATCATCATCATCATCATCACCAACTTCATCATCATAATCATCATCATCTTCATCGACTTCATCGTCGTCGTCATCGTCCTCGTCATCGTCATCATCATCATCAGTAACAGCAGCAACATCCTCTTCCTTTCCCTTGGCTACTTTGCCGTGCTTACAGGATTTCTCTGACAGGATTTGTCGAGGCAGTTTTCCCCCCCCCCATGGCCTGACACTCTTCCTCTCTTCAACTCTCACCTCTTTCCAAACAAACTAATATTTTTTCTTTTCTCTGGTCCAGACATGTTTTCATGGGAGATTGCAAACAAACAACATCCTGGAGGACGTTTGCTTGCAATTCGCTTTAAGATATCAAAACAGGGAGACAGAAACACACTCACACACCTGTTCATGCACATGTATACACACACACACATTTAATACACATGCACATGTATGCACACATACACACACATAATACTCTTGCACACATACATACATACATTTTATGCATACACATACATACATACATTTTATATACATGCCCATGCACATATACACACATCCATATCATCAGTTAGTTGTTTATAAGTCAGGAAAAAAATCAATATAAGTAACAGAGCAATTACACCTTAATGTTGTCCCACAGTATATTACTGGTTATGGCATATAACTGGTCAGAATGTTGTTGTTGTTGTTGGTGGTGGTTTCATGCTGACAGTTACACTTCACAATATTGACAGCTGTAAGAACCTTTTATGTCATTCCTTTGTTAAAAAATAGGCACAAACGACATTGTCAAAACAATTACCTGTTCATGAGGGCAGTGTCTGAATATCTCGCTTTTTGAGTTCAGGAAAACACCAGAATCGTGTGATTTTTTTTTTTGGAAACTGTTCTCCTCTCCACCAAGAAAATGAAGATTTGGTTGCTATCTCTAGCTGATGAAACAACTTTTTAGGGGTTCCATCAATGGTCCCTCAACTTCCTAAATATTTGTTAGGCATAGTGTTGCTTATGGTTTGATGCCATTCTCTATCATAAGATTAATAGAAGTACATAACTAACAATTCCAAGCATTTTGGTAATTAATGACAAAACTCAGTGAATAAACAGTTGCAGTGTGGAAGGTGTTTAGAAGCCATTTAAGAAACACACAAAAACCGTCAGATTCATTTCAACATTTAAATTTAATTTGTGTCAAACTATTTTCATTGCTTTGAAACTGTAACCTGTTCACTGGCAAAATTCTGTGCTGCATAGAATTTTGTCAGTGAACAGGTCATGGTTTCAAAGTGACAAAAATATTTTGGCAAATTAAATTTAAATGTTGAAGATTTTGTGTGTTTTTAAATGGCTTATAAACACCTTCCACACTGCAATTGTTTTTGTTCCAGCACACAATCTCAGATCAGGTCACTTCCTATGCAAGTACATCTCTGTAATTCTGTGAATATATTTACATCTAATCTATTTTATCTTTTATCTGTTTTATCCATTGAACTGCAGCCATGCTGGAGCACCGTCTTGAAATGTTTCGCTGATAAAAGTTGACTTCCAGTTATTGTTTTTAAAATCTGCCACTTATTCTATTATTCCCCTGCTAATCTATGGGGATGAAAACAAACCAACACTGGTTGTCAAGTGGTGGTGGGGTACAAACATAAAGGCACACGCACACATATGATAGGCTTCTTTACAGTTTCTGTCTACCAAATTCACTCACGAAGCCCAAAACCACATTGTTACAAAGTGTAAACTTTTTACCACACAACCATACCTGTATCTTAATACCAATAAAGAAATTAATAAATGTGTACATATGATGGTGAAGGGGGACACAGTACTGCAGGATGGGGGTAGAGGTGGGGCTATCAGTTCCTTTTCAGGACATCTTGTCTGCCATTGGCTCTTATCTGGCACCCATCTTTCAATTGTATCTCCACAAACTGCCTGCATTCAGCGAGGTGCCATTCCCTGGGTAACAGAATTTGCAGGTTGACCAAATGAGATTGACCGTAATCTGTGAGCTTTAAACTCTTGGGAAAATTCTTTAAGATAGAAATAATACATTTCTAAATCTCTCAGAGAGATTTATGCAGTAGCAGCACAATAAAGTGATGGTATGTTGTTAACTTAATGTGACAGTCCCATGAAAGGGAAGAATGCTACTGTTATTTAACCCTAGGAAACACTGTCAAGTCCAACAGGAAATGGTGTTTCCTTGGGCTAAATAACAGTAGTATTCTTCCCTTTCATGGGACTGTCATAATAAGTTGGTAACATACTTTCAAATTCTTTAAGGTTTGTCATCTGACACATAGAAAGAGTGAATTCCCTGTGGGCCATGCAAAGGAAACTCAAGCATCAGTGGTCAACTTTCACCTAACAACACCAATGACAGCCATTGTCAGAATCTACAAGAATACGACAGCCTCTGTACCAGGCAACCTTTTGCAAAAAGCGACCAACATGAGACATGGCTTTTCATCAGGTGGGCCGACACTGCAAAAAATAATAATTCTTATTTTCTTTGTGAAATTAAGCAGCATGCTATTCAGAAAGTGCTGCAAGCCACAGTTTGTCCATGATTGCTCTATATATATATACTGCTTGCTTTGCAAGAAATAGCTACCAAATTTCCCTCAAATCAGGCTCCATCTTCTTGTAAAATAGGACATGCATATGATAATGTAAGCCTAGATCATCACCACCACCACCATCATCATCATCATCATTATAATCACCATCACCACCACCACCACCACCACCATCATCATCATCATCACCACCACCACCACACCACCACCACCACCACCACCACCACCACCACCACCATCATCATCATCATCATCATTATAATCATCATCATCACCACCACCACCACCACCACCACCACCACCACCACCACCACCATCATCATCATCATCATCATCATCATCATCATCATATAAAGTCCGCTTTCCTGTGTTGGCATGGGTTGGACAGCTCATTAGGGTCTGGCAATCCACAAGACTGCGTTGAGCTGCAATGACAGCTTTGGCACGATTTCTTCCGATGCCGACCACTTCCCAGCTTGTATACTGGAAGCATCTTTCATGGCTTCGGCACCAGTCGGCTCCACCAAGTAACTTGCAAGTCAGGAAAAGGGAAAGAAAAGAAACGGGAAATAAAAAAGCCCCCCCCCCCCAACCTCGACTGACGGGAAGTATTTGATTTATGCGAACCGTCCCGGGTCGTTTGACCAACTTCCTGAACGCAATAAGTTTGGTGGACAAGAGTTAAGTTAAGCTGTCAGGTCAATAAAACCAGCCGCAACACAAATTTCCCAATAGTTACAACAAGAAATGTTTTGTTAAGATATTTCCAGTGAGTTTCTCGCAACGTGTGTGACAGTCGTGAAAGTGACAGGCATCCGTAAAAGAAAAGTTTGTTGATTTTAGAAATCAATAAGATCCGAACTTAGCCAGCTTTGTTCGTGCAGTTTCATGCTATCATTGATTTCTGTGTTGATTACCTTAAGCTGAATTTAAGGATGATAAATGTTGTGATAATTACTATATCAACGGTTGCTAGGTTTGTGTGGTGATGTTTGAGGATGGGACAGAAGCAGAAAATGCTGTTAATGCTTGCCAGAAGATGGCCAGCTTAAGTACAACACGGTCGTTATACACACTGAAATATAGATTACACGGCACCTGTTGATGACAGCATGTAAATTATTAATTTAAGAATGACTTTGGACATTTTCAAAACGAACATTTAGGATTATGCAAGAAATTAATTAAAGAAAAAAGCGATTATATATTTGATAAACTTATATACGTTGGAGAGATACAGATTAATTGTACATGTAATCAAGAAGAAGAAGAAGAAGAAGAAGTGGTCGTTATGTAATCCGCAAATACAATTTCAAAACACGTCTGTCTGGTCTCTAGAATTATCCAAATCATATCTACCGCTGTCACTCGGAGTTTATCTTATTTATGCGTGCCTTGACAAGTTGTTGGAAAACTATAATTAGTTTTAATTTTCATTAAGCTCTTCAACAGATTTAATTAATACGTCATACTTGACGAAGGTGAAAAGAAAACGAACCGTGGAATTATATTAGAAATCAGTTTGATTTTAAACAGAACTAAAGTCACTTGAACATTTCTCGTTGGTGAAAGTTGTTTAAAAGATTCTAATTTATTATCCTTCAAAAGACAATGGAGGAAATTGTGAACTATCCAGAAGTCCATGAAAAACTCATGAAGCTTTCCTGCTATTCTCGGGTAAGTTACATTATATTCTTTACATATTTTATAGTAATTCAAATGAATCTGATTTTGGGTGAATTGTCTTTTGCCGATTCACGCATCTTAAAACGGTTTGGTTTCAACTTATTCTCTGACAGGATTCTGGCGTTTGTTTCAAAGCCATGTGGTTCCTGTTTTGGATCTTCTATCATTGCCTCACGTTGACCAGTGCTTTATTAGTGGAGTCTGAGACATGGAAATAGGTCAGAATCCTATTCTTTTATTTGTTTCAGTCATTTGACTGCGGCCATGCTGGAGCATCACTTTTAATCAAGCAAATCGACCCCGGGACTTATTCTTTGTAAGCGTAGTACTTATTCTATCGATCTGTTTCGCCGAACCGCTAAGTTACAGGGACGTAAACACACCAGTACCGGTTGTCAAGTGATGTTGGAGACAAACACAGACACACAAACGAACACACACATACACATACGATGGGCTTCTTTTCAGTTTCCGTCAACTAAGTCCACTCACAAGGCTTTGGTCGGCCTGAAGCTATAGTAGAAGACACTTGCCCAAGGTGTCACGCAGCGGGACTGAACCCGGAACCATGTGGTTAGTAAGCAAGTTACTTACCACACAGCCACGCCTGTGCCTAATCTAGTTTTTAATGACTCATTCTCTATAGCAAATATAACCACTCCTAAGTATATATACATCACCATCATTTAACGCCTGTTTTCCATGCTTGCATGGGGATCCGCATCAGGCTCCAGTCACCTGTTTTGGCATGGTTTCAGCAACTGGATGCCCTTCCTAATGCCAACCATTTTACAGAATGTACCGGGTGCTTTTTAAGTGGCACCAGTCACATATACATCAGGTGTGTGTGTGCGTGTGTGTATGTGTGTGTGCGTGTGTGTGTGCATTAATGTTTGTTTTTATGTTGTGTTATATGGGTCTCAAATTATGGCACCAGTCCAGGAATTTCAGGGGAGTGGGGTAGGTTGATTGTATTGACGCCTCTCCTCCACAGGGTTCAGTTGGTATCTATTTCATTAACCCAGTGAAAGAACGGAAAGCAAAGATGATCTCAGAATTTGAACTGAGGACACAGAGATGGATGAAATGCTGTTGAGCATTCTGCCCAGTCTGCAAATGGTTCTGCCAGTCTGCCACCTTAGTGTTGTGTTTTAACAAAAACAATTTTACTTTAAAATGAAGAATTTTGTAGAGCGTCTGTTTAGCATCCTTCTACAGGAAGAGAGGTAACAATAACTTTGAAATCATTGAACTGTTGAAGGCTAACCAACTGGCACTTCAAAGTCACTGTCAGCAGTCCTTAAATTACAACCCATTAATGCCCATGGGCATATGGCATAGTGGTTAAGAGCACAGACTACTAATCCCAAGATTCCGAGTTCAATTCCAGGTAGTGACCTGAATAATAATATTAATAATTTTTCTGCCACCAGCGGCCTAGTGGGAAAAAATTAAATAGTCATAGACCATTTTTAAGTTCAACATCACAATCAAGGAACGGCCATAATAGGTGGCAGAAAAATTCTACAAAATTTTTTTGCCACCCTATATTGATTAATTATGAATTTTCTGGTTAATTCCGTAATGGAATCGGCGGCTTATATTTATTTGCTGCCGATAAATTTGGCGCGAGTGCGATGATTTGAAAATTTTAGGTCAGATATTGCCGAGGCAGGGTCGGAAATGCCTCGTGAAAATATCTGTTCCGACTTGGCTATTTCTTACTGATGATTCTAAGGGCCTATGGAAGATTGGCTTGATTTAATTTAATCAGGTTAGTTTACCATTAAATAGTAGATGAAACGGTGCATCGTATAAGAAATTACAGGGTAAATGTTTTTTAAATTTTCTCCTGTTTACGGAATTGATGTTTATTTGCGGTTGAAGCTTTGGCTGTTATTTCTAGTGGGTGAATGGCCTATTATGGCCGTTCCTTGATTGTGATGTTGAACTTAAAAATGGTCTATGACTATTTAATTTTTTCCCACTAGGCCGCTGTGGCAGAAAAATTCTACAAAATTTTTTTGCCACCCTATATTGATTAATTATATAATATATATATATAATATAATATATATATATAATATATATATACATATATATATATATATATATATACACACACACACAACACATATATATATTTATACACATATATATATATATATATATAATATATATAATATATACACATATATATATATATATACACATATATATATATATATATATATACACACACACATATATAATATATATATATACACGAATGTCTTTGAAGACAGGAAACAATTGTAGTGGTGATTTATTACTTATATTAAATTTTTTTAATGTATTGATTAAGTCTTCCCTTGTTTGATTTGCAAAATAGTGGTTTTGTCTCTAATTAATATTATATACACACATATATATAATATATATATATATATATATATTTTATAAAGGGCTTAGTAAAATAAATTACTTTGCCACATACTGAACTCATTAGAAATAGCAGCCAAAAAAAATTTTTTTAGCTGAATTCTAATACTTAAAGAAAATTTCTCTCAGATAGTGCTTACTCAGAATAGCCCACGAAGGTATGGGGGTAAAAACATTAAAAAAACCTTAAATGGTCCCTTTACATACTGAATACTTGGTGAAATTGATTAATAATTAATTAATTTTACCCTCAATTGTTGAATATATATATATATACACATATATATATATATATATATATATATTATATATATATATATATATATATATATATTATCACACACACATATATATATATATATAGTACGTTTAAATATTTGTTGTGTGCAAGATTTTTTATGTGAAGTCGTGTGTTTAACAATATTGTTATATTTCGGAATGGTCATTTTGCCAGTTTAGCCAATAAAACACACGCACTATATATTTGGTGTTATTTTGCTTCAGTGTTATTTATTTTTTACATTAATCTGAATCTTATTTCGGCCAAAGTTCTTTCGTCACACTCCTGTGACCGCATCAGTGGTCCTTTGTTTTCTTCTCTCTTATTTGTGTGTCTCTCCTTACTAACCGTCAGCCATTTTGTATTTCTATTGTATGTCTTCATTTGCGCATGCTTATATCTCTATGTGCGTCTATGTTTATTTAGTGTGTGTGTGGGGGGGGGGATGCCTGTAATATTTCTATCTTCTGTTTATATACATTCTTGTAATTTGTATTTTGTTTTTGTTGTTGTTGCTTTTGTTCGAATTTTGTTCATGTGTTTACATCCACTCATTATTATCATTACATATGCTTGTATAATAATAATAATAATAATAATAATTGTGTACAGTGCTCAGGTGCACTACAACTCATCTAAAGTGTATATATAATCAGGTGTAGTTTCGGCGGATTTCGGAAAGCATGAGGGCCTTAAAGGATGCAGTGTCATGGCAGTCAACAACTGACACAGGCAGTTTGTTCCATGCTTCAACAACTCTGAGCATGAAAAAATGTTTCCGAAAGTCATGAGAGCTGTATTGTTTTCTGACTTTGTAGGCATGTCCACGTGTGTTAGACACATGGAGATCAAAAAGGTGTTCAGTGTTGTTGTTGGTGAGGTGGTTGATAACTTTGTGGGTGTTTACCAAGTCCGTCACCAGACGCCGGAGCTTCAGTGAATCCATGCCCAGGGAAACAAGGCGCTCAGAATATGGTAGGTGTCCTGATGGAGGGTATGCGTTTGGTTGCACGTCTCTGGACAGATTCCAGGAGGTCAATGTTCTGTGCAGATAGGGGTTCCAAACTGATGATGCAAATTCCAAGTGTGGTCGTACCATAGCTGTATACAGTTTTAAATAGATGGCTGGAGAGCGGCTAACAAAAGACCTGCTGAGTGATGCCAAGACACCCTCGGCCTTCCTGACAATCTTAGAGATATGCTTTGTCCAACGCAAATCACTGCTGACAGTGATGCCTAGGTCACGCTCACAAGAGGATTTCTTGATATCAGTGTCGTGGAGGGAGTATGTGAACGCAGGGTTTTTTTCTCCCAAAATGCATGGTGGTACACTTGTCCACAGCCAGTTTCAGTTGCCAGTCTGTGATCCATTGCTGCATTGTGTCTAGGTCTGATTGCAGGAAAGAGTTGTAGACATCAGGATCTGTCCTCTTGATTTCAAGGTACAGCTTGATGTCGTCTGCATATTTCAATACTGTGCATTCTTTAAATTGGCATCTATGTCGTTAATGTATGCCACAAACAAGAGGGGACCAAGGCAGATCCCTGTGGTACACCCGATGACATCTCATATGGTGTAGAGTGCTGTCCTAGAACTGTGACAACCTCCTTTCGGCTGAGGATGAAGGATTTCAACCATTAAAAAGGTCATCCCCCACACCCATTGCAGAGAGTTTCACCATAAGCCTTTTGTGTGGCACAGAGTTGAAAGCCTTAGCAAAGTCAAGGTAGACAACATCCACCCATGAGCCCTGTCAGTAATCTGAGTAATGTCCTCAAGGAACTTGACAAGCTGGTCACTGCAGCTGGAGTTAGGGACAAATCCATATTGTGAGGGTCGGATGAGACTGTGAGAGCTCCAGAAGTTCCAGAGTGTTTCTCTGACACACGATTCCATCAGTTTTGCAATACAGCTAGTGAGACTGACTGGGCGATATTTGACAGGTGATGTGCGGTCGCCCTTTTTGAACAGAGGAATGACACTGGCATTGTTTTCCACTGCTCTGGAGTAGCACCATTGTTGAGACAGTACTGGAAGAAAATAGAAAGCTGGTGTAAAAGGAAGTGCCTGCCACGTTTGAGAAGCAGGTATGTAACTCCATCGAGACCAGGGGAGGCATAGTTGTGCTTATTTTGAAGGTGACGTCGCAGCATTGCAGGTGTAAATTCCATAGTTTGTTATGGAGTTTGCTGTTAGTGATGGTGAAGATGGTACATCTTGACTTTCAACAGTGAATATGTTTGCATAGCACTCGGCAATGAGTTCTGCGCATTCCTTGGGGTCGTCAGTGATCTGGTTTGTGTGAGGGTTGCAAAGAGGGCCCACTGGAGAGTGAGGTCTCTGCTTTGAGTGCACATATTTCCAGAAAACCTTACTGTCAGGATTGGCTGCTATGCACTGTTCCAATTCAAGCACTGCTTTTTTGTTACTTGCTTGAGATGGTTGGAGGATTTATTCCGCTTCTTCCTGTTGGTGTCTGATTTATGCACCCTGTATTCCTGTTCAGCAGTCCGACGTTCCCTCCTGGCAAGTCGGACCGCTGAAGTTTCCCAATTGCCCTTTTGGGGCGGTTCTTCTTTTTTTGTTTACGTGGCACTGATGCTGCACATGCTGCCCATATTGAGTCCAGGATACTCTGGAGTATAGTATTCACATCTCCAGAGTTGTAGAATTCACGCCAGTTTGGGTGCTGTAGTTCAGTGTGGTACGGTTCCAATCTGCTCTCTTCCAATCGAAGGAAGCAGATTGGAGATGGTTCAGATTTTTGTGCCCGCAAGAGCCAGATTGGCGATGATCATAGCATGATCAGAGTCACCTAGAGGTTCCTCCGTAGTGAATTGATAACCGCTTCAGGAGTTGTGGTAAGAGCAGGTCCAAGGTGTTGTCGCCTCTTGTTGGAGAGGTGACTACTTGTGACCAGTTTGAGTCCAGCACAAGCTCAACAAAACCGTTTGCACTCTGTGGCCAATGGAAGGTCTCCCAATCGATCTCAGGATGATTGAAATCGCCTGCAATAAACACATAAGTGGCTGTTTTCCTGGCAGCAGCTCGGAGGACATTGCAAAGCTCGAATAATAATAATAATAAATCTAATCGAAAAAAAAAAAAAAAAATATATATATATATATATATATGATATATATATATATACACATATATATACATATATATATATAATATATATATATATATATATATATATATATATATATCTATATATATATATATATAATATATATATATATATATAAATAATTTAGCAATTAAGGACAACTATTAATAAGGAAAACTTAACAGAAATTGTCTTGCTTATTTTTACATTTCGGTTTTTTTGCTGCTATTTTCTTGAGAACACACATATATATATATTATATATATATATATATATATATATATATATATATTATATATCACATATACACACCATATACACATATACATACATATATACATACACACATACATATATATAGTTATTCATTTCTATTTCTTTAATTATCTGTGTATTTATTATGTTTGCAGGATCCACTATCGTCATATGTTGTGGTGTGTGCTATTGCTCCATTCTAGTTTTCTATTCAGGCTAGGTTTATTTTCTATTATATGTGTAGCTTCTGTAATTTGTCTAATTGTTGCATCTGTTCTATGTGTGGACAATATCTTAATCTCTATGTTATTGACCATTCCGAAATATAACAATATATATATATAATATATATATATTATATATATATATATATATATATATATAATATTATATTATATATATATATTATATATATATATATAAATAAAATAAATAGAAATAGAAATTCGATATTATCAATTAAAACCAGTGGCTTAGTATTTTTTTAAATATCCAAAGATTAAAATTTTTTTACAAGCAAAATTTAGAGGATTGACCACTAAAAGTGGACAGCCTGTATGCTAAACATAGACGTTAAATCGCCATTACCACGAGGAATGTGTTCTCAAGAAAAATAGCAGCAAAAAAACCGAAATGTAAAAATAAGCAAGACAAATGAAAATATACGAAATAAAAAAACTATTATCTATGTACCCTTGGTTTCACTTGTTAATATTTACGTATAAGGACAATATATATATAGGCGCAGGAGTGACTGTGTGGTAAGTAGCTTGTTAACCAACCACATGGTTCCGGGTTCAGTCCCACTGCGTGGCATCTTGGGTAAGTGTCTTCTGCTATAGCCCCGGGCCGACCAATGCCTTGTGAGTGGATTTGGTAGACAGAAACTGAAAGAAGCCTGTCGTATATATATATATATATATATATATATATATATGTATGTGTGTTTGTTTGTGTGTCTGTGTTTGTCCCCCTAGCATTGCTTGACAACCGATGCTGGTGTGTTTATGTCTCCGTTACTTAGCGGTTCGGCAAAAGAGACCGATAGAATAAGTACTGGGCTTACAAAAAGAATAAGTCCTGGGGTCGAGTTGCTTGATTAAAGGCGGTGCTCCAGCATGGCCACAGTCAAATGACTGAAACAAGTAAAAGAATAAAGAATATATATATATATGATGGGCTTTCATTTTCTGTCTACCAAATCCACTCACAAGGCTTTGGTCAGCCCCAGGCTATAGCAGAAGACACTTGCCCAAGGTGCAATCCAGTGGGACTGAACCCAGAACCGTGTGGTTGGGAATCAAGCTACTTACCACACAGCCATATTTTTTTTATTATCTTTATAATTTGTATATATATTTATTTTATTTATAAATACAAAACAACACCACGGTGGAATTGATGTGAGCTTAAATAATAAACTGCAATAGGTGAACCGTGATATGGCGAGGGATTATTGTATACAGAGAAACGAAATCAGAAATCAGGTTAGAAAATGAGAAATATTGATTTTTGCCAGTTTGCCTCGTGATGTTCTGGCCACGACCGGTCCAGCAATTATTCTGTCCAACCATTTATTGCCTATCACTGATCGAAACTTTATTATGGCTACCATGGAAAAAACATGGTTATTCGCAATAAAAATGAGGTGGGACAAGGAAGTCGGTTGCCAGAATCATTTTCATGCTTAGCAAAATGTTTAGCGCCATTTTGTTGTCTTTATGTTCTGAGTTCAAATTCCGCCAAGGTTGACTTTTCCTTTCATCCTTTCAGGGTTGATAGCATAAGTACCAGTTGCATACTGGGGTTGATGTGATTGACTAGCCCCATTCCTTAAAATTGCTGGCCTTGTGCCAAAATTTGAAACTAACAATTATGAGGTGAAATAAATATACCGGGACTGTTCTGCTTGTTGCCTTTGCTATCCTTTGTGCCGCCAAAGATATCTTGGCTTGCCCGGCATGCCACTTGCACCATGGCTTTTATCATCCTGGTTGTGTCACCCTTCAGAATATTGTCCAGGTTGATGTTTAAGTCCCTGTCCAACTAGGCTCAACTCTGATCTGTCGCTGGCGGCAAATTCAACCATGGTTTCTTTTTGGAGCCCTTGGGGTTTTCAAGTTTATCCCTTTCTCTTGTGTATTGAGCAAGTTGAGCAGAGAAGCCCCAGGCACTGTGGTTTGCCTCTTGGCTTTGCACCTTGTATGTATGTGTGTGTGTGCGTGTGTGTGTGTGTGTGTGTGTGTGTGTGTGCACATGTACACTTGTATGAGCATGTGTGTATTACTGTCCCCTTGGCTTCAATCCAGATGGTCGTTGTAAACGAGTGTCACCGTTTTGCAAGTGGTGCCTGCTGTTTCCTGTCTTCTGCGAAAACATGTCAGACCATGGGGGAAATATTGAACCTTACTTGGAAACAGGCGAGGATTGGTAAAGGAACCCATGTCTGGCCATAGAAAATCCACTTCAACAAATTTCGTCCAACCCATTCTAGCACGGAAACATGGGCGTTAGGATGAGGATGCTGGTAATGATGGTGGTAGTGGTGGTGACAATGATGACGATGATGTTGATGTTGATGCTGTTGGTGTTGATGTTGATGTTGAGCGAAGCGGTCTTCGTCCCAGAGCTCGCAAGATGGGAGAAGTCTGAATCGTGGTCCTTTGCTATTCGTAAGATCCGCAGAAGAGAAAGCAGATCAACCCCCGACTCCGAGAGCATCGACGGATGGATGAATGCAAATCCAGGCTCAGCGGTTGCGTAGGAAGTCGGGGACAAGAAACAGGAAGAAAGAGTGAGAGAAAGTTGGAGTGAAAGAGTACAACAGAGGTCGCCACCACCCCCTGCCGGAGCATCGTGGAGCTTTAGGTGTTTACGCTCAATAAACACACAATGCCCGGTCTGGGAATCGAAACCATGATCCTTTGACTGTGAGTCCACTGCCCTAACCACTGGGCCATTGCGCCTCCACTAATGATGTTGATGCTGTTCATGGTCTGCTAAAATAGCCTATTATATAGAGTTGATATTGTCAATGTAATTAGGGTTAGAGGAATCATAGAAGTAATGAGGTATACATTGTCCATTCTGGAGCAATCAGTGCCATATTGCCTCATGTACAAGTCACACAATTCTGTTTTTAATTTTCACTGAAAAAACTTGGATGCAGCTTAGCCATGGGTCAAAGTTAAAACTTATGACAAAGAAAAAGTTTGTACCAAGATTTAGCACTAAATTAAGGGTCCAACTAACAAGCAAATATGATATAGGTTGCTGTAGTCATAAGTACAGTATTGCATATGTATCATGACAATTAACCCCCCCATAGGACAATTACCCCCACTTGGTTAATTACCCCCTCGCCAATATATTAAGAAGTTTGAAATCATCATCTGTTATCTTTGGTGGGGGTTATTGTCCGAGACTCATTGCATAAATTAGATATTTGTTAATGAGTCGACAGACATATAAGTCAAGGAATTTCTTTCTTTTTTTTTTTAGTTCTAGGGGTCATAAGGCTGGTTACCCAATTTTCTTGGTATATAAAGGACCGAGATCACAACTTTCCCAAAACAGGATGCCAATTCATGGCAAGATTCAAAGCCAGATCAAATCAACCTGATCTTTCTCAATCTTAAGGGAAGGGCCAAGTTGATTACATCGACCCCAATACATAACTGGTAATTTATTTTATTGACCCTGAAAGGATGAAAGGTAAAGAGGACCTGGCATGATTTGAACTTGGAATTTATAGAACTGGAAGAAATGTCTCTAAGCATTTTGTCCAGCATGCAAATGATTCTGTCAGCTCACGGCTTTAAGCCAGAAATAGTTGCACATATTGATGCAAGGAATTGTATATTGGTATGGAATGGAATTTGTATAAACAACAGAGAACCACTGTGGAAACTTAAATGACCGAGACCTTTGGTGATGTGCCATGCTGGAGAAGACTTGTCAAGCCAAGCGGAATCGTAGTTGTGGCTGATGCTGGTGTTACATAACTGGCAACCATGCCAGTGGCATGTAAAAAGCGCCCACTACACTGCTTGGCACAGATTGACCTTGAACTCTGCTGTGCATGTGCACTAAGTTTTAACGTTCCGGCTCACTTCCGCTGTTTACAGCAGTACTTGGAAGGAAGGTGTGTAGCGTGTGATTGTCACATTGACCATTACAGAAAAAAGTTGAGCAGAGAATCTGCATCGAATTTTTCCAAAGGCTTGATGATACCTGCTCAGAGGCCTTATGCAAAGTTTTCAAAAAGCTTTCTTTGTTCTCGACACAATCAAGGAAATCTTGTGCAACTGAAACCCAAGTGTCTTCTTGGTCAGCTGAAAGCAGTTTTGGCACAAACTTGACAGACACATGTCTGATACCCAAATCTTCAGGGATAATGGACTGAACTGAACCACAACTAATCTGCACATCTTCTGATAACTCATGGATGGTGATTCGATGATTTCCCCTCACAGCTGCACGCACATCTGCGATGCTTTTCTCACTTCTGCTGGTTGTGGGTCTCCCAGAACGTTCATCACTATCGACATTTTTGCAGCCATCTTGGGAACATCTGAACCACTCATACACTTGTGTGCAGCTCATACACCCTTCTCCATACACTTTCTGCAACTTTGCATAAACTTCTGAGCAAGTGTTGCCATGACAACTTTCTCTGTCGTGGTCAATGCGACGATCACATGCTACACACCTTCCTTCCAAGCACTGCTGTAAACAGCAGAAGTGAGCCAGAACATTAAAGCTTTGTGTGCATGCACAGCAGAGTTCAAGGTCAATCTGTGCCAAGTGGCTTCACTCTGTGTGCTTTAGCTTCATTACCATGGCAACAGTTTGGATACTTTTTGACCAGACCTCATATATATATATGTATGTATCCATGTTGCTAATCTAATTTGTCGTAAGTGACTGCTCACAGAGGTTATTTACGTTCTCTTGTCTTTGTTGACAGAAAATATAAATAACTTCAAAGTATAACATTAATAATACACAAGCGATCTCGTCTGGTACAATGTACACATCCTGATATACGATACCTGATGTTGATCAGAGGTCAAAGTGATTCAGTTGTCGATTTAAATATTAAGCAATGTTTCATTTGTAAATATAAGGTTACTAGTTTGATTACTTCTAATCTTAGGACAGCGTATGCTTAAATATATAATTTGATATGTAAATCAGTCATCTGAGCCCAACATCTGATTCTGTTCTCGGTGTGGCTGTTCTGCTCAGTTCTCTAATTAGCTGGTTACATAAATATGCAGCTGGTGACATATAATCTTGTTTGTTTTGCTTATAAATACATATTTGATACTAAGCACACACACGGCTCCCTCTTATATCGATTGCTTATGTTTTTATACCTCAAAATATAAACGAACGTCCCACCTCCCTCTCTCTCTCTCACTCAAATCAAATGCAGTATTAGTTTACGACTTCAAAGGATACCTTGACAAACACCTGCTTTTCTGCAAATGAGAATGTTCTAGACTTGCAGCGCAACTTTTGTGTTTTTTCACCATTGAGTTACGGTCTGCTGTAGACGCTTACTTCTGTTAGGTTCCCAGATAAATTCGTTTGTTTTTTACTATTCTGGTACTCTGTCGTCTGATTTTTTTAAAAATCTTTTATCTCTTACTGGTTTCAGTCATTGGACTGTGGCCATGCTGGGGCACTGCTTTGAAGGGAATAGTCAAAGAAATTGACCCCAGTTGGTTTGTTTTTTTTAAGGCCTGGTACTTATTCTATTGGTCTTTTTTGCCAAACTGCTAAGTTACAGGGGTGTAAACAAAGCAACGCCAGTTCTCAAGCAATGGTGGGGGACAAACACATACAAAAATGCATGTGCACACACACACACACACACACACACACACACACACACACACACACACACACACACACACACACAAATACGATAGGCTTCTTTCAGTTTCCATCAATCAAATCCACTCACAAGTTTTTGGTCGGCCCTGGTCTTTGACAGCATTGATGACAATTACGGTCATGTTTCAGTCTTATCATACCTTACCAGCTCAGCATAAGATAATAGTTACTATCAAATCTTAGAATAACTAGTGAGGATTAAGCTTTTAGGATTAAAGATGGGATAGCTTTAGGGATAAAAGATGATGTGATAGCTAAAAAACTGAATAGTGGGAAACTACCCAGGGAAAGAATTAAAATAAAGGGAAAAAAATAAATGATTTAACCTGACAACCCAATTTACATTTGCTCATCATCATCATCATCATCATCATCATCATCATCATCATCATCATCATCACCACCACCATCATCATCATCATCATCATCATCATCATCATCATCATCATCATCATCACCATCATCCTCATCCAGTGTTTTAAATCTGAGTTTTGTCCCCATTAACGGGGGTGGCCGGATCTTCCTCAATGCCATAGCAACCAAGATAGGCAGTTGCAGCTCACCCCAACCTTTGGGCTGGCGCTGGTGCCCTTTCTCCTTTTATATCATGAGGCTTTTTTGGAGCTGGATTTTCTACGGGGAGCATGCCCTTGCTTACCCTCAACCTCAGTTTCTAGACATGAGTCGTCCCGAGACCAAGGCCTCTACCACGATTTTTAATAAATGTGGTGGAAAATTAGCTTTGGAAGGCAGGGAAGCTACACCCTGAGATCCCTTTCGGGGTCTCAAACCTAAAGCAGTGGCAGGCAGCTCATGCAGAGATAACATATGCTTAATTACCCAGCTAACATGACACAGAAACCCCATTGTATATATTGTGGAAGCTGTAACCAAGGATTTTGGAGGTATGAACAAAGTGTAGAGATCTTCCTTCAATATTCAGCAGAGGCAGTGTGTCCCTACACTAACCAGACATTTACAGCTTTCGAAAGAAAAGGTCATGTAAATTATCAGTGGGAGATGGAGTGAAATGCTGGCCCTATTTTAACAGCAGCAAAAGACGTTTAGTGGGGAGCATGTTGATCCTAACAAATTCTCTTTTGCAAGATATTATTCTGAACTCTAAAACAGAGATTTTTATATTTGCCCCCATGTGACTGAAATACATTCTAAGAAACTGGTTCACTCCCATAAGCAGCAAAGACTGGAAATTACTTTGTATGAAATTTAGTCCCTTCCCACAGACTTTTACCCTTAGCAACCCCTAATCCTTTTATCTTTGTCTCAGTCTTTTTGTCTGCCTCTTTTTGCATCTCTCTTACCCTCTCTCCCTCTCTCCCTTTATTTACTTATAATACACAAATTACTGCACATTAACCCAGAGTTTCTACCTTTGAATAGGTCGCTTCATCCTTGTTACTTGCGTGAATTTTGCTACCCTGGTAACTGTTTATTGAATTTTCCATGTTAACAGTAAACAAAGGATAATTCATTCATCCATTTATATATATAATATATATATATATATATATATATATATATTATATATATAACTTGAAATTTACAGAAAAAAATAAAAGACAAGACAGGTGTATTAATTAACACTTGGGAAGGTGAGAAAGTCTTTTACATTTCGAGCCTATGCTCTTCAACAGAAGGAACACGAAGAAAAAAGAGAGAGAGAATAAACAAACTTTTGGAGCTAGCGGTCAATCATGGTCAATCATATATATATATATATATCTATATATATATATATATATCTATATATATATATACACACACACACTATGAGGATATTTAAACATCTTATGGGGATAATCCTATGCAAGATGCCCTGGTTTATTATATTATATTTTGAAGAGATATTTCTTCAAAAAAATATATTATAAAGCATCAAATATTATTAAGTTTGAAAATGGAGAGATTCAATGGATATAAATTTATTAATTAATTAATTAACATTGCCTACAATTGTTTCACTTCACAGCCAATTTAAATTACAAAACATATATGATAGTGTAAGTTTACATTTTGAGTATCCTGGATGGAAGATCTTCAGGGGAAAATGGACATTGCAGGGTTTACATTTTGATCAGTTGAAAGACTCCAACAGACTAAGCAGATGAAAGCATGTTTATTGAGTGCATGTGTGTGCATGCGAGTGAACAGGTTGAGGTCTTAAAGTGACGAAAATACTTTGACAAATTAAACGTAAATGGTGAAGTGAATCGAACGGCTTTTGTGTGTTTCTTAAATGGCTTATAAACACCTTCCACGCTGCAATTGTTTTCGTTTCAGCACACGATCTCAGATCAAATCACTTGCTATGCAAGTACATCTCCGTGATTAAATACAATTATAATAGTAATAACAACAACAACAACAACAATAATAATTAATTAAAGTATATAAGAAGAAAGATAAAGGATAAAAACAAAGATTAATAATAGATAATGAAAATATTGAAATATATTGATAATAAAAATAAAAAAATAAAAATAAAAATAATGAAAATAAAATAAGAATGAGAGTTTTTTTATTCCAAAACATGGGGATATCCATGGTGTGGATGTACGTCAGCATAAGGTTATTAACTACAAGTGTTATGGATGTCATCGTTTATGCATGAGTGTGTGTGTGTGTGTGTGTGCATTTATAGATCCTTACTGCTTAAGTTGCTTTATTAATGCGTAAGTGTGTATATTAGTAAAAGGTTCTCAAATATTTCTATATCCATGCATTTATCGGTTCGGCTATTCATGGCCCATTTCAGTTTATGTGTGATTGTTTATATCATCATCATCATCATCATCATCACCATCACTGTTAAATGTCCGCTTTCCATGCTGGCATGGGTTGGACGGTTTGACTGGGGACTGGCAAGCCAGAAGGCTGCACAAGGCTCCAATCCGATCTGGCAAGGTTTCTACAGCTGGATGCCCTTCCTAATGCCAACCACTCCGAAAGTGTAGTGGGTGCTTTTTACATGCCACCGGCACAAGGGCCAGTCAGGCAGTTCTGGCAACAACCACACTCAAATGGTATTTTTTACATGCGACCTGCACAGGATCCAGTCTGGCGGCACTGGCAACGATCACACTAGAATGTTGTTTTCCACGTGCCACTGACACAGGTGCCAGTAAAGTGACACTGGCAACGATCACGTTTGAATGGTGCTTTTTATGTGCCACCAGCATGATAGGCAGTCAGTGGCCCTGGCAATGATCATGCTTGGATGGGGCTTTTAATGCTCCACTGGCACAGGTGCCAATCAGGTGGTACTGTCATTGGCCACATCAGCGATTTTTTTTATGTTTGTGTGTATATAGATGTTTACTGTCTAAGTTGATTTATGAGTGTGTAAGTGTGTATGTATGTTAGTAGGATGTTATGAAGTCAAATCAGTTTGCTACAGAGAGGCCTCACAGAGGCAATGACAGGAGACC